>NC_091266.1:10017500-10320530 GCF_042477335.2 Ovis canadensis
ACTTACGACGGGGACCTCAGGGAACCGCTCTGGTGGCCTCAGGAAAGGCCAGTCCCCATGCGAGTTCTTCGGGGGCCTCTCGGGATTCCTCTCCCGTCGATGCCGGGGCCTAAGACCTTGTGTGGAGTCGGGGCCGGAACCTGAGGATTCCTCTCCAGTGCTGACATGGATCTTGGGGTACTTCTGGAGTCTCCCCAGGGGAGTCAGTCCTCGTCTCGAATGCGGGCATGCACTTGCGCTTTCCTCCAGAGCGGTAGCAGCAGTGTCACGCAGTCCGCCGCGTGGATCAAAGGATCTATGGCTTTCCCTCGAGTCTTTCCCACGAGGCTTTCCCACGAGGCTTTCCCACAGGGCTGTCCCACGTGCACACGTGGTGGGAGACGATCCTCGGCTTGAACGTCAAGGCAGTGCAGGGAAAACAGGTTCCTCTGGAATGGACTGACACATTTGGGGTCTCTTGGAATGGTGGCACGACCCTGGAGTTCCTCTCGCCTTTCCTTTGGAGAGCGCCTC
The DNA here is from genome assembly GCF_042477335.2 of Ovis canadensis. Taxonomy (NCBI): domain Eukaryota; kingdom Metazoa; phylum Chordata; class Mammalia; order Artiodactyla; family Bovidae; genus Ovis; species Ovis canadensis. The sequence continues at coordinate 10,018,014 of NC_091266.1, forward strand.
CTCTTGAGATGCGACGGGAACGCCGGGAATCCTTTCCCTACCAAACAGGGAAAGGATCCCTCATCTCGAGCTAGGAGGCGGAAACGGGGCTCCCCTGGAGGTGTGCGGGACCCACGTGCTTCCTCTCGAGTGGAGACGGGTATGTCGGGGAACTTCTTGAGTTGCAGCAAGGGTGTGAAGGACCCTTTGGAAGTTCCAGTGGTTAGACGTGATTAGCCTCGAGAAGCCTCAGCGGAAATGGGCCTCATCGCGCCTGGAGGGCAAAACCTCCTGGATTTTCTCGAGTTGCGGCAGGTGCTCTCGACTTACGACGGGGACCTCAGAGACCCGCTCTGGTGGCCTCAGGAAAGGCCAGTCCTGATGCGAGTTCCTCGGGGGCCTCTCGGTATTCCTCTCCCGTCGATGCCGGGGCCTAAGACCTTGTGTGGAGTCGGGGCCGGAACCTGAGGATTCCTCTCCAGTGCTGACATGGATCTTGGGGTACTTCTGGAGTCTCCCCAGGGGAGTCAGTCCTCGTCTCGAATGCGGGCATGCACTTGCGCTTTCCTCCAGAGCGGTAGCAGCAGTGTCACGCAGTCCGCCGCGTGGATCAAAGGATCTATGGTTTTCCCTCGAGTCTTTCCCACGAGGCTTACCCACGACGCTTTCCCATAGGGCTGTCCCACGTGCACACGTGGTGGGAGTCGATCCTCGGCTTGAACGTCAAGGCAGTGCAGGGAAAATAGGTTCCTCTGGAATGGACTGACACATCTGGGGGACTCTTGGAATGGTGGCACGACCCTTCAGTTCCTCTCGCCTTTCCTGTGGAGAGCGCCTCCTCTTGAGATGCGCCGGGAACTCCGGGAATTCTTTTCCTACGAAACAGGGAAAGGATCCCGCATCTCGAGCTAGGAGGCAGAAACGGGGCTCCCCTGGATGTGTGCGGGACCCACGTTCTTCCTCTCGAGTGGAGACGGGTATGTCGGGGAACTTCTTGAGTTGCAGCAAGGGTGTGAAGGACCCTTTGGAAGTTCCAGTGGTTAGACGTGATTAGCCTCGAGAAGCCTCAGCGGAAATGGGCCTCATCTCGCCTGGAGGGCAAAACCTCCTGGATTTTCTCGAGTTGCGGCAGGTGCTCTCGACCGACGACGGGGACCTCAGGGACCCGCTCTGGTGGCCTCAGGAAAGGCCAGTCCCCATGCGAGTTCCTCGGGGGCCTCTGGGGATTCATCTCCCGTCGATGCCGGGGCCTAAGTCCTTGTGTGGAGTCGGGGTCGGAACCTGAGGATTCCTCTCCAGTGCTGACATGGATCTTGGGGTACTTCTGGAGTCTCCCCAGGGGAGTCAGTCTTCGTCTCGAATGCCGGCATGCACTTGCGCTTTCCTCCAGAGCGGTAGCAGCAGTGTCACGCAGTCCGCCGCGTGGATCAAAGGATCTATGGTTTTCCCTCGAGTCTTTTCCACGAGGCTTTCCCTCGAGGCTTTCCCACAGGGCTGTCCCACGTGCACACGTGATGGGAGTCGATCCTTGGCTTGAACGTCAAGGCAGTGCAGGGAAAACAGGTTCCTCTGGAATGGACTGACACATCTGGGGGACTCTTGGAATGGTGGCACGACCCTGGAGTTCCTCTCGCCTTTCCTGTGGAGAGCGCCTCCTCTTGAGATGCGACGGGAACGCCGGGAATTCTTTCCCTACGAAACAGGGAAAGGATCCCTCATCTCGAGCTAGGAGGCGGAAACGGGGCTCCCCTGGATGTGTGCGGGACCCCACGTGCTTCCTCTCGAGTGGAGACGGGTATGTCGGGGAACTTCTTGAGTTGCAGCAATGGTGTGAAGGACCCTTTGGAAGTTCCAGTGGTTAGATGTGATTGGACTCGAGAAGCCTCAGCGGAAATGGGCCTCATCTGGCCTGGAGGGCAAAACCTCCTGGATTTTCTCGAGTTGCGGCAGGTGCTCTCGACTTACGACGGGGACCTCAGGGACCCGCTCTGGTGGCCTCAGGAAAGGCCAGTCCCCATGCGAGTTCCTCGGGGGCCTCTCGGGATTCCTCTCCCGTCGAAGCCGGGGCCTAAGACCTTGTGTGGAGTCGGGGCCGGAACCTGAGGATTCCTCTCCAGTGCTGACATGGATCTTGGGGTACTTCTGGAGTCTCCCCAGGGGAGTCAGTCCTCGTCTCGAATGCGGGCATGCACTTGCGCTTTCCTCCAGAGCGGTAGCAGCAGTGTCACGCAGTCCGCCGCGTGGATCAAAGGATCTATGGTTTTCCCTCGAGTCTTTCCCACGAGGCTTACCCACGACGCTTTCCCATAGGGCTGTCCCACGTGCACACGTGGTGGGAGTCGATCCTCGGCTTGAACGTCAAGGCAGTGCAGGGAAAACAGGTTCCTCTGGAATGGACTGACACATCTGGGGGACTCTTGGAATGGTGGCGCGACCCTTCAGTTCCTCTCGCCTTTCCTGTGGAGAGCTCCTCCTCTTGAGATGCGCCGGGAATGCCGGGAATTCTTTTCCTACGAAACAGGGAAAGGATCCCGCATCTCGAGCTAGGAGGCGGAAACGGGGCTCCCCTGGATGTGTGCGGGACACCACGTGCTTCCTCTCGAGTGGAGACGGGTATGTCGGGGAACTTCTTGAGTTGCAGCAATGGTGTGAAGGACCCTTTGGAAGTTCCAGTGGTTAGATGTGATTGGCCTCGAGAAGCCTCAGCGGAAATGGGCCTCATCTCGCCTGGAGGGCAAAACTTCCTGGATTTTCTCGAGTTGCGGCAGGTGCTCTCGACTTACGACGGGGACCTCAGGGAACCGCTCTGGTGGCCTCAGGAAAGGCCAGTCCCCTTGCGAGTTCTTCGGGGGCCTCTCGGGATTCCTCTCCCGTTGATGCCGGGGCCTAAGACCTTGTGTGGAGTCGGGGCCGGAACCTGAGGATTCCTCTCCAGTGCTGACATGGATCTTGGGGTACTTCTGGAGTCTCCCCAGGGGAGTCAGTCCTCGTCTCGAATGCGGGCATGCACTTGCGCTTTCCTCCAGAGCGGTAGCAGCAGTGTCACGCAGTCCGCCGCGTGGATCAAAGGATCTATGGTTTTCCCTCGAGTCTTTCCCACGAGGCTTTCCCACGAGGCTTTCCCACAGGGCTGTCCCACGTGCACACGTGGTGGGAGTCGATCCTCGGCTTGAACGTCAAGGCAGTGCAGGGAAAACAGGTTCCTCTGGAATGGACTGACACATCTGGGGGACTCTTGGAATGGTGTCACGAACCTGGAGTTCCTCTCGCCTTTCCTGTGGAGAGCGCCTCCTCTTGAGATGCGACGGGAACGCCGGGAATTCTTTCCCTACGAAACGGGGAAAGGATCCCTCATCTCGAGCTAGGAGGCGGAAACGGGGCTCCCCTGGATGTGTGCGGGACCCCACGTGCTTCCTCTCGAGTGGAGACGGGTATGTCGGGGAACTTCTTGAGTTGCAGCAATGGTGTGAAGGACCCTTTGGAAGTTCCAGTGGTTAGATGTGATTGGCCTCGAGAAGCCTCAGCGGAAATGGGCCTCATCTCGCCTGGAGGGCAAAACCTCCTGGATTTTCTCGAGTTGCGGCACGTGCTCTCGACTTACGACGGGGACCTCAGGGACCCGCTCTGGTGGCCTCAGGAAAGGCCAGTCCCCATGCGAGTTCCTCGGGGGCCTCTCGGGATTCCTCTCCCGTCGATGCCGGGGCCTAAGACCTTGTGTGGAGTCGGGGCCGGAACCTGAGGATTCCTCTCCAGTGCTGACATGGATCTTGGGGTACTTCTGGAGTCTCCCCAGGGGAGTCAGTCCTCGTCTCGAATGCGGGCATGCACTTGCGCTTTCCTCCAGAACGGTAGCAGCAGTGTCACGCAGTCCGCCCAATGGATCAAAGGATCTATGGTTTTCCCTCGAGTCTTTTCCACGAGGCTTTCCCACGAGGCTTTCCCACAGGGCTGTCCCACGTGCACACGTTGTGGGAGTCGATCCTCGGCTTGAACGTCAAGGCAGTGCAGGGAAAACAGGTTCCTCTGGAATGGACTGACACATTTGGGGTCTCTTGGAATGGTGGCACGACCCTGGAGTTCCTCTCGCCTTTCCTTTGGAGAGCGCCTCCTCTTGAGATGCGACGGGAACGCCGGGAATTCTTTCCCTACCAAACAGGGAAAGGATCCCTCATTTCGAGCTAGGAGGCGGAAACGGGGCTCCCCTGGAGGTGTGCGGGACCCACGTGCTTCCTCTCGAGTGGAGACGGGTATGTCGGGGATCTTCTTCAGTTGCAGCAAGGGTGTGAAGGACCCTTTGGAAGTTCCAGTGGTTAGACGTGATAAGCCTCGAGAAGCCTCAGCGGAAATGGGCCTCATCGCGCCTGGAGGGCAAAACCTCCTGGATTTTCTCGAGTTGCGGCAGGTGCTCTCGACTTACGACGGGGACCTCAGAGACCCGCTCTGGTGGCCTCAGGAAAGGCCAGTCCCCATGCGAGTTCCTCGGGGTCCTCTGGGGATTCATCTCCCGTCGATGCCGGGGCCTAAGACCTTGTGTGGAGTCGGGGCCGGAACCTGAGGATTCCTCTCCAGTGCTGACATGGATCTTGGCGTACTTCTGGAGTCTCCCCAGGGGAGTCAGTCCTCGTCTCGAATGCGGGCATGCACTTGCGCTTTCCTCCAGAGCGGTAGCAGCAGTGTCACGCAGTCCGCCGCGTGGATCAAAGGATCTATGGCTTTCCCTCGAGTCTTTCCCACGAGGCTTTCCCACGAGGCTTTCCCACAGGGCTGTCCCACGTGCACACGTGGTGGGAGACGATCCTCGGCTTGAACGTCAAGGCAGTGCAGGGAAAACAGGTTCCTCTGGAATGGACTGACACATTTGGGGTCTCTTGGAATGGTGGCACGACCCTGGAGTTCCTCTCGCCTTTCCTTTGGAGAGCGCCTCCTCTTGAGATGCGACGGGAACGCCGGGAATTCTTTCCCTACCAAACAGGGAAAGGATCCCTCATCTCGAGCTAGGAGGCGGAAACGGGGCTCCCCTGGAGGTGTGCGGGACCCACGTGCTTCCTCTCGAGTGGAGACGGGTATGTCGGGGAACTTCTTGAGTTGCAGCAAGGGTGTGAAGGACCCTTTGGAAGTTCCAGTGGTTAGACGTGATTAGCCTCGAGAAGCCTCAGCGGAAATGGGCCTCATCGCGCCTGGAGGGCAAAACCTCCTGGATTTTCTCGAGTTGCGGCAGGTGCTCTCGACTTACGACGGGGACCTCAGAGACCCGCTCTGGTGGCCTCAGGAAAGGCCAGTCCTGATGCGAGTTCCTCGGGGGCCTCTCGGTATTCCTCTCCCGTCGATGCCGGGGCCTAAGACCTTGTGTGGAGTCGGGGCCGGAACCTGAGGATTCCTCTCCAGTGCTGACATGGATCTTGGGGAACTTCTGGAGTCTCCCCAGGGGAGTCAGTCCTCGTCTCGAATGCGGGCATGCACTTGCGCTTTCCTCCAGAGCGGTAGCAGCAGTGTCACGCAGTCCGCCGCGTGGATCAAAGGATCTATGGTTTTCCCTCGAGTCTTTCCCACGAGGCTTACCCACGACGCTTTCCCATAGGGCTGTCCCACGTGCACACGTGGTGGGAGTCGATCCTCGGCTTGAACGTCAAGGCAGTGCAGGGAAAATAGGTTCCTCTGGAATGGACTGACACATCTGGGGGACTCTTGGAATGGTGGCACGACCCTTCAGTTCCTCTCGCCTTTCCTGTGGAGAGCGCCTCCTCTTGAGATGCGCCGGGAACTCCGGGAATTCTTTTCCTACGAAACAGGGAAAGGATCCCGCATCTCGAGCTAGGAGGCAGAAACGGGGCTCCCCTGGATGTGTGCGGGACCCACGTTCTTCCTCTCGAGTGGAGACGGGTATGTCGGGGAACTTCTTGAGTTGCAGCAAGGGTGTGAAGGACCCTTTGGAAGTTCCAGTGGTTAGACGTGATTAGCCTCGAGAAGCCTCAGCGGAAATGGGCCTCATCTCGCCTGGAGGGCAAAACCTCCTGGATTTTCTCGAGTTGCGGCAGGTGCTCTCGACCTACGACGGGGACCTCAGGGACCCGCTCTGGTGGCCTCAGGAAAGGCCAGTCCCCATGCGAGTTCCTCGGGGGCCTCTGGGGATTCATCTCCCGTCGATGCCGGGGCCTAAGTCCTTGTGTGGAGTCGGGGTCGGAACCTGCGGATTCCTCTCCAGTGCTGACATGGATCTTGGGGTACTTCTGGAGTCTCCCCAGGGGAGTCAGTCTTCGTCTCGAATGCCGGCATGCACTTGCGCTTTCCTCCAGAGCGGTAGCAGCAGTGTCACGCAGTCCGCCGCGTGGATCAAAGGATCTATGGTTTTCCCTCGAGTCTTTTCCACGAGGCTTTCCCTCGAGGCTTTCCCACAGGGCTGTCCCACGTGCACACGTGATGGGAGTCGATCCTTGGCTTGAACGTCAAGGCAGTGCAGGGAAAACAGGTTCCTCTGGAATGGACTGACACATCTGGGGGACTCTTGGAATGGTGGCACGACCCTGGAGTTCCTCTCGCCTTTCCTGTGGAGAGCGCCTCCTCTTGAGATGCGACGGGAACGCCGGGAATTCTTTCCCTACGAAACAGGGAAAGGATCCCTCATCTCGAGCTAGGAGGCGGAAACGGGGCTCCCCTGGATGTGTGCGGGACCCCACGTGCTTCCTCTCGAGTGGAGACGGGTATGTCGGGGAACTTCTTGAGTTGCAGCAATGGTGTGAAGGACCCTTTGGAAGTTCCAGTGGTTAGATGTGATTGGCCTCGAGAAGCCTCAGCGGAAATGGGCCTCATCTGGCCTGGAGGGCAAAACCTCCTGGATTTTCTCGAGTTGCGGCAGGTGCTCTCGACTTACGACGGGGACCTCAGGGACCCGCTCTGGTGGCCTCAGGAAAGGCCAGTCCCCATGCGAGTTCCTCGGGGGCCTCTCGGGATTCCTCTCCCGTCGATGCCGGGGCCTAAGACCTTGTGTGGAGTCGGGGCCGGAACCTGAGGATTCCTCTCCAGTGCTGACATGGATCTTGGGGTACTTCTGGAGTCTCCCCAGGGGAGTCAGTCCTCGTCTCGAATGCGGGCATGCACTTGCGCTTTCCTCCAGAGCGGTAGCAGCAGTGTCACGCAGTCCGCCGCGTGGATCAAAGGATCTATGGTTTTCCCTCGAGTCTTTCCCACGAGGCTTACCCACGACGCTTTCCCATAGGGCTGTCCCACGTGCACACGTGGTGGGAGTCGATCCTCGGCTTGAACGTCAAGGCAGTGCAGGGAAAACAGGTTCCTCTGGAATGGACTGACACATCTGGGGGACTCTTGGAATGGTGGCGCGACCCTTCAGTTCCTCTCGCCTTTCCTGTGGAGAGCTCCTCCTCTTGAGATGCGCCGGGAATGCCGGGAATTCTTTTCCTACGAAACAGGGAAAGGATCCCGCATCTCGAGCTAGGAGGCGGAAACGGGGCTCCCCTGGATGTGTGCGGGACACCACGTGCTTCCTCTCGAGTGGAGACGGGTATGTCGGGGAACTTCTTGAGTTGCAGCAATGGTGTGAAGGACCCTTTGGAAGTTCCAGTGGTTAGATGTGATTGGCCTCGAGAAGCCTCAGCGGAAATGGGCCTCATCTCGCCTGGAGGGCAAAACTTCCTGGATTTTCTCGAGTTGCGGCAGGTGCTCTCGACTTACGACGGGGACCTCAGGGAACCGCTCTGGTGGCCTCAGGAAAGGCCAGTCCCCATGCGAGTTCTTCGGGGGCCTCTCGGGATTCCTCTCCCGTTGATGCCGGGGCCTAAGACCTTGTGTGGAGTCGGGGCCGGAACCTGAGGATTCCTCTCCAGTGCTGACATGGATCTTGGGGTACTTCTGGAGTCTCCCCAGGGGAGTCAGTCCTCGTCTCGAATGCGGGCATGCACTTGCGCTTTCCTCCAGAGCGGTAGCAGCAGTGTCACGCAGTCCGCCGCGTGGATCAAAGGATCTATGGTTTTCCCTCGAGTCTTTCCCACGAGGCTTTCCCACGAGGCTTTCCCACAGGGCTGTCCCACGTGCACACGTGGTGGGAGTCGATCCTCGGCTTGAACGTCAAGGCAGTGCAGGGAAAACAGGTTCCTCTGGAATGGACTGACACATCTGGGGGACTCTTGGAATGGTGTCACGAACCTGGAGTTCCTCTCGCCTTTCCTGTGGAGAGCGCCTCCTCTTGAGATGCGACGGGAACGCCGGGAATTCTTTCCCTACGAAACGGGGAAAGGATCCCTCATCTCGAGCTAGGAGGCGGAAACGGGGCTCCCCTGGATGTGTGCGGGACCCCACGTGCTTCCTCTCGAGTGGAGACGGGTATGTCGGGGAACTTCTTGAGTTGCAGCAATGGTGTGAAGGACCCTTTGGAAGTTCCAGTGGTTAGATGTGATTGGCCTCGAGAAGCCTCAGCGGAAATGGGCCTCATCTCGCCTGGAGGGCAAAACCTCCTGGATTTTCTCGAGTTGCGGCAGGTGCTCTCGACTTACGACGGGGACCTCAGGGACCCGCTCTGGTGGCCTCAGGAAAGGCCAGTCCCCATGCGAGTTCCTCGGGGGCCTCTCGGGATTCCTCTCCCGTTGATGCCGGGGCCTAAGACCTTGTGTGGAGTCGGGGCCGGAACCTGAGGATTCCTCTCCAGTGCTGACATGGATCTTGGGGTACTTCTGGAGTCTCCCCAGGGGAGTCAGTCCTCGTCTCGAATGCGGGCATGCACTTGCGCTTTCCTCCAGAGCGGTAGCAGCAGTGTCACGCAGTCCGCCGCGTGGATCAAAGGATCTATGGCTTTCCCTCGAGTCTTTCCCACGAGGCTTTCCCACGAGGCTTTCCCACAGGGCTGTCCCACGTGCACACGTGGTGGGAGACGATCCTCGGCTTGAACGTCAAGGCAGTGCAGGGAAAACAGGTTCCTCTGGAATGGACTGACACATTTGGGGTCTCTTGGAATGGTGGCACGACCCTGGAGTTCCTCTCGCCTTTCCTTTGGAGAGCGCCTCCTCTTGAGATGCGACGGGAACGCCGGGAATTCTTTCCCTACCAAACAGGGAAAGGATCCCTCATCTCGAGCTAGGAGGCGGAAACGGGGCTCCCCTGGAGGTGTGCGGGACCCACGTGCTTCCTCTCGAGTGGAGACGGGTATGTCGGGGAACTTCTTGAGTTGCAGCAAGGGTGTGAAGGACCCTTTGGAAGTTCCAGTGGTTAGACGTGATTAGCCTCGAGAAGCCTCAGCGGAAATGGGCCTCATCGCGCCTGGAGGGCAAAACCTCCTGGATTTTCTCGAGTTGCGGCAGGTGCTCTCGACTTACGACGGGGACCTCAGAGACCCGCTCTGGTGGCCTCAGGAAAGGCCAGTCCTGATGCGAGTTCCTCGGGGGCCTCTCGGTATTCCTCTCCCGTCGATGCCGGGGCCTAAGACCTTGTGTGGAGTCGGGGCCGGAACCTGAGGATTCCTCTCCAGTGCTGACATGGATCTTGGGGAACTTCTGGAGTCTCCCCAGGGGAGTCAGTCCTCGTCTCGAATGCGGGCATGCACTTGCGCTTTCCTCCAGAGCGGTAGCAGCAGTGTCACGCAGTCCGCCGCGTGGATCAAAGGATCTATGGTTTTCCCTCGAGTCTTTCCCACGAGGCTTACCCACGACGCTTTCCCATAGGGCTGTCCCACGTGCACACGTGGTGGGAGTCGATCCTCGGCTTGAACGTCAAGGCAGTGCAGGGAAAATAGGTTCCTCTGGAATGGACTGACACATCTGGGGGACTCTTGGAATGGTGGCACGACCCTTCAGTTCCTCTCGCCTTTCCTGTGGAGAGCGCCTCCTCTTGAGATGCGCCGGGAACTCCGGGAATTCTTTTCCTACGAAACAGGGAAAGGATCCCGCATCTCGAGCTAGGAGGCAGAAACGGGGCTCCCCTGGATGTGTGCGGGACCCACGTTCTTCCTCTCGAGTGGAGACGGGTATGTCGGGGAACTTCTTGAGTTGCAGCAAGGGTGTGAAGGACCCTTTGGAAGTTCCAGTGGTTAGACGTGATTAGCCTCGAGAAGCCTCAGCGGAAATGGGCCTCATCTCGCCTGGAGGGCAAAACCTCCTGGATTTTCTCGAGTTGCGGCAGGTGCTCTCGACCTACGACGGGGACCTCAGGGACCCGCTCTGGTGGCCTCAGGAAAGGCCAGTCCCCATGCGAGTTCCTCGGGGGCCTCTGGGGATTCATCTCCCGTCGATGCCGGGGCCTAAGTCCTTGTGTGGAGTCGGGGTCGGAACCTGAGGATTCCTCTCCAGTGCTGACATGGATCTTGGGGTACTTCTGGAGTCTCCCCAGGGGAGTCAGTCTTCGTCTCGAATGCCGGCATGCACTTGCGCTTTCCTCCAGAGCGGTAGCAGCAGTGTCACGCAGTCCGCCGCGTGGATCAAAGGATCTATGGTTTTCCCTCGAGTCTTTTCCACGAGGCTTTCCCTCGAGGCTTTCCCACAGGGCTGTCCCACGTGCACACGTGATGGGAGTCGATCCTTGGCTTGAACGTCAAGGCAGTGCAGGGAAAACAGGTTCCTCTGGAATGGACTGACACATCTGGGGGACTCTTGGAATGGTGGCACGACCCTGGAGTTCCTCTCGCCTTTCCTGTGGAGAGCGCCTCCTCTTGAGATGCGACGGGAACGCCGGGAATTCTTTCCCTACGAAACAGGGAAAGGATCCCTCATCTCGAGCTAGGAGGCGGAAACGGGGCTCCCCTGGATGTGTGCGGGACCCCACGTGCTTCCTCTCGAGTGGAGACGGGTATGTCGGGGAACTTCTTGAGTTGCAGCAATGGTGTGAAGGACCCTTTGGAAGTTCCAGTGGTTAGATGTGATTGGCCTCGAGAAGCCTCAGCGGAAATGTGCCTCATCTGGCCTGGAGGGCAAAACCTCCTGGATTTTCTCGAGTTGCGGCAGGTGCTCTCGACTTACGACGGGGACCTCAGGGACCCGCTCTGGTGGCCTCAGGAAAGGCCAGTCCCCATGCGAGTTCCTCGGGGGCCTCTCGGGATTCCTCTCCCGTCGATGCCGGGGCCTAAGACCTTGTGTGGAGTCGGGGCCGGAACCTGAGGATTCCTCTCCAGTGCTGACATGGATCTTGGGGTACTTCTGGAGTCTCCCCAGGGGAGTCAGTCCTCGTCTCGAATGCGGGCATGCACTTGCGCTTTCCTCCAGAGCGGTAGCAGCAGTGTCACGCAGTCCGCCGCGTGGATCAAAGGATCTATGGTTTTCCCTCGAGTCTTTCCCACGAGGCTTACCCACGACGCTTTCCCATAGGGCTGTCCCACGTGCACACGTGGTGGGAGTCGATCCTCGGCTTGAACGTCAAGGCAGTGCAGGGAAAACAGGTTCCTCTGGAATGGACTGACACATCTGGGGGACTCTTGGAATGGTGGCGCGACCCTTCAGTTCCTCTCGCCTTTCCTGTGGAGAGCTCCTCCTCTTGAGATGCGCCGGGAATGCCGGGAATTCTTTTCCTACGAAACAGGGAAAGGATCCCGCATCTCGAGCTAGCAGGCGGAAACGGGGCTCCCCTGGATGTGTGCGGGACACCACGTGCTTCCTCTCGAGTGGAGACGGGTATGTCGGGGAACTTCTTGAGTTGCAGCAATGGTGTGAAGGACCCTTTGGAAGTTCCAGTGGTTAGATGTGATTGGCCTCGAGAAGCCTCAGCGGAAATGGGCCTCATCTCGCCTGGAGGGCAAAACTTCCTGGATTTTCTCGAGTTGCGGCAGGTGCTCTCGACTTACGACGGGGACCTCAGGGAACCGCTCTGGTGGCCTCAGGAAAGGCCAGTCCCCATGCGAGTTCTTCGGGGGCCTCTCGGGATTCCTCTCCCGTTGATGCCGGGGCCTAAGACCTTGTGTGGAGTCGGGGCCGGAACCTGAGGATTCCTCTCCAGTGCTGACATGGATCTTGGGGTACTTCTGGAGTCTCCCCAGGGGAGTCAGTCCTCGTCTCGAATGCGGGCATGCACTTGCGCTTTCCTCCAGAGCGGTAGCAGCAGTGTCACGCAGTCCGCCGCGTGGATCAAAGGATCTATGGTTTTCCCTCGAGTCTTTCCCACGAGGCTTTCCCACGAGGCTTTCCCACAGGGCTGTCCCACGTGCACACGTGGTGGGAGTCGATCCTCGGCTTGAACGTCAAGGCAGTGCAGGGAAAACAGGTTCCTCTGGAATGGACTGACACATCTGGGGGACTCTTGGAATGGTGTCACGAACCTGGAGTTCCTCTCGCCTTTCCTGTGGAGAGCGCCTCCTCTTGAGATGCGACGGGAACGCCGGGAATTCTTTCCCTACGAAACGGGGAAAGGATCCCTCATCTCGAGCTAGGAGGCGGAAACGGGGCTCCCCTGGATGTGTGCGGGACCCCACGTGCTTCCTCTCGAGTGGAGACGGGTATGTCGGGGAACTTCTTGAGTTGCAGCAATGGTGTGAAGGACCCTTTGGAAGTTCCAGTGGTTAGATGTGATTGGCCTCGAGAAGCCTCAGCGGAAATGGGCCTCATCTCGCCTGGAGGGCAAAACCTCCTGGATTTTCTCGAGTTGCGGCACGTGCTCTCGACTTACGACGGGGACCTCAGGGACCCGCTCTGGTGGCCTCAGGAAAGGCCAGTCCCCATGCGAGTTCCTCGGGGGCCTCTCGGGATTCCTCTCCCGTCGATGCCGGGGCCTAAGACCTTGTGTGGAGTCGGGGCCGGAACCTGAGGATTCCTCTCCAGTGCTGACATGGATCTTGGGGTACTTCTGGAGTCTCCCCAGGGGAGTCAGTCCTCGTCTCGAATGCGGGCATGCACTTGCGCTTTCCTCCAGAACGGTAGCAGCAGTGTCACGCAGTCCGCCCAATGGATCAAAGGATCTATGGTTTTCCCTCGAGTCTTTTCCACGAGGCTTTCCCATGAGGCTTTCCCACAGGGCTGTCCCACGTGCACACGTGGTGGGAGTCGATCCTCGGCTTGAACGTCAAGGCAGTGCAGGGAAAACAGGTTCCTCTGGAATGGACTGACACATTTGGGGTCTCTTGGAATGGTGGCACGACCCTGGAGTTCCTCTCGCCTTTCCTTTGGAGAGCGCCTCCTCTTGAGATGCGACGGGAACGCCGGGAATTCTTTCCCTACCAAACAGGGAAAGGATCCCTCATTTCGAGCTAGGAGGCGGAAACGGGGCTCCCCTGGAGGTGTGCGGGACCCACGTGCTTCCTCTCGAGTGGAGACGGGTATGTCGGGGATCTTCTTGAGTTGCAGCAAGGGTGTGAAGGACCCTTTGGAAGTTCCAGTGGTTAGACGTGATAAGCCTCGAGAAGCCTCAGCGGAAATGGGCCTCATCGCGCCTGGAGGGCAAAACCTCCTGGATTTTCTCGAGTTGCGGCAGGTGCTCTCGACTTACGACGGGGACCTCAGAGACCCGCTCTGGTGGCCTCAGGAAAGGCCAGTCCCCATGCGAGTTCCTCGGGGTCCTCTGGGGATTCATCTCCCGTCGATGCCGGGGCCTAAGACCTTGTGTGGAGTCGGGGCCGGAACCTGAGGATTCCTCTCCAGTGCTGACATGGATCTTGGCGTACTTCTGGAGTCTCCCCAGGGGAGTCAGTCCTCGTCTCGAATGCGGGCATGCACTTGCGCTTTCCTCCAGAGCGGTAGCAGCAGTGTCACGCAGTCCGCCGCGTGGATCAAAGGATCTATGGTTTTCCCTCGAGTCTTTCCCACGAGGCTTACCCACGACGCTTTCCCATAGGGCTGTCCCACGTGCACACGTGGTGGGAGTCGATCCTCGGCTTGAACGTCAAGGCAGTGCAGGGAAAACAGGTTCCTCTGGAATGGACTGACACATCTGGGGGACTCTTGGAATGGTGGCACGACCCTTCAGTTCCTCTCGCCTTTCCTGTGGAGAGCGCCTCCTCTTGAAATGCGCCGGGAACGCCGGGATTTCTTTTCCTACGAAACAGGGAAAGGATCCCGCATCTCGAGCTAGGAGGCAGAAACGGGGCTCCCCTGGATGTGTGCGGGACCCACGTTCTTCCTCTCGAGTGGAGACGGGTATGTCGGGGAACTTCTTGAGTTGCAGCAAGGGTGTGAAGGACCCTTTGGAAGTTCCAGTGGTTAGACGTGATTAGCCTCGAGAAGCCTCAGCGGAAATGGGCCTCATCTCGCCTGGAGGGCAAAACCTCCTGGATTTTCTCGAGTTGCGGCAGGTGCTCTCGACCTACGACGGGGACCTCAGGGACCCGCTCTGGTGGCCTCAGGAAAGGCCAGTCCCCATGCGAGTTCCTCGGGGGCCTCTGGGGATTCATCTCCCGTCGATGCCGGGGCCTAAGTCCTTGTGTGGAGTCGGGGTCGGAACCTGAGGATTCCTCTCCAGTGCTGACATGGACCTTGGGGTACTTCTGGAGTCTCCCCAGGGGAGTCAGTCCTCGTCTCGAATGCCGGCATGCACTTGCGCTTTCCTCCAGAGCGGTAGCAGCAGTGTCACGCAGTCCGCCACGTGGATCAAAGGATCTATGGTTTTCCCTCGAGTCTTTCCCACGAGGCTTTCCCACGAGGCTTTCCCACAGGGCTGTCCCACGTGCACACGTGGTGGGAGTCGATCCTCGGCTTGAACGTCAAGGCAGTGCAGGGAAAACAGGTTCCTCTGGAATGGACTGACACATCTGGGGGACTCTTGGAATGGTGGCACGACCCTTCAGTTCCTCTCGCCTTTCCTGTGGAGAGTGCCTCCTCTTGAGATGCGCCGGGAACGCCGGGAATTCTTTTCCTACGAAACAGGGAAAGGATCCCTCATCTCGAGCTAGGAGGTGGAAACGGAGCTCCCCTGGATGTGGGCTGGACACCACGTGCTTCCTCTCGAGTGGAGACTGGTATGTCGGGGAACTTCTTGAGTTGCAGCAATGGTGTGAAGGACCCTTTGGAAGTTCCAGTGGTTAGATGTGATTGGCCTCGAGAAGCCTCAGCGGAAATGGGCCTCATCTCGCCTGGAGGGCAAAACCTCCTGGATTTTCTCGAGTTGCGGCAGGTGCCCTCGACTTACGACGGGGACCTCAGGTACCCGCTCTGGTGGCCTCAGGAAAGGCCAGTCCTGATGCGAGTTCCTCGGGGGCCTCTCGGTATTCCTCTCCCGTCGATGCCGGGGCCTAAGACCTTGTGTGGAGTCGGGGCCGGACCCTGAGGATTCCTCTCCAGTGCTGACATGGATCTTGGGGTACTTCTGGAGTATCCCCAGGGGAGTCAGTCCTCGTCTCGAATGCGGGCATGCACTTGCGCTTTCCTCCAGAGCGGTAGCAGCAGTGTCACGCAGTCCGCCGCGTGGATCAAAGGATCTATGGTTTTCCCTCGAGTCTTTCCCACGAGGCTTACCCACGACGCTTTCCCATAGGGCTGTCCCACGTGCACACGTGGTGGGAGTCGATCCTCGGCTTGAACGTCAAGGCAGTGCAGGGAAAATAGGTTCCTCTGGAATGGACTGACACATCTGGGGGACTCTTGGAATGGTGGCACGACCCTTCAGTTCCTCTCGCCTTTCCTGTGGAGAGCGCCTCCTCTTGAGATGCGCCGGGAACTCCGGGAATTCTTTTCCTACGAAACAGGGAAAGGATCCCGCATCTCGAGCTAGGAGGCAGAAACGGGGCTCCCCTGGATGTGTGCGGGACCCACGTTCTTCCTCTCGAGTGGAGACGGGTATGTCGGGGAACTTCTTGAGTTGCAGCAAGGGTGTGAAGGACCCTTTGGAAGTTCCAGTGGTTAGACGTGATTAGCCTCGAGAAGCCTCAGCGGAAATGGGCCTCATCTCGCCTGGAGGGCAAAACCTCCTGGATTTTCTCGAGTTGCGGTAGGTGCTCTCGACCTACGACGGGGACCTCAGGGACCCGCTCTGGTGGCCTCAGGAAAGGCCAGTCCCCATGCGAGTTCCGCGGGGGCCTCTGGGGATTCATCTCCCGTCGAAGCCGGGGCCTAAGTCCTTGTGTGGAGTCGGGGTCGGAACCTGAGGATTCCTCTCCAGTGCTGACATGGATCTTGGGGTACTTCTGGAGTCTCCCCAGGGGAGTCAGTCTTCGTCTCGAATGCCGGCATGCACTTGCGCTTTCCTCCAGAGCGGTAGCAGCAGTGTCACGCAGTCCGCCGCGTGGATCAAAGGATCTATGGTTTTTCCTCGAGTCTTTTCCACGAGGCTTTCCCTCGAGGCTTTCCCACAGGGCTGTCCCACGTGCACACGTGATGGGAGTCGATCCTTGGCTTGAACGTCAAGGAAGTGCAGGGAAAACAGGTTCCTCTGGAATGGACTGACACATCTGGGGGACTCTTGGAATGGTGGCACGACCCTGGAGTTCCTCTCGCTTTTCCTGTGGAGAGCGCCTCCTCTTGAGATGCGACGGGAACGCCGGGAATTCATTCCCTACGAAACAGGGAAAGGATCCCTCATCTCGAGCTAGGAGGCGGAAACGGAGCTCACCTGGATGTGGGCGGGACACCACGTGCTTCCATTCTAGTGGAGACGGGTATGTCGGGGAACTTCTTGAGTTGCAGCAATGGTGTGAAGGACCCTTTGGAAGTTCCAGTGGTTAGATGTGATTGGCCTCGAGAAGCCTCAGCGGAAATGGGCCTCATCACGCCTGGAGGGCAAAACCTCCTGGATTTTCTCGAGTTGCGGCACGTGCTCTCGACTTACGACGGGGACCTCAGGGACCCGCTCTGGTGGCCTCAGGAAAGGCCAGTCCCCATGCGAGTTCCTCGGGGGCCTCTCGGGATTCCTCTCCTGTCGATGCCGGGGCCTAAGACCTTGTGTGGAGTCGGGGCCGGAACCTGAGGATTCCTCTCCAGTGCTGACATGGATCTTGGGGTACTTCTGGAGTCTCCCCAGGGGAGTCAGTCCTCGTCTCGAATGCGGGCATGCACTTGCGCTTTCCTCCAGAGCGGTAGCAGCAGTGTCACGCAGTCCGCCGCGTGGATCAAAGGATCTATGGTTTTCCCTCGAGTCTTTCCCACGAGGCTTTCCCACGAGGCTTTCCCACAGGTCTGTCCCACGTGCACACGTGGTGGGAGTCGATCCTCGGCTTGAACGTCAAGGCAGTGCAGGGAAAACAGGTTCCTCTGGAATGGACTGACACATCTGGGGGACTCTTGGAATGGTGTCACGACCCTGATGTTCCTCTCGCCTTTCCTGTGGAGAGCGCCTCCTCTTGAGATGCGACGGGAACGCCGGGAATTCTTTCCCTACGAAACAGGGAAAGGATCCCTCATCTCGAGCTAGGAGGCGGAAACGGGGCTCCCCTGGATGTGTGCGGGACCCCACGTGCTTCCTCTCGAGTGGAGACGGGTATGTCGGGGAACTTCTTGAGTTGCAGCAATGGTGTGAAGGACCCTTTGGAAGTTCCAGTGGTTAGATGTGATTGGCCTCGAGAAGCCTCAGCGGAAATGGGCCTCATCTCGCCTGGAGGGCAAAACCTCCTGGATTTTCTCGAGTTGCGGCACGTGCTCTCGACTTACGACGGGGACCTCAGGGACCCGCTCTGGTGGCCTCAGGAAAGGCCAGTCCCCATGCGAGTTCCTCGGGGGCCTCTCGGGATTCCTCTCCCGTCGATGCCGGGGCCTAAGACCTTGTGTGGAGTCGGGGCCGGAACCTGAGGATTCCTCTCCAGTGCTGACATGGATCTTGGGGTACTTCTGGAGTCTCCCCAGGGGAGTCAGTCCTCGTCTCGAATGCGGGCATGCACTTGCGCTTTCCTCCAGAACGGTAGCAGCAGTGTCACGCAGTCCACCCAATGGATCAAAGGATCTATGGTTTTCCCTCGAGTCTTTTCCACGAGGCTTTCCCACGAGGCTTTCCCACAGGGCTGTCCCACGTGCACACGTGGTGGGAGTCGATCCTCGGCTTGAACGTCAAGGCAGTGCAGGGAAAACAGGTTCCTCTGGAATGCACTGACACATCTGGGGGACTCTTGGAATGGTGGCACGACCCTGGAGTTCCTCTCGCCTTTCCTTTGGAGAGCGCCTCCTCTTGAGATGCGACGGGAACGCAGGGAATTCTTTCCCTACCAAACAGAGAAAGGATCCCTCATCTCGAGCTAGGAGGCGGAAACGGGGCTCCCCTGGATGTGTGCGGGACCCACCTGCTTCCTCTCGAGTGGAGACGGGTATGTCGGGGATCTTCTTGAGTTGCAGCAAGGGTGTGAAGGACCCTTTGGAAGTTCCAGTTTTTAGACGTGATTAGCGTCGAGAAGCCTCAGCGGAAATGGGCCTCATCGCGCCTGGAGGGCAAAACCTCCTGGATTTTATCGAGTTGCGGCAGGTGCTCTCGACTTACGACGGGGACCTCAGGGACCCGCTCTGGTGGCCTCAGGAAAGGCCAGTCCCCATGCGAGTTCCTCGGGGGCCTCTCGGGATTCCTCTCCCGTCGATGCCGGGGACTAAGACCTTGTGTGGAGTCGGGGCCGGAACCTGAGGATTCCTCTCCAGTGCTGACATGGAACTTGGGGTACTTCTGGAGTCTCCCCAGGGGAGTCAGTCCTCGTCTCGAATGCGGGCATGCACTTGCGTTTTCCTCCAGAGCGGTAGCAGCAGTGTCACGCAGTCCGCCGCGTGGATCAAAGGATCTATGGTTTTCCCTCGAGTCTTTCCCACGAGGCTTACCCACGACGCTTTCCCATAGGGCTGTCCCACGTGCACACGTGGTGGGAGTCGATCCTCGGCTTGAACGTCAAGGCAGTGCAGGGAAAACAGGTTCCTCTGGAATGGACTGACACATCTGGGGGACTCTTGGAATGGTGGCACGACCCTTCAGTTCCTCTCGCCTTTCCTGTGGAGAGCGCCTCCTCTTGAGATGCGCCGGGAACGCCGGGAATTCTTTTCCTACGAAACAGGGAAAGGATCCCGCATCTCGAGCTAGGAGGCAGAAACGGGGCTCCCCTGGATGTGTGCGGGACCCACGTTCTTCCTCTCGAGTGGAGACGGGTATGTCGGGGAACTTCTTGAGTTGCAGCAAGGGTGTGAAGGACCCTTTGGAAGTTCCAGTGGTTAGACGTGATTAGCCTCGAGAAGCCTCAGCGGAAATGGGCCTCATCTCGCCTGGAGGGCAAAACCTCCTGGATTTTCTCGAGTTGCGGCAGGTGCTCTCGTCCTACGACGGGGACCTCAGGGACCCGCTCTGGTGGCCTCAGGAAAGGCCAGTCCCCATGCGAGTTCCTCGGGGGCCTCTGGGGATTCATCTCCCGTCGATGCCGGGGCCTAAGTCCTTGTGTGGAGTCGGGGTCGGAACCTGAGGATTCCTCTCCAGTGCTGACATGGATCTTGGGGTACTTCTGGAGTCTCCCCAGGGGAGTCAGTCCTCGTCTCGAATGCGGGCATGCACTTGCGCTTTCCTCCAGAGCGGTAGCAGCAGTGTCAGGCAGTCTGCCGCGTGGATCAAAGGATCTATGGTTTTCCCTCGAGTCTTTTCCACGAGGCTTTCCCACGAGGCTTTCCCACAGGGCTGTCCCACGTGCACACGTGGTGGGAGTCGATCCTTGGCTTGAACGTCAAGGCAGTGCAGGGAAAACAGGTTCCTCTGGAATGGACTGACACATCTGGGGGACTCTTGGAATGGTGGCACGACCCTGGAGTTCCTCTCGCCTTTCCTGTGAAGAGCGCCTCCTCTTGAGATGCGACGGGAACGCCGGGAATTCTTTCCCTACGAAACAGGGAAAGGATCCCTCATCTCGAGCTAGGAGGCGGAAACGGGGCTCCCCTGGATGTGTGCGGGACCCCACGTGCTTCCTCTCGAGTGGAGACGGGTATGTCGGGGAACTTCTTTAGTTGCAGCAATGGTGTGAAGGACCCTTTGGAAGTTCCAGTGGTTAGATGTGATTGGCCTCGAGAAGCCTCAGCGGAAATGGGCCTCATCTCGCCTGGAGGGCAAAACCTCCTGGATTTTCTCGAGTTGCGGCAGGTGCTCTCGACTTACGACGGGGACCTCAGGGACCCGCTCTGGTGGCCTCAGGAAAGGCCAGTCCCCATGCGAGTTCCTCGGGGGCCTCTGGGGATTCATCTCCCGTCGATGCCAGGGCCTAAGTCCTTGTGTGGAGTCGGGGTCGGAACCTGAGGATTCCTCTCCAGTGCTGACATGGATCTTGGGGTACTTCTGGAGTCTCCCCAGGGGAGTCAGTCTTCGTCTCGAATGCGGGCATGCACTTGCGCTTTCCTCCAGAGCGGTAGCAGCAGTGTCACGCACTCCGCCGCGTGGATCAAAGGATCTATGGTTTTCCCTCGAGTCTTTTCCACGAGGCTTTCCCACGAGGCTTTCCCACAGGGCTGTCCCACGTGCACACGTGGTGGGAGTCGATCCTTGGCTTGAACGTCAAGGCAGTGCAGGGAAAACAGGTTCCTCTGGAATGGACTGACACATCTGGGGGACTCTTGGAATGGTGGCACGGCCCTGGAGTTCCTCTCGCCTTTCCTGTGGAGAGCGCCTCCTCTTGAGATGCGACGGGAACGGCGGGAATTCATTCCCTACGAAACAGGGAAAGGATCCCTCATCTCGAGCTAGGAGGCGGAAACGGAGCTCCCCTGGATGTGGGCGGGACACCACGTGCTTCCATTCGAGTGGAGACGGGTATGTCGGGGAACTTCTTGAGTTGCAGCAATGGTGTGAAGGACCCTTTGGAAGTTCCAGTGGTTAGATGTGATTGGCCTCGAGAAGCCTTAGCGGAAATGGGCCTCATCTGGCCTGGAGGGCAAAACCTCCTGGATTTTCTCGAGTTGCGGCAGGTGCTCTCGACTTACGACGGGGACCTCAGGGACCCGCTCTGGTGGCCTCAGGAAAGGCCAGTCCCCATGCGAGTTCCTCGGGGGCCTCTCGGGATTCCTCTCCCGTCGATGCTGGGGCCTAAGACCTTGTGTGGAGTCGGGGCCGGAACCTGAGGATCCCTCTCCAGTGCTGACATGGATCTTGGGGTACTTCTGGAGTCTCCCCAGGGGAGTCAGTCCTCGTCTCGAATGCGGGCATGCACTTGCGCTTTCCTCCAGAGCGGTAGCAGCAGTGTCACGCAGTCCGCCGCGTGGATCAAAGGATCTATGGTTTTCCCTCGAGTCTTTCCCACGAGGCTTACCCACGACGCTTTCCCATAGGGCTGTCCCACGTGCACACGTGGTGGGAGTCGATCCTCGGCTTGAACGTCAAGGCAGTGCAGGGAAAACAGGTTCCTCTGGAATGGACTGACACATCTGGGGGACTCTTGGAATGGTGGCGCGACCCTTCAGTTCCTCTCGCCTTTCCTGTGGAGAGCTCCTCCTCTTGAGATGCGCCGGGAATGCCGGGAATTCTTTTCCTACGAAACAGGGAAAGGATCCCGCATCTCGAGCTAGGAGGCAGAAACGGGGCTCCCCTGGATGTGTGCGGGACCCACGTGCTTCCTCTCGAGTGGAGAATGGTATGTCGGGGAACTTCTTGAGTTGCAGCAAGGGTGTGAAGGACCCTTTGGACGTTCCAGTGGTTAGACGTGATTAGCCTCGAGAAGCCTCAGCGGAAATGGGCCTCATCTCGCCTGGAGGGCAAAACCTCCTGGATTTTCTCGAGTTGCGGCAGGTGCTCTCGACCTACGACGGGGACCTCAGGGACCCGCTCTGGTGGCCTCAGGAAAGGCCAGTCCCCATGCGAGTTCCTCGGGGGCCTCTTGGGATTCCTCTCCCGTCGATGCCGGGGCCTAAGACCTTGTGTGGAGTCGGGGCCGGAACCTGAGGATTCCTCTCCAGTGCTGACATGGATCTTGGGGTACTTCTGGAGTCTCCCCAGGGGAGTCAGTCCTCGTCTCGAATGCGGGCATGCACTTGCGCTTTCCTCCAGAGCGGTAGCAGCAGTGTCACGCAGTCCGCCGCGTGGATCAAAGGATCTATGGTTTTCCCTCGAGTCTTTCCCACGAGGCTTTCCCACGAGGCTTTCCCACAGGGCTGTCCCACGTGCACACGTGGTGGGAGTCGATCCTCGGCTTGAACGTCAAGGCAGTGCAGGGAAAACAGGTTCCTCTGGAATGGACTGACACATCTGGGGGACTCTTGGAATGGTGTCACGAACCTGGAGTTCCTCTCGCCTTTCCTGTGGAGAGCGCCTCCTCTTGAGATGCGACGGGAACGCCGGGAATTCTTTCCCTACGAAACGGGGAAAGGATCCCTCATCTCGAGCTAGGAGGCGGAAACGGGGCTCCCCTGGATGTGTGCGGGACCCCACGTGCTTCCTCTCGAGTGGAGACGGGTATGTCGGGGAACTTCTTGAGTTGCAGCAATGGTGTGAAGGACCCTTTGGAAGTTCCAGTGGTTAGATGTGATTGGCCTCGAGAAGCCTCAGCGGAAATGGGCCTCATCTCGCCTGGAGGGCAAAACCTCCTGGATTTTCTCGAGTTGCGGCACGTGCTCTCGACTTACGACGGGGACCTCAGGGACCCGCTCTGGTGGCCTCAGGAAAGGCCAGTCCCCATGCGAGTTCCTCGGGGGCCTCTCGGGATTCCTCTCCCGTCGATGCCGGGGCCTAAGACCTTGTGTGGAGTCGGGGCCGGAACCTGAGGATTCCTCTCCAGTGCTGACATGGATCTTGGGGTACTTCTGGAGTCTCCCCAGGGGAGTCAGTCCTCGTCTCGAATGCGGGCATGCACTTGCGCTTTCCTCCAGAGCGGTAGCAGCAGTGTCACGCAGTCCGCCGCGTGGATCAAAGGATCTATGGTTTTCCCTCGAGTCTTTCCCACGAGGCTTTCCCACGAGGCTTTCCCACAGGGCTGTCCCACGTGCACACGTGATGGGAGTCGATCCTTGGCTTGAACGTCAAGGCAGTGCAGGGAAAACAGGTTCCTCTGGAATGGACTGACACATCTGGGGGACTCTTGGAATGGTGGCACGGCCCTGGAGTTCCTCTCGCCTTTCCTGTGGAGAGCGCCTCCTCTTGAGATGCGACGGGAACGCCGGGAATTCATTCCCTACGAAACAGGGAAAGGATCCCTCATCTCGAGCTAGGAGGCGGAAACGGAGCTCCCCTGGATGTGGGCGGGACACCACGTGCTTCCATTCGAGTGGAGACGGGTATGTCGGGGAACTTCTTGAGTGCAGCAATGGTGTGAAGGACCCTTTGGACGTTCCAGTGGTTAGATGTGATTGGCCTCGAGAAGCCTCAGCGGAAATGGGCCTCATCTCGCCTGGAGGGCAAAACCTCCTGGATTTTCTCGAGTTGCGGCAGGTGCTCTCGACTTACGACGGGGACCTCTGGGACCCGCTCTGGTGGCCTCAGGAAAGGCCAGTCCCCATGCGAGTTCCTCGGGGGCCTCTCGGGATTCCTCTCCCGTCGATGCCGGGGCCTAAGACCTTGTGTGGAGTCGGGGCCGGAACCTGAGGATTCCTCTCCAGTGCTGACATGGATCTTGGGGTACTTCTGGAGTCTCCCCAGGGGAGTCAGTCCTCGTCTCGAATGCGGGCATGCACTTGCGCTTTCCTCCAGAGCGGTAGCAGCAGTGTCACGCAGTCTGCCGCGTGGATCAAAGGATCTATGGTTTTCCCTCGAGTCTTTCCCACGAGGCTTACCCACGAGGCTTTCCCACAGGGCTGTCCCACGTGCACACGTGGTGGGAGTCGATCCTCGGCTTGAACGTCAAGGCAGTGCAGGGAAAACAGGTTCCTCTGGAATGGACTGACACATCTGGGGGACTCTTGGAATGGTGGCACGACCC
The DNA here is from genome assembly GCF_042477335.2 of Ovis canadensis. Taxonomy (NCBI): domain Eukaryota; kingdom Metazoa; phylum Chordata; class Mammalia; order Artiodactyla; family Bovidae; genus Ovis; species Ovis canadensis. The sequence goes on from NC_091266.1 coordinate 10,041,682, forward strand.
TGGAGTTCCTCTCGCCTTTCCTGTGGAGAGCGCCTCCTCTTGAGATGCGCCGGGAACGCCGGGAATTCTTTTCCTACGAAACAGGGAAAGGATCCCTCATCTCGAGCTAGGAGGTGGAAACGGAGCTCCCCTGGATGTGGGCTGGACACCACGTGCTTCCTCTCGAGTGGAGACTGGTATGTCGGGGAACTTCTTGAGTTGCAGCAATGGTGTGAAGGACCCTTTGGAAGTTCCAGTGGTTAGATGTGATTGGCCTCGAGAAGCCTCAGCGGAAATGGGCCTCATCTCGCCTGGAGGGCAAAACCTCCTGGATTTTCTCGGGTTGCGGCAGGTGCTCTCGACTTACGACGGGGACCTCAGGTACCCGCTCTGGTGGCCTCAGGAAAGGCCAGTCCCCATGCGAGTTCCTCGGGGGCCCCTCGGGATTCCTCTCCCGTCGATGCCGGGGCCTAAGACCTTGGGTGGAGTCGGGGCCGGAACCTGAGGATTCATCTCCAGTGCTGACATGGATCTTGGGGTACTTCTGGAGTCTCCCCAGGGGAGTCAGTCCTCGTCTCGAATGCGGGCATGCACTTGCGCTTTCCTCCAGAGCGGTAGCAGCAGTGTCACGCAGTCCGCCGCGTGGATCAAAGGATCTATGGTTTTCCCTCGAGGCTTTCCCACGAGGCTTTCCCACAGGGCTGTCCCACAGGAACACGTGGTGGGAGTCGATCCTCAGCTTGAACGTCAAGGCAGTGCAGGGAAAACAGGTTCCTCTGGAATGGACTGACACATCTGGGGGACTCTTGGAATGGTGTCACGACCCTGGAGTTCCTCTCTCCTTTCCTGTGGAGAGCGCCTCCTCTTGAGATGCGACGGGAACGCCGGGAATTCTTTCCCTACGAAACAGGGAAAGGATCCCTCATCTCGAGCTAGGAGGCGGAAACGGGGCTCCCCTGGATGTGTGCGGGACCACACGTGCTTCCTCTCGAGTGGAGACGGGTATGTCGGGGAACTTCTTGAGTTGCAGCAATGGTGTGAAGGACCCTTTGGAAGTTCCAGTGGTTAGATGTGATTGGCCTCGAGAAGCCTCAGCGGAAATGGGCCTCATCTCGCCTGGAGGGCAAAACCTCCTGGATTTTCTCGAGTTGCGGCAGGTGCTCTCGACTTACGACGGGGACCTCAGGGACCCGCTCTGGTGGCCTCAGGAAAGGCCAGTCCCCATGCGAGTTCCTCGGGGGCCTCTCGGGATTCCTCTCCCGTCGATGCCGGGGCCTAATACCTTGTGTGGAGTCGGGGCCGGAACCTGAGGATTCCTCTCCAGTGCTGACATGCATCTTGGGGTACGTCTGGAGTCTCCCCAGGGGAGTCAGTCCTCGTCTCGAATGCGGGCATGCATTGCGCTTTCCTCCAGAGCGGTAACAGCAGTGTCACGCAGTCCGCCGCGTGGATCAAAGGATCTATGGTTTTCCCTCGAGTCTTTCCCACGAGGCTTTCCCACGAGGCTTTCCCACAGGGCTTTCCCACGTGCACACGTGGTAGGAGTGGATCCTCGGCTTGAACGTCAAGGCAGTGCAGGGAAAACAGGTTCCTCTGGAATGGACTGACACATCTGGGGGACTCTTGGAATGGTGGCACGACCCTGGAGTTCCTCTCGCCTTTCCTGTGGAGAGCGCCTCCTCTTGAAATGCGACGGGAACGCCGGGAATTCTTTCCCTACGAAACAGGGAAAGGATCCCTCATCTCGAGCTAGGAGGCGGAAACGGGGCTCCCCTGGATGTGTGCGGGACACCACGTGCTTCCTCTCGAGTGGAGACGGGTATGTCGGGGAACTTCTTGAGTTGCAGCAATGGTGTGAAGGACCCTTTGGAAGTTCCAGTGGTTAGATGTGATTGGCCTCGAGAAGCCTCAGCGGAAATGGGCCTCATCTGGCCTGGAGGGCAAAACCTCCTGGATTTTCTCGAGTTGCGGCAGGTGCTCTCGACTTACGACGGGGACCTCAGGGAACCGCTCTGGTGGCCTCAGGAAAGGCCAGTCCCCATGCGAGTTCTTCGGGGGCCTCTCGGGATTCCTCTCCCGTTGATGCCGGGGCCTAAGACCTTGTGTGGAGTCGGGGCCGGAACCTGAGGATTCCTCTCCAGTGCTGACATGGATCTTGGGGTACTTCTGGAGTCTCCCCAGGGGAGTCAGTCCTCGTCTCGAATGCGGGCATGCACTTGCGCTTTCCTCCAGAGCGGTAGCAGCAGTGTCACGCAGTCCGCCACGTGGATCAAAGGATCTATGGTTTTCCCTCGAGTCTTTCCCACGAGGCTTTCCCACGAGGCTTTCCCACAGGGCTGTCCCACGTGCACACGTGGTGGGAGATGATCCTCGGCTTGAACGTCAAGGCAGTGCAGGGAAAACAGGTTCCTCTGGAATGGACTGACACATTTGGGGTCTCTTGGAATGGTGGCACGACCCTGGAGTTCCTCTCGCCTTTCCTTTGGAGAGCGCCTCCTCTTGAGATGCGACGGGAACGCCGGGAATTCTTTCCCTACCAAACAGGGAAAGGATCCCTCATCTCGAGCTAGGAGGCGGAAACGGGGCTCCCCTGGAGGTGTGCGGGACCCACGTGCTTCCTCTCGAGTGGAGACGGGTATGTCGGGGATCTTCTTGAGTTGCAGCACGGGTGTGAAGGACCCTTTGGAAGTTCCAGTGGTTAGACGTGATTAGCCTCGAGAAGCCTCAGCGGAAATGGGCCTCATCGCGCCTGGAGGGCAAAACCTCCTGGATTTTCTCGAGTTGCGGCAGGTGCTCTCGACTTACGACGGGGACCTCAGAGACCCGCTCTGGTGGCCTCAGGAAAGGCCAGTCCCCATGCGAGTTCCTCGGGGGCCTCTGGGGATTCATCTCCCGTCGATGCCGGGGCCTAAGACCTTGTGTGGAGTCGGGGCCGGAACCTGAGGATTCCTCTCCAGTGCTGACATGGATCTTGGGGTACTTCTGGAGTCTCCCCAGGGGAGTCAGTCCTCGTCTCGAATGCGGGCATGCACTTGCGCTTTCCTGCAGAGCGGTAGCAGCAGTGTCACGCAGTCCGCCGCGTGGATCAAAGGATCTATGGTTTTCCCTCGAGTCTTTCCCACGAGGCTTACCCACGACGCTTTCCCATAGGGCTGTCCCACGTGCACACGTGGTGGGAGTCGATCCTTGGCTTGAACGTCAAGGCAGTGCAGGGAAAACAGGTTCCTCTGGAATGGACTGACACATCTGGGGGACTCTTGGAATGGTGGCACGACCCTTCAGTTCCTCTCGCCTTTCCTGTGGAGAGCGCCTCCTCTTGAAATGCGCCGGGAACGCCGGGATTTCTTTTCCTACGAAACAGGGAAAGGATCCCGCATCTCGAGCTAGGAGGCAGAAACGGGGCTCCCCTGGATGTGTGCGGGACCCACGTTCTTCCTCTCGAGTGGAGACGGGTATGTCGGGGAACTTCTTGAGTTGCAGCAAGGGTGTGAAGGACCCTTTGGAAGTTCCAGTGGTTAGACGTGATTAGCCTCGAGAAGCCTCAGCGGAAATGGGCCTCATCTCGCCTGGAGGGCAAAACCTCCTGGATTTTCTCGAGTTGCGGCAGGTGCTCTCGACCTACGACGGGGACCTCAGGGACCCGCTCTGGTGGCCTCAGGAAAGGCCAGTCCCCATGCGAGTTCCTCGGGGGCCTCTGGGGATTCATCTCCCGTCGATGCCGGGGCCTAAGTCCTTGTGTGGAGTCGGGGTCGGAACCTGAGGATTCCTCTCCAGTGCTGACATGGATCTTGGGGTACTTCTGGAGTCTCCCCAGGGGAGTCAGTCTTCGTCTCGAATGCCGGCATGCACTTGCGCTTTCCTCCAGAGCGGTAGCAGCAGTGTCACGCAGTCCGCCGCGTGGATCAAAGGATCTATGGTTTTCCCTCGAGTCTTTTCCACGAGGCTTTCCCTCGAGGCTTTCCCACAGGGCTGTCCCACGTGCACACGTGATGGGAGTCGATCCTTGGCTTGAACGTCAAGGCAGTGCAGGGAAAACAGGTTCCTCTGGAATGGACTGACACATCTGGGGGACTCTTGGAATGGTGGCACGACCCTGGAGTTCCTCTCGCCTTTCCTGTGGAGAGCGCCTCCTCTTGAGATGCGACGGGAACGCCGGGAATTCTTTCCCTACGAAACAGGGAAAGGATCCCTCATCTCGAGCTAGGAGGCGGAAACGGGGCTCCCCTGGATGTGTGCGGGACCCCACGTGCTTCCTCTCGAGTGGAGACGGGTATGTCGGGGAACTTCTTGAGTTGCAGCAATGGTGTGAAGGACCCTTTGGAAGTTCCAGTGGTTAGATGTGATTGGCCTCGAGAAGCCTCAGCGGAAATGGGCCTCATCTCGCCTGGAGGGCAAAACCTCCTGGATTTTCTCGAGTTGCGGCAGGTGCTCTCGACTTACAACGGGGACCTCAGGGACCCGCTCTGGTGGCCTCAGGAAAGGCCAGTCCCCATGCGAGTTCCTCGGGGGCCTCTGGGGATTCATCTCCCGTCGATGCCAGGGCCTAAGTCCTTGTGTGGAGTCGGGGTCGGAACCTGAGGATTCCTCTCCAGTGCTGACATGGATCTTGGGGTACTTCTGGAGTCTCCCCAGGGGAGTCAGTCTTCGTCTCGAATGCGGGCATGCACTTGCGCTTTCCTCCAGAGCGGTGGCAGCAGTGTCACGCTGTCCGCCGCGTGGATCAAAGGATCTCTGGTTTTCCCTCGAGTCTTTTCCACGAGGCTTTCCCACGAGGCTTTCCCACAGGGCTGTCCCACGTGCACACGTGATGGGAGTCGATCCTTGGCTTGAACGTCAAGGCAGTGCAGGGAAAACAGGTTCCTCTGGAATGGACTGACACATCTGGGGGACTCTTGGAATGGTGGCACGGCCCTGGAGTTCCTCTCGCCTTTCCTGTGGAGAGCGCCTCCTCTTGAGATGCGACGGGAACGCCGGGAATTCATTCCCTACGAAACAGGGAAAGGATCCCTCATCTCGAGCTAGGAGGCGGAAACGGAGCTCCCCTGGATGTGGGCGGGACACCACGTGCTTCCATACGAGTGGAGACGGGTATGTCGGGGAACTTCTTGAGTTGCAGCAATGGTGTGAAGGACCCTTTGGAAGTTCCAGTGGTTAGATGTGATTGGCCTCGAGAAGCCTCAGCGGAAATGGGCCTCATCTGGTCTGGAGGGCAAAACCTCCTGGATTTTCTCGAGTTGCGGCAGGTGCTCTCGACTTACGACGGGGACCTCAGGGACCCGCTCTGGTGGCCTCAGGAAAGGCCAGTCCCCATGCGAGTTCCTCGGGGGCCTCTCGGGATTCCTCTCCCGTCGATGCCGGGGCCTAAGACCTTGTGTGGAGTCGGGGCCGGAACCTGAGGATTCCTCTCCAGTGCTGACATGGATCTTGGGGTACTTCTGGAGTCTCCCCAGGGGAGTCAGTCCTCGTCTCGAATGCGGGCATGCACTTGCGCTTTCCTCCAGAGCGGTAGCAGCAGTGTCACGCAGTCCGCCGCGTGGATCAAAGGATCTATGGTTTTCCCTCGAGTCTTTCCCACGAGGCTTACCCACGACGCTTTCCCATAGGGCTGTCCCACGTGCACACGTGGTGGGAGTCGATCCTCGGCTTGAACGTCAAGGCAGTGCAGGGAAAACAGGTTCCTCTGGAATGGACTGACACATCTGGGGGACTCTTGGAATGGTGGCGCGACCCTTCAGTTCCTCTCGCCTTTCCTGTGGAGAGCTCCTCCTCTTGAGATGGGCCGGGAATGCCGGGAATTCTTTTCCTACGAAACAGGGAAAGGATCCCGCATCTCGAACTAGGAGGCAGAAACGGGGCTCCCCTGGATGTGTGCGGGACCCACGTGCTTCCTCTCGAGTGGAGAATGGTATGTCGGGGAACTTCTTGAGTTGCAGCAAGGGTGTGAAGGACCCTTTGGAAGTTCCAGTGGTTAGACGTGATTAGCCTCGAGAAGCCTCAGCGGAAATGGGCCTCATCTCGCCTGGAGGGCAAAACCTCCTGGATTTTCTCGAGTTGCGGAAGGTGCTCTCGACCTACGACGGGGACGTCAGGGACCCGCTCTGGTGGCCTCAGGAAAGGCCAGTCCCCATTCGAGTTCCTCGGGGGCCTCTCGGGATTCCTCTCCCGTCGATGCCGGGGCCTAAGACCTTGTGTGGAGTCGGGGCCGGAACCTGAGGATTCCTCTCCAGTGCTGACATGGATCTTGGGGTACTTCTGGAGTCTCCCCAGGGGAGTCAGTCCTCGTCTCGAATGCGGGCATGCACTTGCGCTTTCCTCCAGAGCGGTAGCAGCAGTGTCACGCAGTCCGCCGCGTGGATCAAAGGATCTATGGTTTTCCCTCGAGTCTTTCCCACGAGGCTTACCCACGACGCTTTCCCATAGGGCTGTCCCACGTGCACACGTGGTGGGAGTCGATCCTCGGCTTCAACGTCAAGGCAGTGCAGGGAAAACAGGTTCCTCTGGAATGGACTGACACATCTGGGGGACTCTTGGAATGGTGGCGCGACCCTTCAGTTCCTCTCGCCTTTCCAGTGGAGAGCGCCTCCTCTTGAGATGCGCCGGGAATGCCGGGAATTCTTTTCCTACGAAACAGGGAAAGGATCCCGCATCTCGAGCTAGGAGGCAGAAACGGGGCTCCCCTGGATGTGTGCGGGACCCACGTGCTTCCTCTCGAGTGGAGAATGGTATGTCGGGGAACTTCTTGAGTTGCAGCAAGGGTGTGAAGGACCCTTTGGAAGTTCCAGTGGTTAGACGTGATTAGCCTCGAGAAGCCTCAGCGGAAATGGGCCTCATCTCGCCTGGAGGGCAAAACCTCCTGGATTTTCTCGAGTTGCGGCAGGTGCTCTCGACCTACGACGGGGACCTCAGGGACCCGCTCTGGTGGCCTCAGGAAAGGCCAGTCCCCATGCGAGTTCCTCGGGGGCCTCTGGGGATTCATCTCCCGTCGATGCCGGGGCCTAAGTCCTTGTGTGGAGTCGGGGTCGGAACCTGAGGATTCCTCTCCAGTGCTGACATGGATCTTGGGGTACTTCTGGAGTCTCCCCAGGGGAGTCAGTCTTCGTCTGGAATGCGGGCATGCACTTGGGCTTTCCTCCAGAGCGGTAGCAGCAGTGTCACGCAGTCCGCCGCGTGGATCAAAGGATCTATGGTTTTCCCTCGAGTCTTTTCCACGAGGCTTTCCCACGAGGCTTTCCCACAGGGCTGTCCCACGTGCACACGTGGTGGGAGTCGATCCTTGGCTTGAACGTCAAGGCAGTGCAGGGAAAACAGGTTCCTCTGGAATGGACTGACACATCTGGGGAACTCTTGGAATGGTGGCACGACCCTGGAGTTACTCTCGCCTTTCCTTTGGAGAGCGCCTCCTCTTGAGATGCGACGGGAACGCCGGGAATTCTTTCCCTACCAAACAGGGAAAGGATCCCTCATCTCGAGCTAGGAGGCGGAAACGGGGCTCCCCTGGATGTGTGCGGGACCCACGTGCTTCCTCTCGAGTGGAGACGGGTATGTCGGGGAACTTCTTGAGTTGCAGCAAGGGTGTGAAGGACCCTTTGGAAGTTCCAGTGGTTAGACGAGATTAGCCTTGAGAAGCTTCAGCGGAAATGGGCCTCATCTGGCCTGGAGGGCAAAACCTCCTGGATTTTCTCGAGTTGCGGCAGGTGCTCTCGACTTACGACGGGGACCTCAGGGACCCGCTCTGGTGGCCTCAGGAAAGGCCAGTCCCCATGCGAGTTCCTCGGGGGCCTCTCGGGATTCCTCTCCCATCGATGCCGGGGCCTAAGACCTTGTGTGGAGTCGGGGCCGGAACCTGAGGATTCCTCTCCAGTGCTGACATGGATCTTGGGGTACTTCTGGAGTCTCCCCAGGGGAGTCAGTCCTCGTCTCGAATGCGGGCATGCACTTGCGCTTTCCTCCAGAACGGTAGCAGCAGTGTCACGCAGTCCACCCAATGGATCAAAGGATCTATGGTTTTCCCTCGAGTCTTTTCCACGAGGCTTTCCCACGAGGCTTTCCCACAGGGCTGTCCCACGTGCACACGTGGTGGGAGTCGATCCTCGGCTTGAACGTCAAGCAGTGCAGGGAAAACAGGTTCCTCTGGAATGGACTGACACATCTGGGGGACTCTTAGAATGGTGGCACGACCCTTCAGTTCCTCTCGCCTTTCCTGTGGAGAGCGCCTCCTCTTGAAATGCGCCGGGAACGCCGGGAATTCATTCCCTACGAAACAGGGAAAGGATCCCTCATCTCGAGCTAGGAGGCGGAAACGGGGCTCCCCTGGATGTGGGCGGGACACCACGTGCTTCCATTCGAGTGGAGACGGGTATGTCGGGGAACTTCTTGAGTTGCAGCAATGGTGTGAAGGACCCTTTGGAAGTTCCAGTGGTTAGATGTGATTGGCCTCAAGAAGCCTCAGCGGAAATGGGCCTCATCTCGCCTGGAGGGCAAAACCTCCTGGATTTTCTCGAGTTGCGGCAGGTGCTCTCGACTTACGACGGGGACCTCAGGGACCCGCTCTGGTGGCCTCAGGAAAGGCCAGTCCCCATGCGAGTTCCTCGGGGGCGTCTCGGGATTCCTCTCCCGTCGATGCCGGGGCCTAAGACCTTGTGTGGAGTCGGGGCCGGAACCTGAGGATTCCTCTCCAGTGCTGACATGGATCTTGGGGTACTTCTGGAGTCTCCCCAGGGGAGTCAGTCCTCGTCTCGAATGCGGGCATGCACTTGCGCTTTCCTCCAGAGCGGTAGCAGCAGTGTCACGCAGTCCGCCGCGTGGATCAAAGGATCTATGGTTTTCCCTCGAGTCTTTCCCACGAGGCTATCACACGAGGCTTTCCCACAGGGCTGTCCCACGTGCACACGTGGTGGGAGTCGATCCTCGGCTTGAACGTCAAGGCAGTGCAGGGAAAACAGGTTCCTCTGGAATGGACTGACACATATGGGGGACTCTTGGAATGGTGGCACGACCCTGGAGTTCCTCTCGCCTTTCCTGTGAAGAGCGCATCCTCTTGAGATGCGACGGGAACGCCGGGAATTCTTTCCCTACGAAACAGGGAAAGGATCCCTCATCTCGAGCTAGTAGGCGGAAACGGGGCTCCCCTGGATGTGTGCGGGACCCCACGTGCTTCCTCTCGAGTGGAGACGGGTATGTCGGGGAACTTCTTGAGTTGCAGCAATGGTGTGAAGGACCCTTTGGAAGTTCCAGTGGTTAGATGTGATTGGCCTCGAGAAGCCTCAGCGGAAATGGGCCTCATCTCGCCTGGAGGGCAAAACCTCCTGGATTTTCTCGAGTTGCGGCAGGTGCTCTCGACTTACGACGGGGACCTCAGGGACCCGCTCTGGTGGCCTCAGGAAAGGCCAGTCCCCATGCGAGTTCCTCGGGGGCCTCTCGGGATTCCTCTCCCGTCGATGCCGGGGCCTAAGACCTTGTGTGGAGTCGGGGCCGGAACCTGAGGATTCCTCTCCAGTGCTGACATGGATCTTGGGGTACTTCTGGAGTCTCCCCAGGGGAGTCAGTCCTCGTCTCGAATGCGGGCATGCACTTGCGCTTTCCTCCAGAGCGGTAGCAGCAGTGTCACGCAGTCCGCCGCGTGGATCAAAGGATCTATGGTTTTCCCTCGAGTCTTTCCCAAGAGGCTTTCCCACGAGGCTTTCCCATAGGGCTGTCCCACGTGCACACGTGGTGGGAGTCGATCCTCGGCTTGAACGTCAAGGCAGTGCAGGGAAAACAGGTTCCTCTGGAATGGACTGACACATCTGGGGGACTCGTGGAATGGTGGCACGACCCTTCAGTTCCTCTCGCCTTTCCTTTGGAGAGCGCCTCCTCTTGAGATGCGACGGGAACGCCGGGAATTCTTTCCCTACCAAACAGGGAAAGGATCCCTCATCTCGAGCTAGGAGGCGGAAACGGGGCTCCCCTGGATGTGTGCGGGACCCACGTGCTTCCTCTCGAGTGGAGACGGGTATGTCGGGGAACTTCTTGAGTTGCAGCAATGGTGTGAAGGACCCTTTGGAAGTTCCAGTGGTTAGATGTGATTGGCCTCGAGAAGCCTCAGCGGAAATGGGCCTCATCTCGCCTGGAGGGCAAAACCTCCTGGATTTTCTCGAGTTGCTGCAGGTGCTCTCGACTTACGACGGGGACCTCAGGGACCCCCTCTGGTGGCCTCAGGAAAGGCCAGTCCCCATGCGAGTTCCTCGGGGGCCTCTCGGGATTCCTCTCCCATCGATGCCGGGGCCTAAGACCTTGTGTGGAGTCGGGGCCGGAACCTGAGGATTCCTCTCCAGTGCTGACATGGATCTTGGGGTACTTCTGGAGTCTCCCCAGGGGAGTCAGTCCTCGTCTCGAATGCGGGCATGCACTTGCGCTTTCCTCCAGAACGGTAGCAGCAGTGTCACGCAGTCCATCCAATGGATCAAAGGATCTATGGTTTTCCCTCGAGTCTTTCCCACGAGGCTTACCCACGAGGCTTTCCCACAGGGCTGTCCCACGTGCACACGTGGTGGGAGTCGATCCTCGGCTTGAACGTCAAGGCAGTGCAGGGAAAACAGGTTCCTCTGGAATGGACTGACACATCTGGGGGACTCTTGGAATGGTGGCGCGACCCTTCAGATCCTCTCGCCTTTCCTGTGGAGAGCGCCTCCTCTTTAGATGCGCCGGGAATGCCGGGAATTCTTTTCCTACGAAACAGGGAAAGGATCCCTCATCTCGAGCTAGGAGGCAGAAACGGGGCTCCCCTGGATGTGTGCGGGACCCACGTGCTTCCTCTCGAGTGGAGAATGGTATGTCGGGGAACTTCTTGAGTTGCAGCAAGGGTGTGAAGGACCCTTTGGAAGTTCCAGTGGTTAGACGTGATTAGCCTCGAGAAGCCTCAGCGGAAATGGGCCTCATCTCGCCTGGAGGGAAAAACCTCCTGGATTTTCTCGAGTTGCGGCAGGTGCTCTCGACCTACGACGGGGACCTCAGGGACCCGCTCTGGTGGCCTCAGGAAAGGCCAGTCCCCATGCGAGTTCCTCGGGGGCCTCTGGGGATTCATCTCCCGTCGATGCCGGGGCCTAAGTCCTTGTGTGGAGTCGGGGTCGGAACCTGAGGATTCCTCTCCAGTGCTGACCTGGATCTTGGGGTACTTCTGGAGTCTCCCCAGGGGAGTCAGTCTTCGTCTCGAATGCGGGCATGCACTTGCGCTTTCCTCCAGAGCGGTAGCAGCAGTGTCACGCAGTCCGCCGCGTGGGTCAAAGGATCTATGTTTTTCCCTCGAGTCTTTTCCACGAGGCTTTCCCACGAGGCTTTCCCACAGGGCTGTCCCACGTGCACACGTGGTGGGAGTCGATCCTCGGCTTGAGCGTCAAGGCAGTGCAGGGAAAACAGGTTCCTCTGGAATGGACTGACACATCTGGGGGACTCTTGGAATGGTGGCACGACCCTGGAGTTCCTCTCGCCTTTCCTTTGGAGAGCGCCTCCTCTTGAGATGCGACGGGAACGCCGGGAATTCTTTCCCTACCAAACAGGGAAAGGATCCCTCATCTCGAGCTAGGAGGCGGAAACGGGGCTCCCCTGGATGTGTGCGGGACCCACGTGCTTCCTCTCGAGTGGAGACGGGTATGTCGGGGAACTTCTTGAGTTGCAGCAAGGGTGTGAAGGACCCTTTGGAAGTTCCAGTGGTTAGACGTGATTAGTCTTGAGAAGCCTCAGCGGAAATGGGCCTCATCGCGCCTGGAGGGCAAAACCTCCTGGATTTTCTCGAGTTGCGGCAGGTGCTCTCGACTTACGACGGGGACCTCAGGGACCCGCTCTGGTGGCCTCAGGAAAGGCCAGTCCCCATGCGAGTTCCTCGGGGGCCTCTCGGGATTCCTCTCCCGTCGATGCCGGGGCCTAAGACCTTGTGTGGAGTCGGGGCCGGAACCTGAGGATTCCTCTCCAGTGCTGACATGGATCTTGGGGTACTTCTGGAGTCTCCCCAGGGGAGTCAGTCCTCGTCTCGAATGCGGGCATGCACTTGCGCATTCCTCCAGAGCGGTAGCAGCAGTGTCACGCAGTCCGCCGCGTGGATCAAAGGATCTATGGTTTTCCCTCGAGTCTTTCCCACGAGGCTTTCCCACGAGGCTTTCCCATAGGGCTGTCCCACGTGCACACGTGGTGGGAGTCGATCCTCGGCTTGAACGTCAAGGCAGTGCAGGGAAAACAGGTTCCTCTGGAATGGACTGACACATCTGGGGGACTCGTGGAATGGTGGCACGACCCTTCAGTTCCTCTCGCCTTTCCTGTGGAGAGCGCCTCCTCTTGAGATGCGCCGGGAACGCCGGGAATTCTTTTCCTATGAAACAGGGAAAGGATCCGCATCTCGAGCTAGGAGGCAGAAACGGGGCTCCCCTGGATGTGTGCGGGACCCCACGTGCTTCCTCTCGAGTGGAGACGGGTATGTCGGGGAACTTCTTGAGTTGCAGCAATGGTGTGAAGGACCCTTTGGAAGTTCCAGTGGTTAGATGTGATTGGCCTCGAGAAGCCTCAGCGGAAATGGGCCTCATCTCGCCTGGAGGGCAAAACCTCCTGGATTTTCTCGAGTTGCGGCAGGTGCTCTCGACTTACGACGGGGACCTCAGGGACCCGCTCTGGTGGCCTCAGGAAAGACCAGTCCCCATGCGAGTTCCTCGGGGGCCTCTCGGGATTCCTCTCCCGTCGATGCCGGGGCCTAAGACCTTGTGTGGAGTCGGGGCCGGAACCTGAGGATTCCTCTCCAGTGCTGACATGGATCTTGGGGTACTTCTGGAGTCTCCCCAGGGGAGTCAGTCCTCGTCTCGAATGCGGGCATGCACTTGCGCTTTCCTCCAGAACGGTAGCAGCAGTGTCACGCATTCCGCCCAATGGATCAAAGGATCTATGGTTTTCCCTCGAGTCTTTTCCACGAGGCTTTCCCACGAGGCTTTCCCACAGGGCTGTCCCCCGTGCACACGTGGTGGGAGTCGATCCTCGGCTTGAGCGTCAAGGCAGTGCAGGGAAAACAGGTTCCTCTGGAATGGACTGACACATCTGGGGGACTCTTGGAATGGTGGCACGACCCTTCAGTTCCTCTCGCCTTTCCTGTGGAGAGCGCCTCCTCTTGAAATGCGCCGGGAACGCCGGGAATTCTTTTCCTACGAAACAGGGAAAGGATCCCGCATCTCGAGCTAGGAGGCAGAAACGGGGCTCCCCTGGATGTGTGCGGGACCCACGTTCTTCCTCCCGAGTGGAGACGGGTATGTCGGGGAACTTCTTGAGTTGCAGCAAGGGTGTGAAGGACCCTTTGGAAGTTCCAGTGGTTAGACGTGATTAGCCTCGAGAAGCCTCAGCGGAAATGGGCCTCATCTCGCCTGGAGGGCAAAACCTCCTGGATTTTCTCGAGTTGCGGCAGGTGCTCTCGACCTACGACGGGGACCTCAGGGACCCGCTCTGGTGGCCTCAGGAAAGGCCAGTCCCCATGCGAGTTCCTCGGGGGCCTCTGGGGATTCATCTCCCGTCGATGCCGGGGCCTAAGTCCTTGTGTGGAGTCGGGGTCGGAACCTGAGGATTCCTCTCCAGTGCTGACATGGATCTTGGGGTACTTCTGGAGTCTCCCCAGGGGAGTCAGTCCTCGTCTCGAATGCGGGCATGCAATTGCGCTTTCCTCCAGAGCGGTAGCAGCAGTGTCACGCAGTCCGCCGCGTGGATCAAAGGATCTATGGTTTTCCCTCGAGTCTTTTCCACGAGGCTTACCCACGACGCTTTCCCATAGGGCTGTCCCACGTGCACACGTGGTGGGAGTCGATCCTCGGCTTGAACGTCAAGGCAGTGCAGGGAAAACAGGTTCCTCTGGAATGGACTGACACATCTGGGGGACTCTTGGAATGGTGTCACGACCCTGGAGTTCCTCTCGCCTTTCCTGTGGAGAGCGCCTCCTCTTGAGATGCAACGGGAACGCCGGGAATTCTTTCCCTACGAAACAGGGAAAGGATCCCTCATCTCGAGCTAGGAGGCGGAAACGGGGCTCCCCTGGATGTGTGCGGGACCCCACGTGCTTCCTCTCGAGTGGAGACGGGTATGTCGGGGAACTTCTTGAGTTGCAGCAATGGTGTGAAGGACCCTTTGGAAGTTCCAGTGGTTAGATGTGATTGGCCTCGAGAAGCCTCAGCGGAAATGGGCCTCATCTCGCCTGGAGGGCAAAACCTCCTGGATTTTCTCGAGTTGCGGCACGTGCTCTCGACTTACGACGGGGACCTCAGGGACCCGCTCTGGTGGCCTCAGGAAAGGCCAGTCCCCATGCGAGTTCCTCGGGGGCCTCTCGGGATTCCTCTCCCGTCGATGCCGGGGCCTAAGACCTTGTGTGGAGTCGGGGCCGGAACCTGAGGATTCCTCTCCAGTGCTGACATGGATCTTGGGGTACTTCTGGAGTCTCCCCAGGGGAGTCAGTCCTCGTCTCGAATGCGGGCATGCACTTGCGCTTTCCTCCAGAGCGGTAGCAGCAGTGTCACGCAGTCCGCCGCGTGGATCAAAGGATCTATGGTTTTCCCTCTAGTCTTTCCCACGAGGCTATCACACGAGGCTTTCCCACAGGGCTGTCCCACGTGCACACGTGGTGGGAGTCGATCCTCGGCTTGAACGTCAAGGCAGTGCAGGGAAAACAGGTTCCTCTGGAATGGACTGACACATATGGGGGACTCTTGGAATGGTGGCACGACCCTGGAGTTCCTCTCGCCTTTCCTGTGGAGAGCGCCTCCTCTTGAGATGCGACGGGAACGCTGGGAATTCTTTCCCTACGAAACAGGGAAAGGATCCCGCATCTCGAGCTAGGAGGCGGAAACGGGGATCCCCTGGATGTGTGCGGGACCCCACGTGCTTCCTCTCGAGTGGAGACGGGTATGTCGGGAAACTTCTTGAGTTGCAGCAATGGTGTGAAGGACCCTTTGGAAGTTCCAGTGGTTAGATGTGATTGGCCTCGAGAAGCCTCAGCGAAAATGGGCCTCATCTCGCCTGGAGGGCAAAACCTCCTGGATTTTCTCGAGTTGCGGCAGGTGCTCTCGACTTACGACGGGGACCTCAGGGACCCGCTCTGGTGGCCTCAGGAAAGGCCAGTCCCCATGCGAGTTCCTCGGGGGCCTCTCGGGATTCCTCTCCCGTCGATGCCGGGGCCTAAAACCTTGTGTGGAGTCGGGGCCAGAACCTGAGGATTCCTCTCCAGTGCTGACATGGATCTTGGGGTACTTCTGGAGTCTCCCCAGGGGAGTCAGTCCTCGTCTCGAATGTGGGCATGCACTTGCGCTTTCCTCCAGAACGGTAGCAGCAGTGTCACGCAGTCCGCCCAATGGATCAAAGGATCTATGGTTTTCCCTCGAGTCTTTTCCACGAGGCTTTCCCACGAGGCTTTCCCACAGGGCTGTCCCACGTGCACACGTGGTGGGAGTCGATCCTCGGCTTGAACGTCAAGGCAGTGCAGGGAAAACAGGTTCCTCTGGAATGGACTGACACATCTGGGGGACTCTTGGAATGGTGGCACGACCCTTCAGTTCCTCTCGCCTTTCCTGTGGAGAGCGCCTCCTCTTGAAATGCGCCGGGAACGCCGGGAATTCTTTCCCCACGAAACAGGGAAAGGATCCCTCATCTCGAGCTAGGAGGCGGAAACGGGGCTCCCCTGGATGTGTGCGGGACCCCACGTGCTTCCTCTCGAGTGGAGACGGGTATGTCGGGGAACTTCTTGAGTTGCAGCAAGGGTGTGAAGGACCCTTTGGAAGTTCCAGTGGTTAGATGTGATTGGCCTCGAGAAGCCTCAGCGGAAATGGGCCTCATCTCGCCTGGAGGGCAAAACCTCCTGGATTTTCTCGAGTTGCGGCAGGTGCTCTCGACTTACGACGGGTACCTCAGGGACCCGTTCTGGTGGCCTCAGGAAAGGCCAGTCCCCATGCGAGTTCCTCGGGGGCCTCTCGGGATTCCTCTCCCGTCGATGCCGGGGCCTAAGACCTTGTGTGGAGTCGGGGCCGGAACCTGAGGATTCCTCTCCAGTGCTGACATGGATCTTGGGGTACTTCTGGAGTCTCCCCAGGGGAGTCAGTCCTCGTCTCGAATGTGGGCATGCACTTGCGCTTTCCTCCAGAACGGTAGCAGCAGTGTCACGCAGTCCGCCCAATGGATCAAAGGATCTATGGTTTTCCCTCGAGTCTTTTCCACGAGGCTTTCCCACGAGGCTTTCCCACAGGGCTGTCCCACGTGCACACGTGGTGGGAGTCGATCCTCGGCTTGAACGTCAAGGCAGTGCAGGGAAAACAGGTTCCTCTGGAATGGACTGACACATCTGGGGGACTCTTGGAATGGTGGCATGACCCTGGAGTTCCTCTCGCCTTTCCTTTGGAGAGCGCCTCCTCTTGAGATGCAACGGGAACGCCGGGAATTCTTTCCCTACGAAACAGGGAAAGGATCCCTCATCTCGAGCTAGGAGGCGGAAACGGGGCTCCCCTGGATGTGTGCGGGACCCCACGTGCTTCCTCTCGAGTGGAGACGGGTATGTCGGGGAACTTCTTGAGTTGCAGCAATGGTGTGAAGGACCCTTTGGAAGTTCCAGTGGTTAGATGTGATTGGCCTCGAGAAGCCTCAGCGGAAATGGGCCTCATCTCGCCTGGAGGGCAAAACCTCCTGGATTTTCTCGAGTTGCGGCACGTGCTCTCGACTTACGACGGGGACCTCAGGGACCCGCTCTGGTGGCCTCAGGAAAGGCCAGTCCCCATGCGAGTTCCTCGGGGGCCTCTCGGGATTCCTCTCCCGTCGATGCCGGGGCCTAAGACCTTGTGTGGAGTCGGGGCCGGAACCTGAGGATTCCTCTCCAGTGCTGACATGGATCTTGGGGTACTTCTGGAGTCTCCCCAGGGGAGTCAGTCCTCGTCTCGAATGCGGGCATGCACTTGCGCTTTCCTCCAGAGCGGTAGCAGCAGTGTCACGCAGTCCGCCGCGTGGATCAAAGGATCTATGGTTTTCCCTCTAGTCTTTCCCACGAGGCTATCACACGAGGCTTTCCCACAGGGCTGTCCCACGTGCACACGTGGTGGGAGTCGATCCTCGGCTTGAACGTCAAGGCAGTGCAGGGAAAACAGGTTCCTCTGGAATGGACTGACACATATGGGGGACTCTTGGAATGGTGGCACGACCCTGGAGTTCCTCTCGCCTTTCCTGTGGAGAGCGCCTCCTCTTGAGATGCGACGGGAACGCTGGGAATTCTTTCCCTACGAAACAGGGAAAGGATCCCGCATCTCGAGCTAGGAGGCGGAAACGGGGCTCCCCTGGATGTGTGCGGGACCCCACGTGCTTCCTCTCGAGTGGAGACGGGTATGTCGGGAAACTTCTTGAGTTGCAGCAATGGTGTGAAGGACCCTTTGGAAGTTCCAGTGGTTAGATGTGATTGGCCTCGAGAAGCCTCAGCGAAAATGGGCCTCATCTCGCCTGGAGGGCAAAACCTCCTGGATTTTCTCGAGTTGCGGCAGGTGCTCTCGACTTATGACGGGGACCTCAGGGACCCGCTCTGGTGGCCTCAGGAAAGGCCAGTCCCCATGCGAGTTCCTCGGGGGCCTCTCGGGATTCCTCTCCCGTCGATGCCGGGGCCTAAGACCTTGTGTGGAGTCGGGGCCGGAACCTGAGGATTCCTCTCCAGTGCTGACATGGATCTTGGGGTACTTCTGGAGTCTCCCCAGGGGAGTCAGTCCTCGTCTCGAATGTGGGCATGCACTTGCGCTTTCCTCCAGAACGGTAGCAGCAGTGTCACGCAGTCCGCCCAATGGATCAAAGGATCTATGGTTTTCCCTCGAGTCTTTTCCACGAGGCTTTCCCACGAGGCTTTCCCACAGGGCTGTCCCACGTGCACACGTGGTGGGAGTCGATCCTCGGCTTGAACGTCAAGGCAGTGCAGGGAAAACAGGTTCCTCTGGAATGGACTGACACATCTGGGGGACTCTTGGAATGGTGGCACGACCCTTCAGTTCCTCTCGCCTTTCCTGTGGAGAGCGCCTCCTCTTGAAATGCGCCGGGAACGCCGGGAATTCTTTCCCCACGAAACAGGGAAAGGATCCCTCATCTCGAGCTAGGAGGCGGAAACGGGGCTCCCCTGGATGTGTGCGGGACCCCACGTGCTTCCTCTCGAGTGGAGACGGGTATGTCGGGGAACTTCTTGAGTTGCAGCAAGGGTGTGAAGGACCCTTTGGAAGTTCCAGTGGTTAGATGTGATTGGCCTCGAGAAGCCTCAGCGGAAATGGGCCTCATCTCGCCTGGAGGGCAAAACCTCCTGGATTTTCTCGAGTTGCGGCAGGTGCTCTCGACTTACGACGGGTACCTCAGGGACCCGCTCTGGTGGCCTCAGGAAAGGCCAGTCCCCATGCGAGTTCCTCGGGGGCCTCTCGGGATTCCTCTCCCGTCGATGCCGGGGCCTAAGACCTTGTGTGGAGTCGGGGCCGGAACCTGAGGATTCCTCTCCAGTGCTGACATGGATCTTGGGGTACTTCTGGAGTCTCCCCAGGGGAGTCAGTCCTCGTCTCGAATGCGGGCATGCACTTGCGCTTTCCTCCAGAGCGGTAGCAGCAGTGTCACGCAGTCCGCCGCGTGGATCAAAGGATCTATGGTTTTCCCTCGAGTCTTTCCCACGAGGCTTACCCACGACGCTTTCCCACAGGGCTGTCCCACGTGCACACGTGGTGGGAGTCGATCCTCGGATTGAACGTAAAGGCAGTGCAGGGAAAACAGGTTCCTCTGGAATGGACTGACACATCTGGGGGACTCTTGGAATGGTGGCACGACCCTTCAGTTCCTCTCGCCTTTCCTGTGGAGAGCGCCTCCTCTTGAGATGCGACGGGAACGCCGGGAATTCTTTCCCTACGAAACAGGGAAAGGATCCCTCATCTCGAGCTAGGAGGCGGAAACGGGGCTCCCCTGGATGTGTGCGGGACACCTCGTGCTTCCGCTCGAGTGGAGACGGGTATGTCGGGGAACTTCTTGAGTTGCAGCAATGGTGTGAAGGACCCTTTGGAAGTTCCAGTGGTTAGATGTGATTGGCCTCGAGAAGCCTCAGCGGAAATGGGCCTCATCTCGCCTGGAGGGCAAAACCTCCTGGATTTTCTCGAGTTGCAGCAAGTGCTTTCAACTTAAGACGGGGACCTCAGGAACCCGCTCTGGTGGCCTCAGGACAGGCCAGTCCCCATGCGAGTTCCTCGGGGGCCTCTCGGGATTCCTCTCCCGTCGATGCCGGGGCATAAGACCTTGTGTGGAGTCGGGGCCGGAACCTGAGGATTCCTCTCCAGTGCTGACATGGATCTTGGGGTACTTCTGGAGTCTCCCCAGGGGAGTCAGTCCTCGTCTCGAATGCGGGCATGCACTTGCGCTTTCCTCCAGAGCGGTAGCATCAGTGTCACGCAGTCCACCGCGTGGATCAAAGGATCTATGGTTTTCCCTCGAGTCTTTCCCACGAGGCTTTCCCACGAGGCTTTCCCACAGGGCTGTCCCACGTGCACACGTGGTGGGACTCGATCCTCGGCTTGAACGTCAAGGCAGTGCAGGGAAAACAGGTTCCTCTGGAATGGACTGACACATCTGGGGGACTCTTGGAATGGTGGCACGACCCTGGAGTTCCTCTCGCCTTTCCTGTGGAGAGCGCCTCCTCTTGAGATGCGACGGGAACGCCGGGAATTCTTTCCCTACGAAACAGGGAAAGGATCCCTCATCTCGAGCTAGGAGTCGGAAACGGGGCTCCCCTGGATGTGTGCGGGACCCCACGTGCTTCCTCTCGAGTGGAGACTGGTATGTCGGGGAACTTCTTGAGTTGCAGCAATGGTGTGAAGGACCCTTTGGAAGTTTCAGTGGTTAGATGTGATTGGCCTCGAGAAGCCTCAGCGGAAATGGGCCTCATCTCGCCTGCAGGGTAAAACCTCCTGGATTTTCTCGAGTTGCAGCAGGTGCTCTCGACTTACGACGGGGATCTCAGGGACCCGCTCTGGTGGCCTCAGGAAAGGCCAGTCCCCATGCGAGTTCCTCGTGGGCCTCTCGGGGTTCCTCTCCCGTCGATGCCGGCGCCTAAGACCTTGTGTGGAGTCGGGGCCGGAACCTGAGGATTCCTCTCCAGTGCTGACATGGATCTTGGGGTACTTCTGGAGTCTCCCCAGGGGAGTCAGTCCTCGTCTCGAATGCGGGCATGCACTTGCGCTTTCCTCCAGAGCGGTAGCAGCAGTGTCACGCAGTCTGCCGCGTGGATCAAAGGATCTATGGTTTTCCCTCGAGTCTTTTCCACGAGGCTTTCCCACGAGGCTTTCCCACAGGGCTGTCCCACGTGCACACGTGGTGGGAGTCGATCCTTGGCTTGAACGTCAAGGCAGTGCAGGGAAAACAGGTTCCTCTGGAATGGACTGACACATCTGGGGGACTCTTGGAATGGTGGCACGACCCTGGAGTTCCTCTCGCCTTTCCTTTGGAGAGCGCCTCCTCTTGAGATGCGACGGGAACGCCGGGAATTCTTTCCCTACCAAACAGGGAAAGGATCCCTCATCTCGAGCTAGGAGGCGGAAACGGGGCTCCCCTGGATGTGTGCGGGACCCACGTGCTTCCTCTCGAGTGGAGACGGGTATGTCGGGGAACTTCTTGAGTTGCAGCAAGGGTGTGAAGGACCCTTTGGAAGTTCCAGTGGTTAGACGTGATTAGTCTTGAGAAGCCTCAGCGGAAATGGGCCTCATCGCGCCTGGAGGGCAAAACCTCCTGGATTTTCTCGAGTTGCGGCAGGTGCTCTCGACTTACGACGGGGACCTCAGGGACCCGCTCTGGTGGCCTCAGGAAAGGCCAGTCCCCATGCGAGTTCCTCGGGGGCCTCTCGGGATTCCTCTCCCGTCAATGCCGGGGCCTAAGACCTTGTGTGGAGTCGGGGCCGGAACCTGAGGATTCCTCTCCAATGCTGACATGGATCTTGGGGTACTTCTGGAGTCTCCCCAGGGGAGTCAGTCCTCGTCTCGAATGCGGGCATGCACTTGCGCATTCCTCCAGAGCGGTAGCAGCAATGTCACGCAGTCCGCCGCGTGGATCAAAGGATCTATGGTTTTCCCTCGAGTCTTTCCCACGAGGCTTTCCCACGAGGCTTTCCCATAGGGCTGTCCCACGTGCACACGTGGTGGGAGTCGATCCTCGGCTTGAACGTCAAGGCAGTGCAGGGAAAACAGGTTCCTCTGGAATGGACTGACACATCTGGGGGACTCGTGGAATGGTGGCACGACCCTTCAGTTCCTCTCGCCTTTCCTGTGGAGAGCGCCTCCTCTTGAGATGCGCCGGGAACGCCGGGAATTCTTTTCCTACGAAACAGGGAAAGGATCCCGCATCTCGAGCTAGGAGGCAGAAACGGGGCTCCCCTGGATGCGTGCGGGACCCCACGTGCTTCCTCTCGAGTGGAGACGGGTATGTCGGGGAACTTCTTGAGTTGCAGCAATGGTGTGAAGGACCCTTTGGACGTTCCAGTGGTTAGATGTGATTGGCCTCGAGAAGCCTCAGCGGAAATGGGCCTCATCTCGCCTGGAGGGCAAAACCTCCTGGATTTTCTCGAGTTGCGGCAGGTGCTCTCGACTTACGACGGGGACCTCAGGGACCCGCTCTGGTGGCCTCAGGAAAGACCAGTCCCCATGCGAGTTCCTCGGGGGCCTCTCGGGATTCCTCTCCCGTCGATGCCGGGGCCTAAGACCTTGTGTGGAGTCGGGGCCGGAACCTGAGGATTCCTCTCCAGTGCTGACATGGATCTTGGGGTACTTCTGGAGTCTCCCCAGGGGAGTCAGTCCTCGTCTCGAATGCGGGCATGCACTTGCGCTTTCCTCCAGAACGGTAGCAGCAGTGTCACGCAGTCCGCCCAATGGATCAAAGGATCTATGGTTTTCCCTCGAGTCTTTTCCACGAGGCTTTCCCACGAGGCTTTCCCACAGGGCTGTCCCACGTGCACACGTGGTGGGAGTCGATCCTCGGCTTGAACGTCAAGGCAGTGCAGGGAAAACAGGTTCCTCTGGAATGGACTGACACATCTGGGGGACTCTTGGAATGGTGGCACGACCCTTCAGTTCCTCTCGCCTTTCCTGTGGAGAGCGCCTCCTCTTGAAATGCGCCGGGAACGCCGGGAATTCTTTTCCTACGAAACAGGGAAAGGATCCCGCATCTCGAGCTAGGAGGCAGAAACGGGGCTCCCCTGGATGTGTGCGGGACCCACGTTCTTCCTCCCGAGTGGAGACGGGTATGTCGGGGAACTTCTTGAGTTGCAGCAAGGGTGTGAAGGACCCTTTGGAAGTTCCAGTGGTTAGACGTGATTAGCCTCGAGAAGCCTCAGCGGAAATGGGCCTCATCTCGCCTGGAGGGCAAAACCTCCTGGATTTTCTCGAGTTGCGGCAGGTGCTCTGGACCTACGACGGGGACCTCAGGGACCCGCTCTGGTGGCCTCAGGAAAGGCCAGTCCCCATGCGAGTTCCTCGGGGGCCTCTGGGGATTCATCTCCCGTCGATGCCGGGGCCTAAGTCCTTGTGTGGAGTCGGGGTCGGAACCTGAGGATTCCTCTCCAGTGCTGACATGGATCTTGGGGTACTTCTGGAGTCTCCCCAGGGGAGTCAGTCCTCGTCTCGAATGCGGGCATGCAATTGCGCTTTCCTCCAGAGCGGTAGCAGCAGTGTCACGCAGTCCGCCGCGTGGATCAAAGGATCTATGGTTTTCCCTCGAGTCTTTTCCACGAGGCTTACCCACGACGCTTTCCCATAGGGCTGTCCCACGTGCACACGTGGTGGGAGTCGATCCTCGGCTTGAACGTCAAGGCAGTGCAGGGAAAACAGGTTCCTCTGGAATGGACTGACACATCTGGGGGACTCTTGGAATGGTGTCACGACCCTGGAGTTCCTCTCGCCTTTCCTGTGGAGAGCGCCTCCTCTTGAGATGCAACGGGAACGCCGGGAATTCTTTCCCTACGAAACAGGGAAAGGATCCCTCATCTCGAGCTAGGAGGCGGAAACGGGGCTCCCCTGGATGTGTGCGGGACCCAACGTGCTTCCTCTCGAGTGGAGACGGGTATGTCGGGGAACTTCTTGAGTTGCAGCAATGGTGTGAAGGACCCTTTGGAAGTTCCAGTGGTTAGATGTGATTGGCCTCGAGAAGCCTCAGCGGAAATGGGCCTCATCTCGCCTGGAGGGCAAAACCTCCTGGATTTTCTCGAGTTGCGGCACGTGCTCTCGACTTACGACGGGGACCTCAGGGACCCGCTCTGGTGGCCTCAGGAAAGGCCAGTCCCCATGCGAGTTCCTCGGGGGCCTCTCGGGATTCCTCTCCCGTCGATGCCGGGGCCTAAGACCTTGTGTGGAGTCGGGGCCGGAACCTGAGGATTCCTCTCCAGTGCTGACATGGATCTTGGGGTACTTCTGGAGTATCCCCAGGGGAGTCAGTCCTCGTCTCGAATGCGGGCATGCACTTGCGCTTTCCTCCAGAGCGGTAGCAGCAGTGTCACGCAGTCCGCCGCGTGGATCAAAGGATCTATGGTTTTCCCTCGAGTCTTTTCCACGAGGCTTTCCCACGAGGCTTTCCCACAGGGCTGTCCCACGTGCACACGTGGTGGGAGTCGATCCTCGGCTTGAACGTCAAGGCAGTGCAGGGAAAACAGGTTCCTCTGGAATGGACTGACACATCTGGGGGACTCTTGGAATGGTGGCACGACCCTTCAGTTCCTCTCGCCTTTCCTGTGGAGAGCGCCTCCTCTTGAAATGCGCCGGGAACGCCGGGAATTCTTTCCCCACGAAACAGGGAAAGGATCCCTCATCTCGAGCTAGGAGGCGGAAACGGGGCTCCCCTGGATGTGTGCGGGACCCCACGTGCTTCCTCTCGAGTGGAGACGGGTATGTCGGGGAACTTCTTGAGTTGCAGCAAGGGTGTGAAGGACCCTTTGGAAGTTCCAGTGGTTAGATGTGATTGGCCTCGAGAAGCCTCAGCGGAAATGGGCCTCATCTCGCCTGGAGGGCAAAACCTCCTGGATTTTCTCGAGTTGCGGCAGGTGCTCTCGACTTACGACGGGTACCTCAGGGACCCGCTCTGGTGGCCTCAGGAAAGGCCAGTCCCCATGCGAGTTCCTCGGGGGCCTCTCGGGATTCCTCTCCCGTCGATGCCGGGGCCTAAGACCTTGTGTGGAGTCGGGGCCGGAACCTGAGGATTCCTCTCCAGTGCTGACATGGATCTTGGGGTACTTCTGGAGTCTCCCCAGGGGAGTCAGTCCTCGTCTCGAATTCGGGCATGCACTTGCGCTTTCCTCCAGAACGGTAGCAGCAGTGTCACGCAGTCCGCCCAATGGATCAAAGGATCTATGGTTTTCCCTCGAGTCTTTTCCACGAGGCTTTCCCACGAGGCTTTCCCACAGGGCTGTCCCACGTGCACACGTGGTGGGAGTCGATCCTTGGCTTGAACGTCAAGGCAGTGCAGGGAAAACAGGTTCCTCTGGAATGGACTGACACATCTGGGGGACTCTTGGAATGGTGGCACGACCCTGGAGTTCCTCTCGCCTTTCCTTTGGAGAGCGCCTCCTCTTGAGATGCGACGGGAACGCCGGGAATTCTTTCCCTACCAAACAGGGAAAGGATCCCTCATCTCGAGCTAGGAGGCGGAAACGGGGCTCCCCTGGATGTGTGCGGGACCCACGTGCTTCCTCTCGAGTGTAGACGGGTATGTCGGGGAACTTCTTGAGTTGCAGCAAGGGTGTGAAGGACCCTTTGGAAGTTCCAGTGGTTAGACGTGATTAGCCTCGAGAAGCCTCAGCGGAAATGGGCCTCATCGCGCCTGGAGGGCAAAACCTCCTGGATTTTCTCGAGTTGCGGCAGGTGCTCTCGACTTACGACGGGGACCTCAGGGACCCGCTCTGGTGGCCTCAGGAAAGGCCAGTCCCCATGCGAGTTCCTCGGGGGCCTCTCGGGATTCCTCTCCCGTCGATGCCGGGGCCTAAGACCTTGTGTGGAGTCGGGGCCGGAACCTGAGGATTCCTCTCCAGTGCTGACATGGATCTTGGGGTACTTCTGGAGTCTCCCCAGGGGAGTCAGTCCTCGTCTCGAATGCGGGCATGCACTTGCGCTTTCCTCCAGAGCGGTAGCAGCAGTGTCACGCAGTCCGCCGCGTGGATCAAAGGATCTATGGTTTTCCCTCGAGTCTTTCCCACGAGGCTTACCCACGACGCTTTCCCACAGGGCTGTCCCACGTGCACACGTGGTGGGAGTCGATCCTCGGCTTGAACGTCAAGGCAGTGCAGGGAAAACAGGTTCCTCTGGAATGGACTGACACATCTGGGGGACTCTTGGAATGGTGGCACGACCCTTCAGTTCCTCTCGCCTTTCCTGTGGAGAGCGCCTCCTCTTGAGATGCGACGGGAACGCCGGGAATTCTTTCCCTACGAAACAGGGAAAGGATCCCTCATCTCGAGCTAGGAGGCGGAAACGGGGCTCCCCTGGATGTGTGCGGGACACCTCGTGCTTCCGCTCGAGTGCAGACGGGTATGTCGGGGAACTTCTTGAGTTGCAGCAATGGTGTGAAGGACCCTTTGGAAGTTCCAGTGGTTAGATGTGATTGGCCTCGAGAAGCCTCAGCGGAAATGGGCCTCATCTCGCCTGGAGGGCAAAACCTCCTGGATTTTCTCGAGTTGCAGCAAGTGCTTTCAACTTAAGACGGGGACCTCAGGAACCCGCTCTGGTGGCCTCAGGACAGGCCAGTCCCCATGCGAGTTCCTCGGGGGCCTCTCGGGATTCCTCTCCCGTCGATGCCGGGGCATAAGACCTTGTGTGGAGTCGGGGCCGGAACCTGAGGATTCCTCTCCAGTGCTGACATGGATCTTGGGGTACTTCTGGAGTCTCCCCAGGGGAGTCAGTCCTCGTCTCGAATGCGGGCATGCACTTGCGCTTTCCTCCAGAGCGGTAGCATCAGTGTCACGCAGTCCACCGCGTGGATCAAAGGATCTATGGTTTTCCCTCGAGTCTTTCCCACGAGGCTTTCCCACGAGGCTTTCCCACAGGGCTGTCCCACGTGCACACGTGGTGGGACTCGATCCTCGGCTTGAACGTCAAGGCAGTGCAGGGAAAACAGGTTCCTCTGGAATGGACTGACACATCTGGGGGACTCTTGGAATGGTGGCACGACCCTGGAGTTCCTCTCGCCTTTCCTGTGGAGAGCGCCTCCTCTTGAGATGCGACGGGAACGCCGGGAATTCTTTCCCTACGAAACAGGGAAAGGATCCCTCATCTCGAGCTAGGAGTCGGAAACGGGGCTCCCCTGGATGTGTGCGGGACCCCACGTGCTTCCTCTCGAGTGGAGACTGGATGTCGGGGAACTTCTTGAGTTGCAGCAATGGTGTGAAGGACCCTTTGGAAGTTTCAGTGGTTAGATGTGATTGGCCTCGAGAAGCCTCAGCGGAAATGGGCCTCATCTCGCCTGGAGGGTAAAACCTCCTGGATTTTCTCGAGTTGCAGCAGGTGCTCTCGACTTACGACGGGGACCTCAGGGACCCGCTCTGGTGGCCTCAGGAAAGGCCAGTCCCCATGCGAGTTCCTCGTGGGCCTCTCGGGGTTCCTCTCCCGTCGATGCCGGCGCCTAAGACCTTGTGTGGAGTCGGGGCCGGAACCTGAGGATTCCTCTCCAGTGCTGACATGGATCTTGGGGTACTTCTGGAGTCTCCCCAGGGGAGTCAGTCCTCGTCTCGAATGCGGGCATGCACTTGCGCTTTCCTCCAGAGCGGTAGCAGCAGTGTCACGCAGTCTGCCGCGTGGATCAAAGGATCTATGGTTTTCCCTCGAGTCTTTCCCACGAGGCTTTCCCACGAGGCTTTCCCACAGGGCTGTCCCACGTGCACACGTGGTGGGAGTCGATAATCGGCTTGAAAGTCAAGGCAGTGCAGGGAAAACAGGTTCCTCTGGAATGGACTGACACATCTGGGGGACTCTTGGAATGGTGGCACGACCCTGGAGTTCCTCTCGCCTTTCCTGTGGAGAGCGCCTCCTCTTGAGATGCGACGGGAACGCCGGGAATTCTTTCCCTACGAAACAGGGAAAGGATCCCTCATCTCGAGCTAGGAGGCGGAAACGGGGCTCCCCTGGATGTGTGCGGGACCCCACGTGCTTCCTCTCGAGTGGAGACGGGTATGTCGGGGAAGTTCTTGAGTTGCAGCAAGGGTGTGAAGGACCCTTTGGAAGTTCCAGTGGTTAGACGTGATTAGCCTCGAGAAGCCTCAGCGGAAATGGGCCTCATCTCGCCTGGAGGGCAAAACCTCCTGGATTTTCTCTAGTTGCAGCAGGTGCTCTCGACTTACGACGGGGACCTCAGGGACCCGCTCTGGTGGCCTCAGGAAAGGCCAGTTCCCATGCGAGTTCCTCGGGGGCCTCTGGGGATTCCTCTCCCGTCGATGCCGGGGCCTAAGTCCTTGTGTGGAGTCGGGGCCGGAACCTGAGGATTCCTCTCCAGTGCTGACATGGATCTTGGGGTAATTCTGGAGTCTCCCCAGGGGAGTCAGTCTTCGTCTCGAATGCGGGCATGCACTTGCGCTTTCCTCCAGAGCGGTCGCAGCAGTGTCACGCAGTCCGCCTCGTGGATCAAAGGATCTATGGTTTTCCCTCGAGTCTTTCCCACGAGGCTTTCCCACGAGGCTTTCCCACAGGGCTGTCCCACGTGCACACGTGGTGGGAGTCGATCCTTGGCTTGAACGTCAAGGCAGTGCAGGGAAAACAGGTTCCTCTGGAATGGACTGACACATCTGGGGGACTCTTGGAATGGTGTCACGACCCTGGAGTTCCTCTCGCCTTTCCTGTGGAGAGCGCCTCCTCTTGAGATGCGACGGGAACGCCGGGAATTCTTTCCCTACGAAACAGGGAAAGGATCCCTCATCTCGAGCTAGGAGGCGGAAACGGGGCTCCCCTGGATGTGTGCGGGACCCCACGTGCTTCCTCTCGAGTGCAGACGGGTATGTCGGGGAACTTCTTGAGTTGCAGCAATGGTGTGAAGGACCCTTTGGAAGTTCCAGTGGTTAGATGTGATTGGCCTCGAGAAGCATCAGCGGAAATGGGCCTCATCTCGCCTGGAGGGCAAAACCTCCTGGATTTTCTCGAGTTGCGGCAGGTGCTCTCGACTTACGACGGGGACCTCAGGGACCCGCTCTGGTGGCCTCAGGAAAGGCCAGTCCCCATGCGAGTTCCTCGGGGGCGTCTCGGGATTCCTCTCCCGTCGATGCCGGGGCCTAAGACCTTGTGTGGAGTCGGGGCCGGAACCTGAGGATTCCTCTCCAGTGCTGACATGGATTTGGGGTACTTCTGGAGTCTCCCCAGGGGAGTCAGTCCTCGTCTCGAATGCGGGCATGCACTTGCGCTTTCCTCCAGAGCGGTAGAAGCAGTGTCACGCAGTCCGCCGCGTGGATCAACGGATCTATGGTTTTCCCTCGAGTCTTTCCCACGAGGCTTTCCCACGAGGCTTTCCCACAGGGCTGTCCCACGTGCACACGTGGTGGGAGTCGATCCTCGGCTTGAACGTCAAGGCAGTGCAGGGAAAACAGGTTCCTCTGGAATGGACTGACACATCTGGGGAACTCTTGGAATGGTGGCACGACCCTGGAGTTCCTCTCGCCTTTCCTGTGGAGAGCGCCTCCTCTTGAGATGCGACGGGAACGCCGGGAATTCTTCCCTACGAAACAGGGAAAGGATCCCTCATCTCGAGCTAGGAGGCGGAAACGCGGCTCCCCTGGATGTGTGCGGGACCCCACGTGCTTCCTCTCGTGTGGAGACGGGTATGTCGGGGATCTTCTTGAGTTGCAGCAAGGGTGTGAAGGACCCTTTGGAAGTTCCAGTGGTTAGATGTGATTGGCCTCGAGAAGCCTCAGCGGAAATGGGCCTCATCTCGCCTGGAGGGCAAAACCTCCTGGATTTTCTCGAGTTGCGGCAGGTGCTCTCGACTTACGACGGGGACCTCAGGGACCCGCTCTGGTGGCCTCAGGAAAGGCCAGTCCCCATGCGAGTTCCTCTGGGGATTCCTCTCCCGTCGATGCCGGGGCCTAAGACCTTGTGTGGAGTCGGGGCCGGAACCTGAGGATTCCTCTCCAGTGCGGACATGGATCTTGGGGTACTTCTGGAGTCTCCCCAGGGGAGTCAGTCCTCGTCTCGAATGCGGGCATGCACCTGCGCTTTCCTCCAGAGCTGTAGCAGCAGTGTCACGCAGTCCTCCGCATGGATCAAAGGATCCATGGTTTTCCCTCGAGTCTTTCCCACGAGGCTTTCCCACGAGGCTTTCCCACAGGGCTGTCCCACGTGCACACGTGGTGGGAGTCGATCCTTGGCTTGAACGTCAAGGCAGTGCAGGGAAAACAGGTTCCTCTGGAATGGACTGACACATCTGGGGGACTCTTGGAATGGTGGCACGACCCTGGAGTTCCTCTCGCCTTTCCTGTGGAGAGCGCCTCCTCTTGAGATGCGACGGGAACGCCGGGAATTCTTTCCCTACGAAACAGGGAAAGGATCACTCATCTCGAGCTAGGAGGCGGAAACGGGGCTCCCCTGGATGTGTGCGGGACCCCACGTGATTCCTCTCGAGTGCAGACGGGTATGTCGGGGAACTTCTTGAGTTGCAGCTAGGGTGTGAAGGACACTTTGGAAGTTCCAGTGGTTAGACGTGATTAGCCTCTAGAAGCCTCAGCGGAAATGGGCCTCATTTCGCCTGGAGGGCAAAACCTCCTGGATTTTCTCGAGTTGCGGCAGGTGCTCTCGACTTACGACGGGGACCTCAGGGACCCGCTCTGGTGGCCTCAGGAAAGGCCAGTCCCCATGCGAGTTCCTCGGGGGCATCTCGGGATTGCTCTCCCGTCGATGCCGGGGCGTAAGACCTTGTGTGGAGTCGGGGCCGGAACCTGAGGATTCCTCTCCAGTGCTGACATGGATCTTGGGGTACTTCTGGAGTCTCCCCAGGGGAGTCAGTCCTCGTCTCGAATGCGGGCATGCACTTGTGCTTTCCTCCAGAGCAGTAGCAGCAGTGTCACGCAGTCCGCCGCATGGATCAAAGGATCCATGGTTTTCCCTCGAGTCTTTCCCACGAGGCTTTCCCACAATGCTGTCCCACGTGCACACGTGGTGGGAGTCGATCCTTGGCTTGAACGTCAAGGCAGTGCAGGGAAAACAGGTTCCTCTGGAATGGACTGACACATCAGGGGGACTCTTGGAATGGTGGCACGACCCTGTAGTTCCTCTCGCCTTTCCTGTGGAGAGCGCCTCCTCTTGAGATGCGACGGGAACGCCGGGAATTCTTTCCCTACGAAACAGGGAAAGGATCCCTCATCTCGAGCTAGGAGGCGGAAACGGGGCTCCCCTGGATGTGTGCGGGACACCACGTGCTTCCTTTCGCGTGGAGACGGGTATGTCGGGAAACTTCTTGAGTTGCAGCAAGGGTGTGAAGGACCCTTTGGAAGTTCCAGTGTTTAGACGTGATTAGCCTCGAGAAGCCTCAGCGGAAATGAGCCTCATCTCGCCTGGAGGTCAAAACCTCCTGGATTTTCTCGAGTTGCGGCAGGTGATCTCGACTGACGATGGGGACCTCAGGGACCCGCTCTGGTGGCCTCAGGAAAAGCCAGTCCCCATGCGAGTTCCTCGGGGGCCTCTCGGGATCCCTATCCCGTCGATGCCGGGGCCTAAGACCTTGTGTGGAGTCGGGGCCGGAACCTGAGGATTCCTCTCCAGTGCTGACATGGATCTTGGGCTACTTCTGGAGTCTCCCCAGGGGAGTCAGTCCTCGTCTCGAATGCGGGCATGCACTTGCGCTTTCCTCCAGAGCGGTAGCAGCAGTGTCACGCAGTCCGCCGCGTGGATCAAAGGATCTATGGTTTTCCCTCGAGTCTTTCCCACGAGGCTTTCCCACGAGGCTTTCCCACAGGGCTGTCCCACGTGCACACGTGGTGGGAGTCGATCCTCGGCTTGAACGTCAAGGTAGTGCAGGGAAAACAGGTTCCTCTGTAATGGACTGACACATCTGGGGGTCTCTAGGAATGGTGGCACGACCCTGGAGTTCCTCTCCTCTTTCCTGTGGAGAGCGCTTCCTCTTGAGATGCGATGGGAACGCCGGGAATTCTTTCCCTACGAAACAGGAAAAGGATCCCTCATCTCGAGCTAGGAGGCGGAAACGGGGCTCCCCTGGATGTGTGCGGGACCCCACGTGCTTCCTCTCGAGTGGAGACGGGTATGTCGGGGAAGTTCTTGAGTTGCAGCAAGGGTGTGAATGACCCTTTGGAAGTTCCAGTGGTTAGACGTGATTAGCCTCGAGAAGCCTCAGCGGAAATGGGCCTCATCTCGCCTGGAGGGCAAAACCTCCTGGATTTTCTCGAGTTGCGGCAGGTGCTCTCGACTTACGACGGGGACCTCAGGGACCCGCTCTGGTGGCCTCAGGAAAGGCCAGTCCCCATGCGAGTTCCTCGGGGGCCTCTCGGGATTCCTCTCCCGTCGATGCCGGGGCCTAAGACCTTGTGTGGAGTCGGGGCCGGAACCTGAGGATTCCTCTCCAGTGCTGACATGGATCTTGGGGTAGTTCTGGAGTCTCCCCAGGGGAGTCAGTCCTCGTCTCGAATGCGGGCATGCACTTGCGCTTTCCTCCAGAGCGGTAGCAGCAGTGTCACGCAGTCCGCCGCGTGGATCAAAGGATCTATGGTTTTCCCTCGAGTCTTTCCCACGAGGCTTTCCCACGAGGCTTTCCCACAGGGCTGTCCCACGTGCACACGTGGTGGGAGTCGATCCTCGGCTTGAACGTCAAGGCAGTGCAGGGAAAACAGGTTCCTCTGGAATGGACTGACACATCTGGGGGACTCTTGGAATGGTGGCACGACCCTGGAGTTCCTCTCGCCTTTCCTGTGGAGAGCGCCTCCTCTTGAGATGCGACGGGAACGCCGGGAATTCTTTCCCTACGAAACAGGGAAAGGATCCCTCATCTCGAGCTAGGAGGCGGAAACGGGGCTTCCCTGGATGTGTGCGGGACCCACGTGCTTCCTCTCGAGTGGAGACGGGTATGTCGGGGAAGTTCTTGAGTTGCAGCAAGGGTGTGAAGGACCCTTTGGAAGTTCCAGTGGTTAGACGTGATTAGCCTCGAGAACCCTCAGCGGAAATGGGCCTCATCTCGCCTGGAGGGCAAAACCTCCTGGATTTTCTAGAGTTGCGGCAGGTGCTCTCGACTTACGACGGGGACCTCAGGGACCCGCTCTGGTGGCCTCAGGAAAGGCCAGTCCCCATGCGAGTTCCTCGGGGGCCTCTCGGGATTCCTCTCCCGTCGATGCCGGGGCCTAAGACCTTGTGTGGAGTCGGGGCCGGAACCTGAGGATTCCTCTCCAGTGCTGACATGGATCTAGGGGTACTTCTAGAGTCTCCCCAGGGGAGTCAGTCCTCGTCTCGAATGCGGGCATGCACTTGCGCTTTCCTCCAGAGCGGTAGCAGCAGTGTCACGCAGTCCGCCGCGTGGATCAAAGGATCTATGGTTTTCCCTCGAGTCTTTCCCACGAGGCTTTCCCACGAGGCTTTCCCACAGGGCTGTCCCACGTGCACACGTGGTGGGAGTGGATCCTCGGCTTGAACGTCAAGGCAGTGCAGGGAAAACAGGTTCCTCTGGAATGGACTGACACATCTGGGGGACTTTGGAATGGTGGCACGACCCTGGAGTTCCTCTCGCCTTTCCTGTGGAGAGCGCCTCCTCTTGAGATGCGACGGGAACGCCGGGAATTCTTTCCCTACGAAACAGGGAAAGGATCCCTCATCTCGAGCTAGGAGGCAGAAACGGGGCTCCCCTGGATGTGTGCGGGACACCACGTGCTTCCTCTCCAGTGCAGACGGGTATGTCGGGGAACTTCTTGAGTTGCAGCAAGGGTGTGAAGGACCCTTTGGAAGTTCCAGTGGTTAGATGTGATTGGCCTCGAGAAGCCTCAGCGGAAATGGGCCTCATCTGGCCTGGAGGGCAAAACCTCCTGGATTTTCTCGAGTTGCGGCAGGTGCTCTCGACTTACGACGGGGACCTCAGGGACCCGCTCTGGTGGCCTCAGGAAAGGCCAGTCCCGATGCGAGTTCCTCGGGGGATTCCTCTCCCGTCGATGCCGGGGCCTAAGACCTTGTGTGGAGTCGGGGCCGGAACCTGAGGATTCCTCTCCAGTGCTGACATGGATCTTGGGGTTCTTCTGGAGTCTCCCCAGGGGAGTCAGTCCTCGTCTCGAATTCGGGCATGCACTTACGCTTTCCTCCAGAGCGGTAGCAGCAGTGTCACGCAGTCCGCCGCGTGGATCAAAGGATCCATGGTTTTCCCTCGAGTCTTTCCCACGAGGCTTTCCCACGAGGCTTTCCCACAGGGCTGTCCCACGTGCACACGTTGTGGGGGTTCGATCCTTGGCTTGAACGTCAGGGCAGTGCAGGGAAAACAGGTTCCTCTGGAATGGACTGACACATCTGGGGAACTCTTGAAATGGTGGCACGACCCTGGAGTTCCTCTCGCCTTTCCTGTGGAGAGCGCCTCCTCTTAAGATGCGACGGGAAAGCCTGGAATTCTTTCCGTACGAAACAGGAAAAGGATCCCTCATCTCGAGCTAGGAGGCGGAAACGGGGCTCCCCTGGTTGTGTGCGGGACACCACGTGCTTCCTTTCGAGTGGAGACGGGTATGTCGGGAAACTTCTTGAGTTGCAGCAAGGGTGTGAAGGACCCTTTGGAAGTTCCTGTGTTTAGACGTGATTAGCCTCGAGAAGCCTCAGCGGAAATGAGCCTCATCTCGCCTGGAGGGCAAAACCTCCTGGATTTTCTCGAGTTGCGGCAGGTGATCTCGACTGACGATGGGGACCTCAGGGACCCGCTCTGGTGGCCTCAGGAAAAGCCAGTCCCCATGCGAGTTCGTCGGGGGCCTCTCGGGATCCCTATCCCGTCGATGCCGGGGCCTAAGACCTTGTGTGGAGTCGGGGCCGGAACCTGAGGATTCCTTTCCAGTGCTGACATGGATCTTGGGGTACTTCTGGAGTCTCCCCAGGGGAGTCAGTCCTCGTCTCGAATGCGGGCATGCACTTGAGCTTTCCTCCAGAGCGGAAGCAGCAGTGTCACACAGTCCGCCGCGTGGATCAAAGGATCTATGGATTTCCCTCGAGTCTTTCCCACGAGGCTTTCCACCGAGGCTTTCCCACAGGGCTGTCTCACGTGCACACGTGGTGGGAGTCGATCCTCGGCTTGAACGTCAAGGCAGTGCAGGGAAAACAGGTTCCTCTGGAATGGACTGACACATCTGGGGGACTCTTGGAATGGTGGCACGACCCTGGAGTTCCTCTCGCCTTTCCTGTGGAGAGCGCCTCCTCTTGAGATGCGACGGGAACGACGGGAATTCTTTCCCTACGAAACAGGGAAAGGATCCCTCATCTCGAGCTATGAGGCAGAAACGGGGCTCCCCTCGATGTGTGCGGGACCCCACGTGCTTCCTCTCGATTGGAGACGGGTATGTCGGGGACCTTCTTGAGTTGCAGCAAGGGTGTGAAGGACCCTTTGGATGTTCTAGTGGTTAGATGTGATTAGCCTCGAGAAGCCTCAGCGGAAATGGGCCTCATCTCGCCTGGAGGGAAAAAACCTCCTGGATTTTCTCGAGTTGCGGCAGGTGCTCTCGACTTACGTCGGGGACCTGATGGACCCGCTCTGGTGGCCTCAGAAAAGGCCAGTCCCCATGCGAGTTCATCGGGGGCCTCTCGGGATTCCTCTCCCGTCGATGCCGGGGCCTAAGACCTTGTGTGGAGTCGGGGCCGGAATCTGAGGATTCCTCTCCAGTGCTGACATGGATCTTGGGGTACTTCTGGAGTCTCCCCAGGGGAGTCAGTCCTCGTCTCGAATGCGGGCATGCACTTGCGCTTTCCTCCAGAGCGGTAGCAGCAGTGTCACGCAGTCCGCCGCGTGGATCAAAGGATCTATGGTTTTCCCTCGAGTCTTTCCCACGAGGCTTTCCCACGAGGCTTTCCCACAGGGCTGTCCCACGTGCACACGTGGTGGGAGTGGATCCTCGGCTTGAACGTCAAGGCAGTGCAGGGAAAACAGGTTCCTCTGGAATGGACTGACACATCTGGGGGACTTTGGAATGGTGGCACGACCCTGGAGTTCCTCTCGCCTTTCCTGTGGAGAGCGCCTCCTCTTGAGATGCGACGGGAACGCCGGGAATTCTTTCCCTACGAAACAGGGAAAGGATCCCTCATCTCGAGCTAGGAGGCGAAACGGGGCTCCCCTGGATGTGTGCGGGACACCACGTACTTCCTCTCGAGTGGAGACGGGTATGTCGGGGAACTTCTTGAGTTGCAGCAAGGGTGTGAAGGACCCTTTGGAAGTTCCAGTGGTTAGAAGTGATTGGCCTCGAGAAGCCTCAGTGGAAATGGGCCTCATCTCGCCTGGAGGGCAAAACCTCCTGGATTTTCTCGAGTTGCGGCAGGTGCTCTCGACTTACGACGGGGACCTCAGGGACCCGCTCTGGTGGCCTCAGGAAAGGCCAGTCCCCATGCGAGTTCCTCGGGGGCCTCTCGGGATTCCTCTCCCGTCGATGCCGGGGCCTAATACCTTGTGTGGAGTCGGGGCCGGAACCTGAGGATTCCTCTCCAGTGCTGACATGGATCTTCGGGTACTTCTGGAGTCTCCCCAGGGGAGTCAGTCCTCGTCTCGAATGCGGGCATGCACTTGCGCTTTCCTCCAGAGCGGTAGCAGCAGTGTCACGCAGTTCGCCGCGTGGATCAAAGGATCTATGGTTTTCCCTCGAGTCTTTCCCACGAGGCTTTCCCACGAGGCTTTCCCACAGGGCTGTCCCACGTGCACACGTGGTGGGAGTCGATCCTCGGCTTGAACGTCAAGGCAGTGCAGGGAAAACAGGTTCCTCTGGAATGGACTGACACATCTGGGGGACTCTTGGAATGGTGTCACGACCCTGGAGTTCCTCTCGCCTTTCCTGTGGAGAGCGCCTCCTCTTGAGATGCGACGGGAACGCCGGGAATTCTTTCCCTACGAAACAGGGAAGGATCCCTCATCTCGAGCTAGGAGGCGGAAACGGGGCTCCCCTGGATGTGTGAGGGACCCCACGTGCTTCCTCTCGAGTGGAGACGGGTATGTTGGGGAACTTCTTGAGTTGCAGCAATGGTGTGAAGGACCCTTTGGAAGTTCCAGTTGTTAGATGTGATTGGCCTCGAGAAGCCTCAGCGGAAATGGGCCTCATCTCGCCTGGAGGGCAAAACCTCCTGGATTTTCTCGAGTTGCGGCAGGTGCTCTCGACTTACGACGGGGACCTCAGGGAACCGCTCTGGTGGCCTCAGGAAAGGCCAGTCCCCATGCGAGTTCCTCGGGGGCCTCTCGGGATTCCTCTCCCGTCGATGCCGGGGCCTAAGACCTTGTGTGGAGTCGGGGCCGGAACCTGAGGATTCCTTTCCAGTGCTGACATGGATCTTGGGGTACTTCTGGAGTCTCCCCAGGGGAGTCAGTCCTTGTCTCGAATGGGGGAATGCACTTGCGCTTTCCTCCAGAGCGTTAGCAGCAGTGTCACGCAGTCCGCCGCGTGGATCAAAGGATCTATGGTTTTCCCTCGAGTCTTTCCCACGAGGCTTTCCCACGAGGCTTTCCCACAGGGCTGTCCCACGTGCACACGTGGTGGGAGTCGATCCTCGGCTTGAACGTCAAGGCAGTGCAGGGAAAACAGGTTCCTCTGGAATGGACTAACCCATCTGTGGGATTCTTGGAATGGTGGCACGACCCTGGAGTTCCTCTCGCCTTTCCTGTGGAGAGGGCCTCCTCTTGAGATGCGACGGGAACGCCGGGAATTCTTTCTCTATGAAACAGGGAAAGGATCCCTCATCTCGAGCTAGGAGGCGGAAACGGGGCTCCCCTGGATGTGTGCGGGACACCACGTGCTTCCTCTCGAGTGGAGACGGGTATGTCGGAGAACTTCTTGAGTTGCAGCAATGGTGAGAAGGACCCTTTGGAAGTTCCAGTGGTTAGATGTGATTGGCCTCGAGAAGCCTCAGCGGAAATGGGCCTCATCTCGCCTGGAGGGCAAAACCTCCTGGATTTTCTCGAGTTGCGGCAGGTGCTCTCGACTTACGACGGGGACCTGAAGAACCGCTCTGGTGGCCTCAGGAAAGGCCAGTCCCCATGCGAGTTCCTCGGGGGCCTCTCGGGATTCCTCTCCCATCGATGCCAGGGCCTAAGACCTTGTGTGGAGTCGGGGCCGGAACCTGAGGATTCCTCTCCAGTGCTGACATGGATCTTGGGGTACTTCTGGAGTCTCCCCAGGGGAGTCAGTCCTCGTCTCGAATGCGGTCATGCACTTGCGCTTTCCTCCAGAGCGGTAGCAGCAGTGTCACGCAGTCCGCCGCGTGGATCAAAGGATCTATGGTTTTCCCTCGAGTCTTTCCCACGAGGCTTTCCCACGAGGCTTTCCCACAGGGCTGTCCCACGTGCACACGTGGTGGGAGTCGATCCTCGGCTTGAACGTCAAGGCAGTGCAGGGAAAACAGGTTCCTCTGGAATGGACTGACACATCTGGGGGACTCTTGGAATATTGGCACGACCCTGGAGTTCCTCTCGCCTTTCCTGTGGAGAGCGCCTCCTCTTGAGATGCGACGGGAACGCCGGGAAATCTTTCTCTACGAAACAGGGAAAGGATCACTCATCTCGAGGTAGGAGGCGAAACGGGGCTCCCCTGGATGTGTGCGGGACACCACGTACTTCCTCTCGAGTGGAGACGGGTATGTCGGGGAACTTCTTGAGTTGCAGCAAGGGTGTGAAGGACCCTTTGGAAGTTCCAGTGGTTAGAAGTGATTGGCCTCGAGAAGCCTCAGCGGAAATGGGCCTCATCTCGCCTGGAGGGCAAAACCTCCTGGATTTTCTCGAGTTGCGGCAGGTGCTCTCGACTTACGACGGGGACCTCAGGGACCCGCTCTGGTGGCCTCAGGAAAGGCCAGTCCCCATGCGAGTTCCTCGGGGGCCTCTCGGGATTCCTCTCCCGTCGATGCCGGGGCCTAAGACCTTGTGTGGAGTCGGGGCCGGAACCTGAGGATTCCTCTCCAGTGCTGACATGGATCTTCGGGTACTTCTGGAGTCTCCCCAGGGGAGTCAGTCCTCGTCTCGAATGCGGGCATGCACTTGCGCTTTCCTCCAGAGC
The DNA here is from genome assembly GCF_042477335.2 of Ovis canadensis. Classification (NCBI taxonomy): domain Eukaryota; kingdom Metazoa; phylum Chordata; class Mammalia; order Artiodactyla; family Bovidae; genus Ovis; species Ovis canadensis. The sequence goes on from NC_091266.1 coordinate 10,079,834, forward strand.
GGTAGCAGCAGTGTCACGCAGTTCGCCGCGTGGATCAAAGGATCTATGGTTTTCCCTCGAGTCTTTCCCACGAGGCTTTCCCACAGGGCTGTCCCACGTGCACACGTGGTGGGAGTCGATCCTCGGCTTGAACGTCAAGGCAGTGCAGGGAAAACAGGTTCCTCTGGAATGGACTGACACATCTGGGGGACTCTTGGAATGGTGTCACGACCCTGGAGTTCCTCTCGCCTTTCCTGTGGAGAGCGCCTCCTCTTGAGATGCGACGGGAACGCCGGGAATTCTTTCCCTACGAAACAGGGAAGGATCCCTCATCTCGAGCTAGGAGGCGGAAACGGGGCTCCCCTGGATGTGTGAGGGACCCCACGTGCTTCCTCTCGAGTGGAGACGGGTATGTTGGGGAACTTCTTGAGTTGCAGCAATGGTGTGAAGGACCCTTTGGAAGTTCCAGTGGTTAGATGTGATTGGCCTCGAGAAGCCTCAGCGGAAATGGGCCTCATCTCGCCTGGAGGGCAAAACCTCCTGGATTTTCTCGAGTTGCGGCAGGTGCTCTCGACTTACGACGGGGACCTCAGGGAACCGCTCTGGTGGCCTCAGGAAAGGCCAGTCCCCATGCGAGTTCCTCGGGGGCCTCTCGGGATTCCTCTCCCGTCGATGCCGGGGCCTAAGACCTTGTGTGGAGTCGGGCCGGAACCTGAGGATTCCTTTCCAGTGCTGACATGGATCTTGGGGTACTTCTGGAGTCTCCCCAGGGGAGTCAGTCCTTGTCTCGAATGGGGGCATGCACTTGCGCTTTCCTCCAGAGCGTTAGCAGCAGTGTCACGCAGTCCGCCGCGTGGATCAAAGGATCTATGGTTTTCCCTCGAGTCTTTCCCACGAGGCTTTCCCACGAGGCTTTCCCACAGGGCTGTCCCACGTGCACACGTGGTGGGAGTCGATCCTCGGCTTGAACGTCAAGGCAGTGCAGGGAAAACAGGTTCCTCTGGAATGGACTAACCCATCTGTGGGATTCTTGGAATGGTGGCACGACCCTGGAGTTCCTCTCGCCTTTCCTGTGGAGAGGGCCTCCTCTTGAGATGCGACGGGAACGCCGGGAATTCTTTCTCTATGAAACAGGGAAAGGATCCCTCATCTCGAGCTAGGAGGCGGAAACGGGGCTCCCCTGGATGTGTGCGGGACACCACGTGCTTCCTCTCGAGTGGAGACGGGTATGTCGGAGAACTTCTTGAGTTGCAGCAATGGTGAGAAGGACCCTTTGGAAGTTCCAGTGGTTAGATGTGATTGGCCTCGAGAAGCCTCAGCGGAAATGGGCCTCATCTCGCCTGGAGGGCAAAACCTCCTAGATTTTCTCGAGTTGCGGCAGGTGCTCTCGACTTACGACGGGGACCTGAAGAACCGCTCTGGTGGCCTCAGGAAAGGCCAGTCCCCATGCGAGTTCCTCGGGGGCCTCTCGGGATTCCTCTCCCATCGATGCCAGGGCCTAAGACCTTGTGTGGAGTCGGGGCCGGAACCTGAGGATTCCTCTCCAGTGCTGACATGGATCTTGGGGTACTTCTGGAGTCTCCCCAGGGGAGTCAGTCCTCGTCTCGAATGCGGTCATGCACTTGCGCTTTCCTCCAGAGCGGTAGCAGCAGTGTCACGCAGTCCGCCGCGTGGATCAAAGGATCTATGGTTTTCCCTCGAGTCTTTCCCACGAGGCTTTCCCACGAGGCTTTCCCACAGGGCTGTCCCACGTGCACACGTGGTGGGAGTCGATCCTCGGCTTGAACGTCAAGGCAGTGCAGGGAAAACAGGTTCCTCTGGAATGGACTGACACATCTGGGGGACTCTTGGAATGGTGGCACGACCCTGGAGTTCCTCTCGCCTTTCCTGTGGAGAGCGCCTCCTCTTGAGATGCGACGGGAACGCCGGGAAATCTTTCTCTACGAAACAGGGAAAGGATCACTCATCTCGAGGTAGGAGGCGAAACGGGGCTCCCCTGGATGTGTGCGGGACACCACGTACTTCCTCTCGAGTGGAGACGGGTATGTCGGGGAACTTCTTGAGTTGCAGCAAGGGTGTGAAGGACCCTTTGGAAGTTCCAGTGGTTAGAAGTGATTGGCCTCGAGATGCCTCAGCGGAAATGGGCCTCATCTCGCCTGGAGGGCAAAACCTCCTGGATTTTCTCGAGTTGCGGCAGGTGCTCTCGACTTACGACGGGGACCTCAGGGACCCGCTCTGGTGGCCTCAGGAAAGGCCAGTCCCCATGCGAGTTCCTCGGGGGCCTCTCGGGATTCCTCTCCCGTCGATGCCGGGGCCTAAGACCTTGTGTGGAGTCGGGGCCGGAACCTGAGGATTCCTCTCCAGTGCTGACATGGATCTTCGGGTACTTCTGGAGTCTCCCCAGGGGAGTCAGTCCTCGTCTCGAATGCGGGCATGCACTTGCGCTTTCCTCCAGAGCGGTAGCAGCAGTGTCACGCAGTTCGCCGCGTGGATCAAAGGATCTATGGTTTTCCCTCGAGTCTTTCCCACGAGGCTTTCCCACGAGGCTATCCCACAGGGCTGTCCCACGTGCACACGTGGTGGGAGTCGATCCTCGGCTTGAACGTCAAGGCAGTGCAGGGAAAACAGGTTCCTCTGGAATGGACTGACACATCTGGGGGACTCTTGGAATGGTGTCACGACCCTGGAGTTCCTCTCGCCTTTCCTGTGGAGAGCGCCTCCTCTTGAGATGCGACGGGAACGCCGGGAATTCTTTCCCTACGAAACAGGGAAGGATCCCTCATCTCGAGCTAGGAGGCGGAAACGGGGCTCCCCTGGATGTGTGAGGGACATCACGTGCTTCCTCTCGAGTGGAGACGGGTATGTTGGGGAACTTCTTGAGTTGCAGCAATGGTGTGAAGGACCCTTTGGAAGTTCAAGTGGTTAGATGTGATTGGCCTCGAGAAGACTCAGCGGAAATGGGCCTCATCTGGCCTGGAGGGCAAAACCTCCTGGATTTTCTCGAGTTGCGGCAGGTGCTCTCGACTTACGACGGGGACCTCAGGGACCCGCTCTGGTGGCCTCAGGAAAGGCCAGTCCCGATGCGAGTTCCTCGGGGGATTCCTCTCCCGTCGATGCCGGGGCCTAAGACCTTGTGTGGAGTCGGGGCCGGAACCTGAGGATTCCTCTCCAGTGCTGACATGGATCTTGGGGTTCTTCTGGAGTCTCCCCAGGGGAGTCAGTCCTCGTCTCGAATTCGGGCATGCACTTACGCTTTCCTCCAGAGCGGTAGCAGCAGTGTCACGCAGTCCGCCGCGTGGATCAAAGGATCCATGGTTTTCCCTCGAGTCTTTCCCACGAGGCTTTCCCACGAGGCTTTCCCACAGGGCTGTCCCACGTGCACACGTTGTGGGGGTTCGATCCTTGGCTTGAACGTCAGGGCAGTGCAGGGAAAACAGGTTCCTCTGGAATGGACTGACACATCTGGGGAACTCTTGAAATGGTGGCACGACCCTGGAGTTCCTCTCGCCTTTCCTGTGGAGAGCGCCTCCTCTTAAGATGCGACGGGAAAGCCTGGAATTCTTTCCGTACGAAACAGGAAAAGGATCCCTCATCTCGAGCTAGGAGGCGGAAACGGGGCTCCCCTGGTTGTGTGCGGGACACCACGTGCTTCCTTTCGAGTGGAGACGGGTATGTCGGGAAACTTCTTGAGTTGCAGCAAGGGTGTGAAGGACCCTTTGGAAGTTCCAGTGTTTAGACGTGATTAGCCTCGAGAAGCCTCAGCGGAAATGAGCCTCATCTCGCCTGGAGGGCAAAACCTCCTGGATTTTCTCGAGTTGCGGCAGGTGATCTCGACTGACGATGGGGACCTCAGGGACCCGCTCTGGTGGCCTCAGGAAAAGCCAGTCCCCATGCGAGTTCGTCGGGGGCCTCTCGGGATCCCTATCCCGTCGATGCCGGGGCCTAAGACCTTGTGTGGAGTCGGGGCCGGAACCTGAGGATTCCTTTCCAGTGCTGACATGGATCTTGGGGTACTTCTGGAGTCTCCCCAGGGGAGTCAGTCCTCGTCTCGAATGCGGGCATGCACTTGAGCTTTCCTCCAGAGCGGAAGCAGCAGTGTCACACAGTCCGCCGCGTGGATCAAAGGATCTATGGATTTCCCTCGAGTCTTTCCCACGAGGCTTTCCCACGAGGCTTTCCCACAGGGCTGTCTCACGTGCACACGTGGTGGGAGTCGATCCTCGGCTTGAACGTCAAGGCAGTGCAGGGAAAACAGGTTCCTCTGGAATGGACTGACACATCTGGGGGACTCTTGGAATGGTGGCACGACCCTGGAGTTCCTCTCGCCTTTCCTGTGGAGAGCGCCTCCTCTTGAGATGCGACGGGAACGACGGGAATTCTTTCCCTACGAAACAGGGAAAGGATCCCTCATCTCGAGCTATGAGGCAGAAACGGGGCTCCCCTCGATGTGTGCGGGACCCCACGTGCTTCCTCTCGATTGGAGACGGGTATGTCGGGGACCTTCTTGAGTTGCAGCAAGGGTGTGAAGGACCCTTTGGATGTTCTAGTGGTTAGATGTGATTAGCCTCGAGAAGCCTCAGCGGAAATGGGCCTCATCTCGCCTGGAGGGAAAAAACCTCCTGGATTTTCTCGAGTTGCGGCAGGTGCTCTCGACTTACGTCGGGGACCTGATGGACCCGCTCTGGTGGCCTCAGAAAAGGTCAGTCCCCATGCGAGTTCATCGGGGGCCTCTCGGGATTCCTCTCCCGTCGATGCCGGGGCCTAAGACCTTGTGTGGAGTCGGGGCCGGAATCTGAGGATTCCTCTCCAGTGCTGACATGGATCTTGGGGTACTTCTGGAGTCTCCCCAGGGGAGTCAGTCCTCGTCTCGAATGCGGGCATGCACTTGCGCTTTCCTCCAGAGCGGTAGCAGCAGTGTCACGCAGTCCGCCGCGTGGATCAAAGGATCTATGGTTTTCCCTCGAGTCTTTCCCACGAGGCTTTCCCACGAGGCTTTCCCACAGGGCTGTCCCACGTGCACACGTGGTGGGAGTCGATCCTTGGCTTGAACGTCAAGGCAGTGCAGGGAAAACAGGTTCCTCTGGAATGGACTGACACATCTGGGGGACTCTTGGAATGGTGTCACGACCCTGGAGTTCCTCTCGCCTTTCCTGTGGAGAGCGCCTCCTCTTGAGATGCGACGGGAACGCAGGGAATTCTTTCCCTACGAAACAGGGAAAGATCCCTCATCTCGAGCTAGGAGGCGGAAACGGGGCTCCCCTGGATGTGTGAGGGACCCCACGTGCTTCCTCTCGAGTGGAGACGGGTACGTCGGGGAACTTCTTGAGTTGCAGCAATGGTGTGAAGGACCCTTTGGAAGTTCCAGTGGTTAGATGTGATTGGCCTCGAGAAGCCTCAGCGGAAATGGGCCTCATCTCGCCTGAAGGGCAAAACCTCCTGGATTTTCTCGAGTTGCGGCAGGTGCTCTCGACTTACGACGGGGACCTCAGGAACCGCTCTGGTGGCCTCAGGAAAGGCCAGTCCCCATGCGAGTTCCTCGGGGGCTTCTCGGGATTCCTCTCCCGTCGATGCCGGGGCCTAAGTCCTTGTGTGGAGTCGGGGCCGGAACCTGAGGATTCCTCTCCAGTGCTGACATGGATCTTGGGGTACTTCTGGAGTCTCCCCAGGGGAGTCAGTCCTCGTCTCGAATGCGGGCATGCACTTGCGCTTTCCTGCAGAGCGGTAGCAGCAGTGTCACGCTGTCCGCCGCGTGGATCAAAGGATCTATAGTTTTCCCTCGAGTCTTTCCCACGAGGCTTTCCAACGAGGCTTTCCCACAGGGCTGTCCCACGTGCACACGTGGTGGGAGTCGATCCTCGGCTTGAACGTCAAGGCAGTGCAGGGAAAACAGGTTCCTCTGGAATGGACTGACACATCTGGGGGACTCTTGGAATGGTGGCACGACCCTGGAGTTCCTCTCGCCTTTCCTGTGGAGAGCGCCTCCTCTTGAGATGCGACGGGAACGCCGGGAAATCTTTCTCTACGAAACAGGGAAAGGATCACTCATCTCGAGGTAGGAGGCGAAACGGGGCTCCCCTGGATGTGTGCGGGACACCACGTACTTCCTCTCGAGTGGAGACGGGTATGTCGGGGAACTTCTTGAGTTGCAGCAAGGGTGTGAAGGACCCTTTGGAAGTTCCAGTGGTTAGAAGTGATTGGCCTCGAGAAGCCTCAGTGGAAATGGGCCTCATCTCGCCTGGAGGGCAAAACCTCCTGGATTTTCTCGAGTTGCGGCAGGTGCTCTCGACTTACGACGGGGACCTCAGGGACCCGCTCTGGTGGCCTCAGGAAAGGCCAGTCCCGATGCGAGTTCCTCGGGGGATTCCTCTCCCGTCGATGCCGGGGCCTAAGACCTTGTGTGGAGTCGGGGCCGGAACCTGAGGATTCCTCTCCAGTGCTGACATGGATCTTGGGGTTCTTCTGGAGTCTCCCCAGGGGAGTCAGTCCTCGTCTCGAATTCGGGCATGCACTTGGGCTTTCCTCCAGAGCGGTAGCAGCAGTGTCACGCAGTCCGCCGCATGGATCAAAGGATCCATGGTTTTCCCTCGAGTCTTTCCCACGAGGCTTTCCCACGAGGCTTTCCCACAGGGCTGTCCCACGTGCACACGTTGTGGGGGTTCGATCCTTGGCTTGAACGTCAGGGCAGTGCAGGGAAAACAGGTTCCTCTGGAATGGACTGACACATCTGGGGAACTCTTGAAATGGTGGCACGACCCTGGAGTTCCTCTCGCCTTTCCTGTGGAGAGCGCCTCCTCTTAAGATGCGACGGGAAAGCCTGGAATTCTTTCCGTACGAAACAGGAAAAGGATCCCTCATCTCGAGCTAGGAGGCGGAAACGGGGCTCCCCTGGTTGTGTGCGGGACACCACGTGCTTCCTTTCGAGTGGAGACGGGTATGTCGGGAAACTTCTTGAGTTGCAGCAAGGGTGTGAAGGACCCTTTGGAAGTTCCAGTGTTTAGACGTGATTAGCCTCGAGAAGCCTCAGCGGAAATGAGCCTCATCTCGCCTGGAGGGCAAAACCTCCTGGATTTTCTCGAGTTGCGGCAGGTGATCCCGACTGACGATGGGGACCTCAGGGACCCGCTCTGGTGGCCTCAGGAAAAGCCAGTCCCCATGAGAGTTCGTCGGGGGCCTCTCGGGATCCCTATCCCGTCGATGCCGGGGCCTAAGACCTTGTGTGGAGTCGGGGCCGGAACCTGAGGATTCCTTTCCAGTGCTGACATGGATCTTGGGGTACTTCTGGAGTCTCCCCAGGGGAGTCAGTCCTCGTCTCGAATGCGGGCATGCACTTGCGCTTTCCTCCAGAGCGGTAGCAGCAGTGTCACGCAGTTCGCCGCGTGGATCAAAGGATCTATGGTTTTCCCTCGAGTCTTTCCCACGAGGCTTTCCCACGAGGCTTTCCCACAGGGCTGTCCCACGTGCACACGTGGTGGGAGTCGATCCTCGGCTTGAACGTCAAGGCAGTGCAGGGAAAACAGGTTCCTCTGGAATGGACTGACACATCTGGGGGACTCTTGGAATGGTGTCACGACCCTGGAGTTCCTCTCGCCTTTTCTGTGGAGAGCGCCTCCTCTTGAGATGCGACGGGAACGCCGGGAATTCTTTCCCTACGAAACAGGGAAGGATCCCTCATCTCGAGCTAGGAGGCGGAAACGGGGCTCCCCTGGATGTGTGAGGGACCCCACGTCCTTCCTCTCGAGTGGAGACGGGTATGTTGGGGAACTTCTTGAGTTGCAGCAATGGTGTGAAGGACCCTTTGGAAGTTCCAGTGGTTAGATGTGATTGGCCTCGAGAAGCCTCAGCGGAAATGGGCCTCATCTCGCCTGGAGGGCAAAACCTCCTGGATTTTCTCGAGTTGCGGCAGGTGCTCTCGACTTACGACGGGGACCTCAGGGAACCGCTCTGGTGGCCTCAGGAAAGGCCAGTCCCCATGCGAGTTCCTCGGGGGCCTCTCGGGATTCCTCTCCCGTCGATGCCGGGGCCTAAGACCTTGTGTGGAGTCGGGCCGGAACCTGAGGATTCCTTTCCAGTGCTGACATGGATCTTGGGGTACTTCTGGAGTCTCCCCAGGGGAGTCAGTCCTTGTCTCGAATGGGGGCATGCACTTGCGCTTTCCTCCAGAGCGTTAGCAGCAGTGTCACGCAGTCCGCCGCGTGGATCAAAGGATCTATGGTTTTCCCTCGAGTCTTTCCCACGAGGCTTTCCCACGAGGCTTTCCCACAGGGCTGTCCCACGTGCACACGTGGTGGGAGTCGATCCTCGGCTTGAACGTCAAGGCAGTGCAGGGAAAACAGGTTCCTCTGGAATGGACTAACCCATCTGTGGGATTCTTGGAATGGTGGCACGACCCTGGAGTTCCTCTCGCCTTTCCTGTGGAGAGGGCCTCCTCTTGAGATGCGACGGGAACGCCGGGAATTCTTTCTCTATGAAACAGGGAAAGGATCCCTCATCTCGAGCTAGGAGGCGGAAACGGGGCTCCCCTGGATGTGTGCGGGACACCACGTGCTTCCTCTCGAGTGGAGACGGGTATGTCGGAGAACTTCTTGAGTTGCAGCAATGGTGAGAAGGACCCTTTGGAAGTTCCAGTGGTTAGATGTGATTGGCCTCGAGAAGCCTCAGCGGAAATGGGCCTCATCTCGCCTGGAGGGCAAAACCTCCTGGATTTTCTCGAGTTGCGGCAGGTGCTCTCGACTTACGACGGGGACCTGAAGAACCGCTCTGGTGGCCTCAGGAAAGGCCAGTCCCCATGCGAGTTCCTCGGGGGCCTCTCGGGATTCCTCTCCCATCGATGCCAGGGCCTAAGACCTTGTGTGGAGTCGGGGCCGGAACCTGAGGATTCCTCTCCAGTGCTGACATGGATCTTGGGGTACTTCTGGAGTCTCCCCAGGGGAGTCAGTCCTCGTCTCGAATGCGGTCATGCACTTGCGCTTTCCTCCAGAGCGGTAGCAGCAGTGTCACGCAGTCCGCCGCGTGGATCAAAGGATCTATGGTTTTCCCTCGAGTCTTTCCCACGAGGCTTTCCCACGAGGCTTTCCCACAGGGCTGTCCCACGTGCACACGTGGTGGGAGTCGATCCTCGGCTTGAACGTCAAGGCAGTGCAGGGAAAACAGGTTCCTCTGGAATGGACTGACACATCTGGGGGACTCTTGGAATGGTGGCACGACCCTGGAGTTCCTCTCGCCTTTCCTGTGGAGAGCGCCTCCTCTTGAGATGCGACGGGAACGCCGGGAAATCTTTCTCTACGAAACAGGGAAAGGATCACTCATCTCGAGGTAGGAGGCGAAACGGGGCTCCCCTGGATGAGTGCGGGACAGCACGTACTTCCTCTCGAGTGGAGACGGGTATGTCGGGGAACTTCTTGAGTTGCAGCAAGGGTGTGAAGGACCCTTTGGAAGTTCCAGTGGTTAGAAGTGATTGGCCTCGAGAAGCCTCAGCGGAAATGGGCCTCATCTCGCCTGGAGGGCAAAACCTCCTGGATTTTCTCGAGTTGCGGCAGGTGCTCTCGACTTACGACGGGGACCTCAGGGACCCGCTCTGGTGGCCTCAGGAAAGGACAGTCCCCATGCGAGTTCCTCGGGGGCCTCTCGGGATTCCTCTCCCGTCGATGCCGGGGCCTAAGACCTTGTGTGGAGTCGGGGCCGGAACCTGAGGATTCCTCTCCAGTGCTGACATGGATCTTCGGGTAATTCTGGAGTCTCCCCAGGGGAGTCAGTCCTCGTCTCGAATGCGGGCATGCACTTGCGCTTTCCTCCAGAGCGGTAGCAGCAGTGTCACGCAGTTCGCCGCGTGGATCAAAGGATCTATGGTTTTCCCTCGAGTCTTTCCCACGAGGCTTTCCCACAGGGCTGTCCCACGTGCACACGTGGTGGGAGTCGATCCTCGGCTTGAACGTCAAGGCAGTGCAGGGAAAACAGGTTCCTCTGGAATGGACTGACACATCTGGGGGACTCTTGGAATGGTGTCACGACCCTGGAGTTCCTCTCGCCTTTCCTGTGGAGAGCGCCTCCTCTTGAGATGCGACGGGAACGCCGGGAATTCTTTCCCTACGAAACAGGGAAGGATCCCTCATCTCGAGCTAGGAGGCGGAAACGGGGCTCCCCTGGATGTGTGAGGGACCCCACGTGCTTCCTCTCGAGTGGAGACGGGTATGTTGGGGAACTTCTTGAGTTGCAGCAATGGTGTGAAGGACCCTTTGGAAGTTCCAGTGGTTAGATGTGATTGGCCTCGAGAAGCCTCAGCGGAAATGGGCCTCATCTCGCCTGGAGGGCAAAACCTCCTGGATTTTCTCGAGTTGCGGCAGGTGCTCTCGACTTACGACGGGGACCTCAGGGAACCGCTCTGGTGGCCTCAGGAAAGGCCAGTCCCCATGCGAGTTCCTCGGGGGCCTCTCGGGATTCCTCTCCCGTCGATGCCGGGGCCTAAGACCTTGTGTGGAGTCGGGGCCGGAACCTGAGGATTCCTCTCCAGTGCTGACATGGATCTTCGGGTACTTCTGGAGTCTCCCCAGGGGAGTCAGTCCTCGTCTCGAATGCGGGCATGCACTTGCGCTTTCCTCCAGAGCGGTAGCAGCAGTGTCACGCAGTCCGCCGCGTGGATCAAAGGATCCATGGTTTTCCCTCGAGTCTTTCCCACGAGGCTTTCCCACGAGGCTTTCCCACAGGGCTGTCCCACGTGCACACGTTGTGGGGGTTCGATCCTTGGCTTGAACGTCAGGGCAGTGCAGGGAAAACAGGTTCCTCTGGAATGGACTGACACATCTGGGGAACTCTTGAAATGGTGGCACGACCCTGGAGTTCCTCTCGCCTTTCCTGTGGAGAGCGCCTCCTCTTAAGATGCGACGGGAAAGCCTGGAATTCTTTCCGTACGAAACAGGAAAAGGATCCCTCATCTCGAGCTAGGAGGCGGAAACGGGGCTCCCCTGGTTGTGTGCGGGACACCACGTGCTTCCTTTCGAGTGGAGACGGGTATGTCGGGAAACTTCTTGAGTTGCAGCAAGGGTGTGAAGGACCCTTTGGAAGTTCCAGTGTTTAGACGTGATTAGCCTCGAGAAGCCTCAGCGGAAATGAGCCTCATCTCGCCTGGAGGGCAAAACCTCCTGGATTTTCTCGAGTTGCGGCAGGTGATCTCGACTGACGATGGGGACCTCAGGGACCCGCTCTGGTGGCCTCAGGAAAAGCCAGTCCCCATGCGAGTTCGTCGGGGGCCTCTCGGGATCCCTATCCCGTCGATGCCGGGGCCTAAGACCTTGTGTGGAGTCGGGGCCGGAACCTGAGGATTCCTTTCCAGTGCTGACATGGATCTTGGGGTACTTCTGGAGTCTCCCCAGGGGAGTCAGTCCTCGTCTCGAATGCGGGCATGCACTTGAGCTTTCCTCCAGAGCGGAAGCAGCAGTGTCACACAGTACGCCGCGTGGATCAAAGGATCTATGGATTTCCCTCGAGTCTTTCCCACGAGGCTTTCCCACGAGGCTTTCCCACAGGGCTGTCTCACGTGCACACGTGGTGGGAGTCGATCCTCGGCTTGAACGTCAAGGCAGTGCAGGGAAAACAGGTTCCTCTGGAATGGACTGACACATCTGGGGGACTCTTTGAATGGTGGCACGACCCTGGAGTTCCTCTCGCCTTTCCTGTGGAGAGCGACTCCTCTTGAGATGCGACGGGAACGACGGGAATTCTTTCCCTACGAAACAGGGAAAGGATCCCTCATCTCGAGCTATGAGGCAGAAACGGGGCTCCCCTCGATGTGTGCGGGACCCCACGTGCTTCCTCTCGATTGGAGACGGGTATGTCGGGGACCTTCTTGAGTTGCAGCAAGGGTGTGAAGGACCCTTTGGATGTTCTAGTGGTTAGATGTGATTAGCCTCGAGAAGCCTCAGCGGAAATGGGCCTCATCTCGCCTGGAGGGAAAAAACCTCCTGGATTTTCTCGAGTTGCGGCAGGTGCTCTCGACTTACGTCGGGGACCTGATGGACCCGCTCTGGTGGCCTCAGAAAAGGCCAGTCCCCATGCGAGTTCATCGGGGGCCTCTCGGGATTCCTCTCCCGTCGATGCCGGGGCCTAAGACCTTGTGTGGAGTCGGGGCCGGAATCTGAGGATTCCTCTCCAGTGCTGACATGGATCTTGGGGTACTTCTGGAGTCTCCCCAGGGGAGTCAGTCCTCGTCTCGAATGCGGGCATGCACTTGCGCTTTCCTCCAGAGCGGTAGCAGCAGTGTCACGCAGTCCGCCGCGTGGATCAAAGGATCTATGGTTTTCCCTCGAGTCTTTCCCACGAGGCTTTCCCACGAGGCTTTCCCACAGGGCTGTCCCACGTGCACACGTGGTGGGAGTCGATCCTTGGCTTGAACGTCAAGGCAGTGCAGGGAAAACAGGTTCCTCTGGAATGGACTGACACATCTGGGGGACTCTTGGAATGGTGTCACGACCCTGGAGTTCCTCTCGCCTTTCCTGTGGAGAGCGCCTCCTCTTGAGATGCGACGGGAACGCAGGGAATTCTTTCCCTACGAAACAGGGAAAGATCCCTCATCTCGAGCTAGGAGGCGGAAACGGGGCTCCCCTGGATGTGTGAGGGACCCCACGTGCTTCCTCTCGAGTGGAGACGGGTACGTCGGGGAACTTCTTGAGTTGCAGCAATGGTGTGAAGGACCCTTTGGAAGTTCCAGTGGTTAGATGTGATTGGCCTCGAGAAGCCTCAGCGGAAATGGGCCTCATCTCGCCTGAAGGGCAAAACCTCCTGGATTTTCTCGAGTTGCGGCAGGTGCTCTCGACTTACGACGGGGACCTCAGGAACCGCTCTGGTGGCCTCAGGAAAGGCCAGTCCCCATGCGAGTTCCTCGGGGGCTTCTCGGGATTCCTCTCCCGTCGATGCCGGGGCCTAAGTCCTTGTGTGGAGTCGGGGCCGGAACCTGAGGATTCCTCTCCAGTGCTGACATGGATCTTGGGGTACTTCTGGAGTCTCCCCAGGGGAGTCAGTCCTCGTCTCGAATGCGGGCATGCACTTGCGCTTTCCTGCAGAGCGGTAGCAGCAGTGTCACGCTGTCCGCCGCGTGGATCAAAGGATCTATAGTTTTCCCTCGAGTCTTTCCCACGAGGCTTTCCAACGAGGCTTTCCCACAGGGCTGTCCCACGTGCACACGTGGTGGGAGTCGATCCTCGGCTTGAACGTCAAGGCAGTGCAGGGAAAACAGGTTCCTCTGGAATGGACTGACACATCTGGGGGACTCTTGGAATGGTGGCACGACCCTGGAGTTCCTCTCGCCTTTCCTGTGGAGAGCGCCTCCTCTTGAGATGCGACGGGAACGCCGGGAAATCTTTCTCTACGAAACAGGGAAAGGATCACTCATCTCGAGGTAGGAGGCGAAACGGGGCTCCCCTGGATGTGTGCGGGACACCACGTACTTCCTCTCGAGTGGAGACGGGTATGTCGGGGAACTTCTTGAGTTGCAGCAAGGGTGTGAAGGGCCCTTTGGAAGTTCCAGTGGTTAGAAGTGATTGGCCTCGAGAAGCCTCAGTGGAAATGGGCCTCATCTCGCCTGGAGGGCAAAACCTCCTGGATTTTCTCGAGTTGCGGCAGGTGCTCTCGACTTACGACGGGGACCTCAGGGACCCGCTCTGGTGGCCTCAGGAAAGGCCAGTCCCGATGCGAGTTCCTCGGGGGATTCCTCTCCCGTCGATGCCGGGGCCTAAGACCTTGTGTGGAGTAGGGGCCGGAACCTGAGGATTCCTCTCCAGTGCTGACATGGATCTTGGGGTTCTTCTGGAGTCTCCCCAGGGGAGTCAGTCCTCGTCTCGAATTCGGGCATGCACTTGGGCTTTCCTCCAGAGCGGTAGCAGCAGTGTCACGCAGTCCGCCGCATGGATCAAAGGATCCATGGTTTTCCCTCGAGTCTTTCCCACGAGGCTTTCCCACGAGGCTTTCCCACAGCCTGTCCCACGTGCACACGTGGTGGGAGTCGATCCTCGGCTTGAACGTCAAGGCAGTGCAGGGAAAACAGGTTCCTCTGGAATGGACTGACACATCTGGGGAACTCTTGAAATGGTGGCACGACCCTGGAGTTCCTCTCGCCTTTCCTGTGGAGAGCGCCTCCTCTTAAGATGCGACGGGAAAGCCTGGAATTCTTTCCGTACGAAACAGGAAAAGGATCCCTCATCTCGAGCTAGGAGGCGGAAACGGGGCTCCCCTGGTTGTGTGCGGGACACCACGTGCTTCCTTTCGAGTGGAGACGGGTATGTCGGGAAACTTCTTGAGTTGCAGCAAGGGTGTGAAGGACCCTTTGGAAGTTCCAGTGTTTAGACGTGATTAGCCTCGAGAAGCCTCAGCGGAAATGAGCCTCATCTCGCCTGGAGGGCAAAACCTCCTGGATTTTCTCGAGTTGCGGCAGGTGATCCCGACTGACGATGGGGACCTCAGGGACCCGCTCTGGTGGCCTCAGGAAAAGCCAGTCCCCATGCGAGTTCGTCGGGGGCCTCTCGGGATCCCTATCCCGTCGATGCCGGGGCCTAAGACCTTGTGTGGAGTCGGGGCCGGAACCTGAGGATTCCTTTCCAGTGCTGACATGGATCTTGGGGTACTTCTGGAGTCTCCCCAGGGGAGTCAGTCCTCGTCTCGAATGCGGGCATGCACTTGCGCTTTCCTCCAGAGCGGCAGCAGCAGTGTCACGCAGTTCGCCGCGTGGATCAAAGGATCTATGGTTTTCCCTCGAGTCTTTCCCACGAGGCTTTCCCACGAGGCTTTCCCACAGGGCTGTCCCACGTGCACACGTGGTGGGAGTCGATCCTCGGCTTGAACGTCAAGGCAGTGCAGGGAAAACAGGTTCCTCTGGAATGGACTGACACATCTGGGGGACTCTTGGAATGGTGTCACGACCCTGGAGTTCCTCTCGCCTTTCCTGTGGAGAGCGCCTCCTCTTGAGATGCGACGGGAACGCCGGGAATTCTTTCCCTACGAAACAGGGAAGGATCCCTCATCTCGAGCTAGGAGGCGGAAACGGGGCTCCCCTGGATGTGTGAGGGACCCCACGTCCTTCCTCTCGAGTGGAGACGGGTATGTTGGGGAACTTCTTGAGTTGCAGCAATGGTGTGAAGGACCCTTTGGAAGTTCCAGTGGTTAGATGTGATTGGCCTCGAGAAGCCTCAGCGGAAATGGGCCTCATCTCGCCTGGAGGGCAAAACCTCCTGGATTTTCTCGAGTTGCGGCAGGTGCTCTCGACTTACGACGGGGACCTCAGGGAACCGCTCTGGTGGCCTCAGGAAAGGCCAGTCCCCATGCGAGTTCCTCGGGGGCCTCTCGGGATTCCTCTCCCGTCGATGCCGGGGCCTAAGACCTTGTGTGGAGTCGGGCCGGAACCTGAGGATTCCTTTCCAGTGCTGACATGGATCTTGGGGTACTTCTGGAGTCTCCCCAGGGGAGTCAGTCCTTGTCTCGAATGGGGGCATGCACTTGCGCTTTCCTCCAGAGCGTTAGCAGCAGTGTCACGCAGTCCGCCGCGTGGATCAAAGGATCTATGGTTTTCCCTCGAGTCTTTCCCACGAGGCTTTCCCACGAGGCTTTCCCACAGGGCTGTCCCACGTGCACACGTGGTGGGAGTCGATCCTCGGCTTGAACGTCAAGGCAGTGCAGGGAAAACAGGTTCCTCTGGAATGGACTAACCCATCTGTGGGATTCTTGGAATGGTGGCACGACCCTGGAGTTCCTCTCGCCTTTCCTGTGGAGAGGGCCTCCTCTTGAGATGCGACGGGAACGCCGGGAATTCTTTCTCTATGAAACAGGGAAAGGATCCCTCATCTCGAGCTAGGAGGCGGAAACGGGGCTCCCCTGGATGTGTGTGGGACACCACGTGCTTCCTCTCGAGTGGAGACGGGTATGTCGGAGAACTTCTTGAGTTGCAGCAATGGTGAGAAGGACCCTTTGGAAGTTCCAGTGGTTAGATGTGATTGGCCTCGAGAAGCCTCAGCGGAAATGGGCCTCATCTCGCCTGGAGGGCAAAACCTCCTGGATTTTCTCGAGTTGCGGCAGGTGCTCTCGACTTACGACGGGGACCTGAAGAACCGCTCTGGTGGCCTCAGGAAAGGCCAGTCCCCATGCGAGTTCCTCGGGGGCCTCTCGGGATTCCTCTCCCATCGATGCCAGGGCCTAAGACCTTGTGTGGAGTCGGGGCCGGAACCTGAGGATTCCTCTCCAGTGCTGACATGGATCTTGGGGTACTTCTGGAGTCTCCCCAGGGGAGTCAGTCCTCGTCTCGAATGCGGTCATGCACTTGCGCTTTCCTCCAGAGCGGTAGCAGCAGTGTCACGCAGTCCGCCGCGTGGATCAAAGGATCTATGGTTTTCCCTCGAGTCTTTCCCACGAGGCTTTCCCACGAGGCTTTCCCACAGGGCTGTCCCACGTGCACACGTGGTGGGAGTCGATCCTCGGCTTGAACGTCAAGGCAGTGCAGGGAAAACAGGTTCCTCTGGAATGGACTGACACATCTGGGGGACTCTTGGAATGGTGGCACGACCCTGGAGTTCCTCTCGCCTTTCCTGTGGAGAGCGCCTCCTCTTGAGATGCGACGGGAACGCCGGGAAATCTTTCTCTACGAAACAGGGAAAGGATCACTCATCTCGAGGTAGGAGGCGAAACGGGGCTCCCCTGGATGAGTGCGGGACACCACGTACTTCCTCTCGAGTGGAGACGGGTATGTCGGGGAACTTCTTGAGTTGCAGCAAGGGTGTGAAGGACCCTTTGGAAGTTCCAGTGGTTAGAAGTGATTGGCCTCGAGAAGCCTCAGCGGAAATGGGCCTCATCTCGCCTGGAGGGCAAAACCTCCTGGATTTTCTCGAGTTGCGGCAGGTGCTCTCGACTTACGACGGGGACCTCAGGGACCCGCTCTGGTGGCCTCAGGAAAGGCCAGTCCCCATGCGAGTTCCTCGGGGGCCTCTCGGGATTCCTCTCCCGTCGATGCCGGGGCCTAAGACCTTGTGTGGAGTCGGGGCCGGAACCTGAGGATTCCTCTCCAGTGCTGACATGGATCTTCGGGTAATTCTGGAGTCTCCCCAGGGGAGTCAGTCCTCGTCTCGAATGCGGGCATGCACTTGCGCTTTCCTCCAGAGCGGTAGCAGCAGTGTCACGCAGTTCGCCGCGTGGATCAAAGGATCTATGGTTTTCCCTCGAGTCTTTCCCACGAGGCTTTCACACAGGGCTGTCCCACGTGCACACGTGGTGGGAGTCGATCCTCGGCTTGAACGTCAAGGCAGTGCAGGGAAAACAGGTTCCTCTGGAATGGACTGACACATCTGGGGGACTCTTGGAATGGTGTCACGACCCTGGAGTTCCTCTCGCCTTTCCTGTGGAGAGCGCCTCCTCTTGAGATGCGACGGGAACGCCGGGAATTCTTTCCCTACGAAACAGGGAAGGATCCCTCATCTCGAGCTAGGAGGCGGAAACGGGGCTCCCCTGGATGTGTGAGGGACCCCACGTGCTTCCTCTCGAGTGGAGACGGGTATGTTGGGGAACTTCTTGAGTTGCAGCAATGGTGTGAAGGACCCTTTGGAAGTTCCAGTGGTTAGATGTGATTGGCCTCGAGAAGCCTCAGCGGAAATGGGCCTCATCTCGCCTGGAGGGCAAAACCTCCTGGATTTTCTCGAGTTGCGGCAGGTGCTCTCGACTTACGACGGGGACCTCAGGGAACCGCTCTGGTGGCCTCAGGAAAGGCCAGTCCCCATGCGAGTTCCTCGGGGGCCTCTCGGGATTCCTCTCCCGTCGATGCCGGGGCCTAAGACCTTGTGTGGAGTCGGGCCGGAACCTGAGGATTCCTTTCCAGTGCTGACATGGATCTTGGGGTACTTCTGGAGTCTCCCCAGGGGAGTCAGTCCTTGTCTCGAATGGGGGCATGCACTTGCGCTTTCCTCCAGAGCGTTAGCAGCAGTGTCACGCAGTCCGCCGCGTGGATCAAAGGATCTATGGTTTTCCCTCGAGTCTTTCCCACGAGGCTTTCCCACGAGGCTTTCCCACAGGGCTGTCCCACGTGCACACGTGGTGGGAGTCGATCCTCGGCTTGAACGTCAAGGCAGTGCAGGGAAAACAGGTTCCTCTGGAATGGACTAACCCATCTGTGGGATTCTTGGAATGGTGGCACGACCCTGGAGTTCCTCTCGCCTTTCCTGTGGAGAGGCCCTCCTCTTGAGATGCGACGGGAACGCCGGGAATTCTTTCTCTATGAAACAGGGAAAGGATCCCTCATCTCGAGCTAGGAGGCGGAAACGGGGCTCCCCTGGATGTGTGCGGGACACCACGTGCTTCCTCTCGAGTGGAGACGGGTATGTCGGAGAACTTCTTGAGTTGCAGCAATGGTGAGAAGGACCCTTTGGAAGTTCCAGTGGTTAGATGTGATTGGCCTCGAGAAGCCTCAGCGGAAATGGGCCTCATCTCGCCTGGAGGGCAAAACCTCCTGGATTTTCTCGAGTTGAGGCAGGTGCTCTCGACTTACGACGGGGACCTGAAGAACCGCTCTGGTGGCCTCAGGAAAGGCCAGTCCCCATGCGAGTTCCTCGGGGGCCTCTCGGGATCCCTATCCCGTCGATGCCGGGGCCTAAGACCTTGTGTGGAGTCGGGGCCGGAACCTGAGGATTCCTTTCCAGTGCTGACATGGATCTTGGGGTACTTCTGGAGTCTCCCCAGGGGAGTCAGTCCTCGTCTCGAATGCGGGCATGCACTTGAGCTTTCCTCCAGAGCGGAAGCAGCAGTGTCACACAGTCCGCCGCGTGGATCAAAGGATCTATGGATTTCCCTCGAGTCTTTCCCACGAGGCTTTCCCACGAGGCTTTCCCACAGGGCTGTCTCACGTGCACACGTGGTGGGAGTCGATCCTCGGCTTGAACGTCAAGGCAGTGCAGGGAAAACAGGTTCCTCTGGAATGGACTGACACATCTGGGGGACTCTTGGAATGGTGGCACGACCCTGGAGTTCCTCTCGCCTTTCCTGTGGAGAGCGCCTCCTCTTGAGATGCGACGGGAACGACGGGAATTCTTTCCCTACGAAACAGGGAAAGGATCCCTCATCTCGAGCTTTGAGGCAGAAACGGGGCTCCCCTCGATGTGTGCGGGACCCCACGTGCTTCCTCTCGATTGGAGACGGGTATGTCGGGGACCTTCTTGAGTTGCAGCAAGGGTGTGAAGGACCCTTTGGATGTTCTAGTGGTTAGATGTGATTAGCCTCGAGAAGCCTCAGCGGAAATGGGCCTCATCTCGCCTGGAGGGAAAAAACCTCCTGGATTTTCTCGAGTTGCGGCAGGTGCTCTCGACTTACGTCGGGGACCTGATGGACCCGCTCTGGTGGCCTCAGAAAAGGCCAGTCCCCATGCGAGTTCATCGGGGGCCTCTCGGGATTCCTCTCCCGTCGATGCCGGCGCCTAAGACCTTGTGTGGAGTCGGGGCCGGAATCTGAGGATTCCTCTCCAGTGCTGACATGGATCTTGGGGTACTTCTGGAGTCTCCCCAGGGGAGTCAGTCCTCGTCTCGAATGCGGGCATGCACTTGCGCTTTCCTCCAGAGCGGTAGCAGCAGTGTCACGCAGTCCGCCGCGTGGATCAAAGGATCTATGGTTTTCCCTCGAGTCTTTCCCACGAGGCTTTCCCACGAGGCTTTCCCACAGGGCTGTCCCACGTGCACACGTGGTGGGAGTCGATCCTCGGCTTGAACGTCAAGGCAGTGCAGGGAAAACTGGTTCCTCTGGAATGGACTGACACATCTGGGGGACTCTTGGAATGGTGTCACGACCCTGGAGTTCCTCTCGCCTTTCCTGTGGAGAGCGCCTCCTCTTGAGATGCGACGGGAACGCAGGGAATTCTTTCCCTACGAAACAGGGAAAGATCCCTCATCTCGAGCTAGGAGACGGAAACGGGGCTCCCCTGGATGTGTGAGGGACCCCACGTGCTTCCTCTCGAGTGGAGACGGGTACGTCGGGGAACTTCTTGAGTTGCAGCAATGGTGTGAAGGACCCTTTGGAAGTTCCAGTGGTTAGATGTGATTGGCCTCGAGAAGCCTCAGCGGAAATGGGCCTCATCTCGCCTGAAGGGCAAAACCTCCTGGATTTTCTCGAGTTGCGGCAGGTGCTCTCGACTTACGACGGGGACCTCAGGAACCGCTCTGGTGGCCTCAGGAAAGGCCAGTCCCCATGCGAGTTCCTCGGGGGCTTCTCGGGATTCCTCTCCCGTCGATGCCGGGGCCTAAGTCCTTGTGTGGAGTCGGGGCCGGAACCTGAGGATTCCTCTCCAGTGCTGACATGGATCTTGGGGTACTTCTGGAGTCTCCCCAGGGGAGTCAGTCCTCGTCTCGAATGCGGGCATGCACTTGCGCTTTCCTGCAGAGCGGTAGCAGCAGTGTCACGCTGTCCGCCGCGTGGATCAAAGGATCTATAGTTTTCCCTCGAGTCTTTCCCACGAGGCTTTCCAACGAGGCTTTCCCACAGGGCTGTCCCACGTGCACACGTGGTGGGAGTCGATCCTCGGCTTGAACGTCAAGGCAGTGCAGGGAAAACAGGTTCCTCTGGAATGGACTGACACATCTGGGGGACTCTTGGAATGGTGGCACGACCCTGGAGTTCCTCTCGCCTTTCCTGTGGAGAGCGCCTCCTCTTGAGATGCGACGGGAACGCCGGGAAATCTTTCTCTACGAAACAGGGAAAGGATCACTCATCTCGAGGTAGGAGGCGAAACGGGGCTCCCCTGGATGTGTGCGGGACACCACGTACTTCCTCTCGAGTGGAGACGGGTATGTCGGGGAACTTCTTGAGTTGCAGCAAGGGTGTGAAGGACCCTTTGGAAGTTCCAGTGGTTAGAAGTGATTGGCCTCGAGAAGCCTCAGTGGAAATGGGCCTCATCTCGCCTGGAGGGCAAAACCTCCTGGATTTTCTCGAGTTGCGGCAGGTGCTCTCGACTTACGACGGGGACCTCAGGGACCCGCTCTGGTGGCCTCAGGAAAGGCCAGTCCCCATGCGAGTTCCTCGGGGGCCTCTCGGGATTCCTCTCCCGTCGATGCCGGGGCCTAAGACCTTGTGTGGAGTCGGGGCCGGAACCTGAGGATTCCTCTCCAGTGCTGACATGGATCTAGGGGTACTTCTAGAGTCTCCCCAGGGGAGTCAGTCCTCGTCTCGAATGCGGGCATGCACTTGCGCTTTCCTCCAGAGCGGTAGCAGCAGTGTCACGCAGTCCGCCGCGTGGATCAAAGGATCTATGGTTTTCCCTCGACTCTTTCCCACGAGGCTTTCCCACGAGGCTTTCCCACAGGGCTGTCCCACGTGCACACGTGGTGGGAGTGGATCCTCGGCTTGAACGTCAAGGCAGTGCAGGGAAAACAGGTTCCTCTGGAATGGACTGACACATCTGGGGGACTTTGGAATGGTGGCACGACCCTGGAGTTCCTCTCGCCTTTCCTGTGGAGAGCGCCTCCTCTTGAGATGCGACGGGAACGCCGGGAATTCTTTCCCTACGAAACAGGGAAAGGATCCCTCATCTCGAGCTAGGAGGCAGAAACGGGGCTCCCCTGGATGTGTGCGGGACACCACGTGCTTCCTCTCCAGTGCAGACGGGTATGTCGGGGAACTTCTTGAGTTGCAGCAAGGGTGTGAAGGACCCTTTGGAAGTTCCAGTGGTTAGATGTGATTGGCCTCGAGAAGCCTCAGCGGAAATGGGCCTCATCTCGCCTGGAGGGCAAAACCTCCTGGATTTTCTCGAGTTGCGGCAGGTGCTCTCGACTTACGACGGGGACCTCAGGGACCCGCTCTGGTGGCCTCAGGAAAGGCCAGTCCCGATGCGAGTTCCTCGGGGGATTCCTCTCCCGTCGATGCCGGGGCCTAAGACCTTGTGTGGAGTCGGGGCCGGAACCTGAGGATTCCTCTCCAGTGCTGACATGGATCTTGGGGTTCTTCTGGAGTCTCCCCAGGGGAGTCAGTCCTCGTCTCGAATTCGGGCATGCACTTACGCTTTCCTCCAGAGCGGTAGCAGCAGTGTCACGCAGTCCGCCGCATGGATCAAAGGATCCATGGTTTTCCCTCGAGTCTTTCCCACGAGGCTTTCCCACGAGGCTTTCCCACAGGGCTGTCCCACGTGCACACGTTGTGGGGGTTCGATCCTTGGCTTGAACGTCAGGGCAGTGCAGGGAAAACAGGTTCCTCTGGAATGGACTGACACATCTGGGGAACTCTTGAAATGGTGGCACGACCCTGGAGTTCCTCTCGCCTTTCCTGTGGAGAGCGCCTCCTCTTAAGATGCGACGGGAAAGCCTGGAATTCTTTCCGTACGAAACAGGAAAAGGATCCCTCATCTCGAGCTAGGAGGCGGAAACGGGGCTCCCCTGGTTGTGTGCGGGACACCACGTGCTTCCTTTCGAGTGGAGACGGGTATGTCGGGAAACTTCTTGAGTTGCAGCAAGGGTGTGAAGGACCCTTTGGAAGTTCCAGTGTTTAGACGTGATTAGCCTCGAGAAGCCTCAGCGGAAATGAGCCTCATCTCGCCTGGAGGGCAAAACCTCCTGGATTTTCTCGAGTTGCGGCAGGTGATCCCGACTGACGATGGGGACCTCAGGGACCCGCTCTGGTGGCCTCAGGAAAAGCCAGTCCCCATGCGAGTTCGTCGGGGGCCTCTCGGGATCCCTATCCCGTCGATGCCGGGGCCTAAGACCTTGTGTGGAGTCGGGGCCGGAACCTGAGGATTCCTTTCCAGTGCTGACATGGATCTTGGGGTACTTCTGGAGTCTCCCCAGGGGAGTCAGTCCTCGTCTCGAATGCGGGCATGCACTTGAGCTTTCCTCCAGAGCGGAAGCAGCAGTGTCACACAGTCCGCCGCGTGGATCAAAGGATCTATGGATTTCCCTCGAGTCTTTCCCACGAGGCTTTCCCACGAGGCTTTCCCACAGGGCTGTCTCACGTGCACACGTGGTGGGAGTCGATCCTCGGCTTGAACGTCAAGGCAGTGCAGGGAAAACAGGTTCCTCTGGAATGGACTGACACATCTGGGGGACTCTTGGAATGGTGGCACGACCCTGGAGTTCCTCTCGCCTTTCCTGTGGAGAGCGCCTCCTCTTGAGATGCGACGGGAACGACGGGAATTCTTTCCCTACGAAACAGGGAAAGGATCCCTCATCTCGAGCTTTGAGGCAGAAACGGGGCTCCCCTCGATGTGTGCGGGACCCCACGTGCTTCCTCTCGATTGGAGACGGGTATGTCGGGGACCTTCTTGAGTTGCAGCAAGGGTGTGAAGGACCCTTTGGATGTTCTAGTGGTTAGATGTGATTAGCCTCGAGAAGCCTCAGCGGAAATGGGCCTCATCTCGCCTGGAGGGAAAAAACCTCCTGGATTTTCTCGAGTTGCGGCAGGTGCTCTCGACTTACGTCGGGGACCTGATGGACCCGCTCTGGTGGCCTCAGAAAAGGCCAGTCCCCATGCGAGTTCATCGGGGGCCTCTCGGGATTCCTCTCCCGTCGATGCCGGGGCCTAAGACCTTGTGTGGAGTCGGGGCCGGAATCTGAGGATTCCTCTCCAGTGCTGACATGGATCTTGGGGTACTTCTGGAGTCTCCCCAGGGGAGTCAGTCCTCGTCTCGAATGCGGGCATGCACTTGCGCTTTCCTCCAGAGCGGTAGCAGCAGTGTCACGCAGTCCGCCGCGTGGATCAAAGGATCTATGGTTTTCCCTCGAGTCTTTCCCACGAGGCTTTCCCACGAGGCTTTCCCACAGGGCTGTCCCACGTGCACACGTGGTGGGAGTCGATCCTCGGCTTGAACGTCAAGGCAGTGCAGGGAAAACTGGTTCCTCTGGAATGGACTGACACATCTGGGGGACTCTTGGAATGGTGTCACGACCCTGGAGTTCCTCTCGCCTTTCCTGTGGAGAGCGCCTCCTCTTGAGATGCGACGGGAACGCA
This sequence comes from Ovis canadensis, assembly GCF_042477335.2. Taxonomy (NCBI): domain Eukaryota; kingdom Metazoa; phylum Chordata; class Mammalia; order Artiodactyla; family Bovidae; genus Ovis; species Ovis canadensis. The sequence continues at coordinate 10,103,747 of NC_091266.1, forward strand.
GGGAATTCTTTCCCTACGAAACAGGGAAAGATCCCTCATCTCGAGCTAGGAGGCGGAAACGGGGCTCCCCTGGATGTGTGAGGGACCCCACGTGCTTCCTCTCGAGTGGAGACGGGTACGTCGGGGAACTTCTTGAGTTGCAGCAATGGTGTGAAGGACCCTTTGGAAGTTCCAGTGGTTAGATGTGATTGGCCTCGAGAAGCCTCAGCGGAAATGGGCCTCATCTCGCCTGAAGGGCAAAACCTCCTGGATTTTCTCGAGTTGCGGCAGGTGCTCTCGACTTACGACGGGGACCTCAGGAACCGCTCTGGTGGCCTCAGGAAAGGCCAGTCCCCATGCGAGTTCCTCGGGGGCTTCTCGGTATTCCTCTCCCGTCGATGCCGGGGCCTAAGTCCTTGTGTGGAGTCGGGGCCGGAACCTGAGGATTCCTCTCCAGTGCTGACATGGATCTTGGGGTACTTCTGGAGTCTCCCCAGGGGAGTCAGTCCTCGTCTCGAATGCGGGCATGCACTTGCGCTTTCCTGCAGAGCGGTAGCAGCAGTGTCACGCTGTCCGCCGCGTGGATCAAAGGATCTATAGTTTTCCCTCGAGTCTTTCCCACGAGGCTTTCCAACGAGGCTTTCCCACAGGGCTGTCCCACGTGCACACGTGGTGGGAGTCGATCCTCGGCTTGAACGTCAAGGCAGTTCAGGGAAAACAGGTTCCTCTGGAATGGACTGACACATCTGGGGGACTCTTGGAATGGTGGCACGACCCTGGAGTTCCTCTCGCCTTTCCTGTGGAGAGCGCCTCCTCTTGAGATGCGACGGGAACGCCGGGAAATCTTTCTCTACGAAACAGGGAAAGGATCACTCATCTCGAGGTAGGAGGCGAAACGGGGCTCCCCTGGATGTGTGCGGGACACCACGTACTTCCTCTCGAGTGGAGACGGGTATGTCGGGGAACTTCTTGAGTTGCAGCAAGGGTGTGAAGGACCCTTTGGAAGTTCCAGTGGTTAGAAGTGATTGGCCTCGAGAAGCCTCAGTGGAAATGGGCCTCATCTCGCCTGGAGGGCAAAACCTCCTGGATTTTCTCGAGTTGCGGCAGGTGCTCTCGACTTACGACGGGGACCTCAGGGACCCGCTCTGGTGGCCTCAGGAAAGGCCAGTCCCCATGCGAGTTCCTCGGGGGCCTCTCGGGATTCCTCTCCCGTCGATGCCGGGGCCTAAGACCTTGTGTGGAGTCGGGGCCGGAACCTGAGGATTCCTCTCCAGTGCTGACATGGATCTTCGGGTACTTCTGGAGTCTCCCCAGGGGAGTCAGTCCTCGTCTCGAATGCGGGCATGCACTTGCGCTTTCCTCCAGAGCGGTAGCAGCAGTGTCACGCAGTTCGCCGCGTGGATCAAAGGATCTATGGTTTTCCCTCGAGTCTTTCCCACGAGGCTTTCCCACGAGGCTTTCCCACAGGGCTGTCCCACGTGCACACGTGGTGGGAGTCGATCCTCGGCTTGAACGTCAAGGCAGTGCAGGGAAAACAGGTTCCTCTGGAATGGACTGACACATCTGGGGGACTCTTGGAATGGTGTCACGACCCTGGAGTTCCTCTCGCCTTTCCTGTGGAGAGCGCCTCCTCTTGAGATGCGACGGGAACGGCGGGAATTCTTTCTCTATGAAACAGGGAAAGGACCCCTCATCTCGAGCTAGGAGGCGGAAACGGGGCTCCCCTGGATGTGTGCGGGACACCACGTGCTTCCTCTCGAGTGGAGACGGGTATGTCGGAGAACTTCTTGAGTTGCAGCAATGGTGAGAAGGACCCTTTGGAAGTTCCAGTGGTTAGATGTGATTGGCCTCGAGAAGCCTCAGCGGAAATGGGCCTCATCTCGCCTGGAGGGCAAAACCTCCTGGATTTTCTCGAGTTGCGGCAGGTGCTCTCGACTTACGACGGGGACCTGAAGAACCGCTCTGGTGGCCTCAGGAAAGGCCAGTCCCCATGCGAGTTCCTCGGGGGCCTCTCGGGATTCCTCTCCCATCGATGCCAGGGCCTAAGACCTTGTGTGGAGTCGGGGCCGGAACCTGAGGATTCCTCTCCAGTGCTGACATGGATCTTGGGGTACTTCTGGAGTCTCCCCAGGGGAGTCAGTCCTCGTCTCGAATGCGGTCATGCACTTGCGCTTTCCTCCAGAGCGGTAGCAGCAGTGTCACGCAGTCCGCCGCGAGGATCAAAGGATCTATGGTTTTCCCTCGAGTCTTTCCCACGAGGCTTTCCCACGAGGCTTTCCCACAGGGCTGTCCCACGTGCACACGTGGTGGGAGTCGATCCTCGGCTTGAACGTCAAGGCAGTGCAGGGAAAACAGGTTCCTCTGGAATGGACTGACACATCTGGGGGACTCTTGGAATGGTGGCACGACCCTGGAGTTCCTCTCGCCTTTCCTGTGGAGAGCGCCTCCTCTTGAGATGCGACGGGAACGCCGGGAAATCTTTCTCTACGAAACAGGGAAAGGATCACTCATCTCGAGGTAGGAGGCGAAACGGGGCTCCCCTGGATGTGTGCGGGACACCACGTGCTTCCACTCGAGTGGAGACGGGTATGTCGGGGAACTTCTTGAGTTGCAGCAAGGGTGTGAAGGACCCTTTGGAAGTTCCAGTGGTTAGAAGTGATTGGCCTCGAGAAGCCTCAGTGGAAATGGGCCTCATCTCGCCTGGAGGGCAAAACCTCCTGGATTTTCTCGAGTTGCGGCAGGTGCTCTCGACTTACGACGGGGACCTCAGGGACCCGCTCTGGTGGCCTCAGGAAAGGCCAGTCCCCATGCGAGTTCCTCGGGGGCCTCTCGGGATTCCTCTCCCGTCGATGCCGGGGCCTAAGACCTTGTGTGGAGTCGGGGCCGGAACCTGAGGATTCCTCTCCAGTGCTGACATGGATCTTCGGGTACTTCTGGAGTCTCCCCAGGGGAGTCAGTCCTCGTCTCGAATGCGGGCATGCACTTGCACTTTCCTCCAGAGCGGTAGCAGCAGTGTCACGCAGTTCGCCGCGTGGATCAAAGGATCTATGGTTTTCCCTCGAGTCTTTCCCACGAGGCTTTCCCACGAGGCTTTCCCACAGGGCTGTCCCACGTGCACACGTGGTGGGAGTCGATCCTCGGCTTGAACGTCAAGGCAGTGCAGGGAAAACAGGTTCCTCTGGAATGGACTGACACATCTGGGGGATTCTTGGAATGGTGGCACGACCCTGGAGTTCCTCTCGCCTTTCCTGTGGAGAGCGCCTCCTCTTGAGATGCGACGGGAACGCCGGGAATTCTTTCCCTACGAAACAGGGAAGGATCCCTCATCTCGAGCTAGGAGGCGGAAACGGGGCTCCCCTGGATGTGTGAGGGACCCCACGTGCTTCCTCTCGAGTGGAGACGGGTATGTTGGGGAACTTCTTGAGTTGCAGCAATGGTGTGAAGGACCCTTTGGAAGTTCCAGTGGTTAGATGTGATTGGCCTCGAGAAGCCTCAGCGGAAATGGGCCTCATCTCGCCTGGAGGGCAAAACCTCCTGGATTTTCTCGAGTTGCGGCAGGTGCTCTCGACTTACGACGGGGACCTCAGGGAACCGCTCTGGTGGCCTCAGGAAAGGCCAGTCCCCATGCGAGTTCCTCGGGGGCCTCTCGGGATTCCTCTCCCGTCGATGCCGGGGCCTAAGACCTTGTGTGGAGTCGGGCCGGAACCTGAGGATTCCTTTCCAGTGCTGACATGGATCTTGGGGTACTTCTGGAGTCTCCCCAGGGGAGTCAGTCCTTGTCTCGAATGGGGGCATGCACTTGCGCTTTCCTCCAGAGCGTTAGCAGCAGTGTCACGCAGTCCGCCGCGTGGATCAAAGGATCTATGGTTTTCCCTCGAGTCTTTCCCACGAGGCTTTCCCACGAGGCTTTCCCACAGGGCTGTCCCACGTGCACACGTGGTGGGAGTCGATCCTCGGCTTGAACGTCAAGGCAGTGCAGGGAAAACAGGTTCCTCTGGAATGGACTAACCCATCTGTGGGATTCTTGGAATGGTGGCACGACCCTGGAGTTCCTCTCGCCTTTCCTGTGGAGAGGGCCTCCTCTTGAGATGCGACGGGAACGCCGGGAATTCTTTCTCTATGAAACAGGGAAAGGATCCCTCATCTCGAGCTAGGAGGCGGAAACGGGGCTCCCCTGGATGTGTGCGGGACCCCACGTGCTTCCTCTCGAGTGGAGACGGGTATGTCGGAGAACTTCTTGAGTTGCAGCAATGGTGAGAAGGACCCTTTGGAAGTTCCAGTGGTTAGATGTGATTGGCCTCGAGAAGCCTCAGCGGAAATGGGCCTCATCTCGCCTGGAGGGCAAAACCTCCTGGATTTTCTCGAGTTGCGGCAGGTGCTCTCGACTTACGACGGGGACCTGAAGAACCGCTCTGGTGGCCTCAGGAAAGGCCAGTCCCCATGCGAGTTCCTCGGGGGCCTCTCGGGATTCCTCTCCCATCGATGCCAGGGCCTAAGACCTTGTGTGGAGTCGGGGCCGGAACCTGAGGATTCCTCTCCAGTGCTGACATGGATCTTGGGGTACTTCTGGAGTCTCCCCAGGGGAGTCAGTCCTCGTCTCGAATGCGGTCATGCACTTGCGCTTTCCTCCAGAGCGGTAGCAGCAGTGTCACGCAGTCCGCCGCGTGCATCAAAGGATCTATGGTTTTCCCTCGAGTCTTTCCCACGAGGCTTTCCCACGAGGCTTTCCCACAGGGCTGTCCCACGTGCACACGTGGTGGGAGTCGATCCTCGGCTTGAACGTCAAGGGAGTGCAGGGAAAACAGGTTCCTCTGGAATGGACTGACACATCTGGGGGACTCTTGGAATGGTGGCACGACCCTGGAGTTCCTCTCGCCTTTCCTGTGGAGAGCGCCTCCTCTTGAGATGCGACGGGAACGCCGGGAAATCTTTCTCTACGAAACAGGGAAAGGATCACTCATCTCGAGGTAGGAGGCGAAACGGGGCTCCCCTGGATGTGTGCGGGACACCACGTACTTCCTCTCGAGTGGAGACGGGTATGTCGGGGAACTTCTTGAGTTGCAGCAAGGGTGTGAAGGACCCTTTGGAAGTTCCAGTGGTTAGAAGTGATTGGCCTCGAGAAGCCTCAGCGGAAATGGGACTCATCTCGCCTGGAGGGCAAAACCTCCTGGATTTTCTAGAGTTGAGGCAGGTGCTCTCGACTTACGACGGGGACCTCAGGGACCCGCTCTGGTGGCCTCAGGAAAGGCCAGTCCCCATGCGAGTTCCTCGGGGGCCTCTCGGGATTCCTCTCCCGTCGATGCCGGGGCCTAAGACCTTGTGTGGAGTCGGGGCCGGAACCTGAGGATTCCTCTCCAGTGCTGACATGGATCTTCGGGTACTTCTGGAGTCTCCCCAGGGGAGTCAGTCCTCGTCTCGAATGCGGGCATGCACTTGCGCTTTCCTCCAGAGCGGTAGCAGCAGTGTCACGCAGTTCGCCGCGTGGATCAAAGGATCTATGGTTTTCCCTCGAGTCTTTCCCACGAGGCTTTCCCACGAGGCTTTCCCACAGGGCTGTCCCACGTGCACACGTGGTGGGAGTCGATCCTCGGCTTGAACGTCAAGGCAGTGCAGGGAAAACAGGTTCCTCTGGAATGGACTGACACATCTGGGGGACTCTTGGAATGGTGTCACGACCCTGGAGTTCCTCTCGCCTTTCCTGTGGAGAGCGCCTCCTCTTGAGATGCGACGGGAACGCCGGGAATTCTTTCCCTACGAAACAGGGAAGGATCCCTCATCTCGAGCTAGGAGGCGGAAACGGGGCTCCCCTGGATGTGTGAGGGACCCCACGTGCTTCCTCTCGAGTGGAGACGGGTATGTTGGGGAACTTCTTGAGTTGCAGCAATGGTGTGAAGGACCCTTTGGAAGTTCCAGTGGTTAGATGTGATTGGCCTCGAGAAGCCTCAGCGGAAATGGGCCTCATCTCGCCTGGAGGGCAAAACCTCCTGGATTTTCTCGAGTTGCGGCAGGTGCTCTCGACTTACGACGGGGACCTGAAGAACCGCTCTGGTGGCCTCAGGAAAGGCCAGTCCCGATGCGAGTTCCTCGGGGTCCTCTCGGGATTCCTCTCCCGTCGATGCCGGGGCCTAAGACCTTGTGTGGAGTCGGGGCCGGAACCTGAGGATTCCTCTCCAGGGCTGACATGGATCTTGGGGTACTTCTGGAGTCTCCCCAGGGGAGTCAGTCCTCGTCTCGAATGCGGGCATGCACTTGCGCTTTCCTCCAGAGCGGTAGCAGCAGTGTCACGCAGTCCGCCGCGTGGATCAAAGGATCCATGGTTTTCCCTCGAGTCTTTCCCACGAGGCTTTCCCACGAGGCTTTCCTACAGCCTGTCCCACGTGCACACGTGGTGGGAGTCGATCCTCGGCTTGAACGTCAAGGCAGTGCAGGGAAAACAGGTTCCTCTGGAATGGACTGACACATCTGGGGGACTCTTGGAATGGTGTCACGACCCTGGAGTTCCTCTCGCCTTTCCTGTGGAGAGCGCCTCCTCTTGAGATGCGACGGGAACGCCGGGAATTCTTTCCCTACGAAACAGGGATAGGATCCCTCATCTCGAGCTAGGAGGCGGAAACGGGGCTCCCCTGGATGTGTGCGGGACCCCACGTGCTTCCTCTCGAGTGGAGACGGGTATGTCGGGAAACTTCTTGAGTTGCACCAAGGGTGTGAAGGACCCTTTGGAAGTTCCAGTGGTTAGACGTGATTGGCCTCGAGAACCCTCATCGGAAATGGGCCTCATCTCGCCTGGAGGGCAAAACCTCCTGGATTTTCTCGAGTTGCGGCAGGTGATCTCGACTTACGACGGGGAGCTCAGGGACCCGCTCTGGTGGCCTCAGGAAAGGCCAGTCCCCATGCGAGTTCCTCGGGGGCCTCTCGGGATTCCTCTCCCGTCTATGCCGGGGCCTAAGACCTTGTGTGGAGTCGGGGCCGGAACCTGAGGATTCCTCTCCAGTGCTGACATGGACCTTGAGGTACTTCTGGAGTCTCCCCAGGGGAGTCAGTCCTCGTCTCGAATGCGGGCATGCACTTGCGCTTTCCTCCAGAGCGGTAGCAGCAGTGTCACGCAGTCCGCCGCGTGGATCAAAGGATCTATGGTTTTCCCTCGAGTCTTTCCCACGAGGCTTTCCCACGAGGCTTTCCACAGGACTGTCCCACGTGCACACGGGGTGGGAGTCGATCCTCGGCTTGAACGTCAAGGCAGTGCAGGGAAAACAGGTTCCTCTGGAATGGACTGACACATCTGGGGGACTCTTGGAATGGTGTCACGACCCTGGAGTTCCTCTCGCCTTTCCTGTGGAGAGCGCCTCCTCTTGAGATGCGACGGGAACGCCGGGAATTCTTTCCCTACGAAACATGGAAAGGATCCCTCATCTCGAGCTAGGAGGCGGAAACGGTGCTCCCCTGGATGTGTGCGGGACACCACGTGCTTCCTCTCGAGTGCAGACGGGTATGTCGGGGAACTTCTTGCGTTGCAGCAAGGGTGTGAAGGACCCTTTGGAAGTTCCAGTGGTTAGATGTGATTGGCCTCGAGAAGCCTCAGCGGAAATGGGCCTCATCTCGCCTGGAGGGCAAAACCTCCTGGATTTTCTCGAGTTGCGGCAGGTGCTCTCGACTTACGACGGGGACCTCAGGGACCCGCTCTGGTGGCCTCAGGAAAGGCCAGTCCCGATGCGAGTTCCTCGGGGTCCTCTCGGGATTCCTCTCCCGTCGATGCCGGGGCCTAAGACCTTGTGTGGAGTCGGGGCCGGAACCTGAGGATTCCTCTCCAGGGCTGACATGGATCTTGGGGTACTTCTGGAGTCTCCCCAGGGGAGTCAGTCCTCGTCTCGAATGCGGGCATGCACTTGCGCTTTCCTCGAGAGCGGTAGCAGCAGTGTCACGCAGTCCGCCGCGTGGATCAAAGGATCTATGATTTTCCCTCGAGGCTTTCCCACGAGGCTTTCCCACAGGGCTGTCCCACGTGCACACGTGGTGGGAGTCGATCCTCGGCTTGAACGTCAAGGCAGTGCAGGGAAAACAGGTTCCTCTGAAATGGACTGACACATCTGGGGGACTCTTGGAATGGTGTCACGACCCTGGAGTTCCTCTCGCCTTTCCTGTGGAGAGCGCCTCCTCTTGATATGCGCCTGGAACGCCGGGAATTCTACCCTACGAAACAGGGAAAGGATCCCTCATCTCGAGCTAGGAGGCGGAAACGGGGCTCCCCTGGATGTGTTCGGGACACCACGTGCTTCCTCTCGAGTGCAGACGGGTATGTCGGGGAACTTCTTGAGTTGCAGCAAGGGTGTGAAGGACCCTTTGTAAGTTCCAGTGGTTTGATGTGATTAGCCTCGAGAAGCCTCAGCGGAAATGGGCCTCATCTCGCCTGGAGGGCAAAACCTCCTGGATTTTCTCGAGTTGCGGCAGGTGATCTCGACTTACGACGGGGACCTCAGGGACCCGCTCTGGTGGCCTCAGGAAAGGCCAGTCCCCATGCGAGTTCCTCGGGGGCCTCTCGGGATTCCTCTCCCGTCTATGCCGGGGCCTAAGACCTTGTGTGGAGTCGGGGCCGGAACCTGAGGATTCCTCTCCAGTGCTGACATGGACCTTGGGGTACTTCTGGAGTCTCCCCAGGGGAGTCAGTCCTCGTCTCGAATGCGGGCATGCACTTGCGCTTTCCTCCAGAGCGGTAGCAGCAGTGTCACGCAGTCCGCCACGTGGATCAAAGGATCTATGGTTTTCCCTCGAGTCTTTCCCACGAGGCTTTCCCACGAGGCTTTCCACAGGACTGTCCCACGTGCACACGGGGTGGGAGTCTATCCTCGGCTTGAACGTCAAGGCAGTGCAGGGAAAACAGGTTCCTCTGGAATGGACTGACACATCTGGGGGACTCTTGGAATGGTGGCACGACCCTGGAGTTCCTCTCGCCTTTCCTGTGGAGAGCGCCTCCTCTTGAGATGCGACGGGAACGCCGGGAATTCTTTCCCTACGAAACAGGGAAAGGATCCCTCATCTCGAGCTAGGAGGCGGAAACGGGGCTCCCCTGGATGTGTGCGGGACCCCACGTGCTTCCTCTCGAGTGGAGACGGGTATGTCGGGGAACTTCTTGAGTTGCAGCAATGGTGTGAAGGACCCTTTGGAAGTTCCAGTGGTTAGATGTGATTGGCCTCGAGAAGCCTCAGCGGAAATGGGCCTCATCTCGCCTGGAGGGCAAAACCTCCTGGATTTTCTCGAGTTGCGGCAGGTGCTCTCGACTTACGACGGGGACCTCAGGGACCCGCTCTGGTGGCCTCAGGAAAGGCCAGTCCCCATGCGAGTTCCTCGGGGGCCTCTCGGGATTCCTCTCCCGTCGATGCCGGGGCCTAAGACCTTGTGTGGAGTCGGGGCCGGAACCTGAGGATTCCTCTCCAGTGCTGACATGGATCTTGGGGTACTTCTGGAGTCTCCCCAGGGGAGTCAGTCCTCGTCTCGAATGCGGGCATGCACTTGCGCTTTCCTCCAGAGCGGTAGCAGCAGTGTCACGCAGTCCGCCGCGTGGATCAAAGGATCTATGGTTTTCCCTCGAGTCTTTCCCACGAGGCTTTCCCACGAGGCTTTCCCACAGCCTGTCCCACGTGCACACGTGGTGGGAGTCGATCCTCGGCTTGAACGTCAAGGCAGTGCAGGGAAAACAGGTTCCTCTGGAATGGACTGACACATCTGGGGGACTCTTGGAATGGTGGCACGACCCTGGAGTTCCTCTCGCCTTTCCTGTGGAGAGCGCCTCCTCTTGAGATGCGACGGGAACGCCGGGAATTCTTTCCCTACGAAACAGGGAAAGGATCCCTCATCTCGAGCTAGGAGGCGGAAACGGGGCTCCCCTGGATGTGTGCGGGACCCCACGTGCTTCCTCTCGAGTGGAGACGGGTATGTCGGGGAACTTCTTGAGTTGCAGCAAGGGTGTGAAGGACCCTTTGGAAGTTCCAGTGGTTAGACGTGATTGGCCTCGAGAAGCCTCAGCGGAAATGGGCCTCATCTCGCCTGGAGGGCAAAACCTCCTGGATTTTCTCGAGTTGCGGCAGGTGCTCTCGACTTACGACGGGGACCTCAGGGACCCGCTCTGGTGGCCTCAGGAAAGGCCAGTCCCCATGCGAGTTCCTCGGGGGCCTCTCGGGATTCCTCTCCCGTCGATGCCGGGGCCTAAGACCTTGTGTGGAGTCGGGGCAGGAACCTGAGGATTCCTCTCCAGTGCTGACATGGATCTTGGGGTACTTCTGGAGTCTCCCCAGGGGAGTCAGTCCTCATCTCGAATGCGGGCATGCACTTGCGCTTTCCTCCAGAGCGGTAGCAGCAGTGTCACGCAGTCCGCCGCGTGGATCAAAGGATCTATGGTTTTCCCTCGAGTCTTTCCCACGAGGCTTTCCCACGAGGCTTTCCCACAGGGCTGTCCCACGTGCACACGTGGTGGGAGTCGATCCTCGGCTTGAACGTCAAGGCAGTGCAGGGAAAACAGGTTCCTCTGGAATGGACTGACACATCTGGGGGACTCTTGGAATGGTGTCACGACCCTGGAGTTCCTCTCGCCTTTCCTTTGGAGAGCGCCTCCTCTTGAGATGCGACGGGAACGCCGGGAATTCTTTCCCTACGAAACAGGGAAAGGATCCATCAACTCGAGCTAGGAGGCGGAAACGGGGCTCCCCTGGATGTGTGAGGGACACCACGTGCTTCCTCTCGAGTGCAGACGGGTATGTCGGGGAACTTCTTGAGTTGCAGCAATGGTGTGAAGGACCCTTTGGAAGTTCCAGTGGTTAGATGTGATTGGCCTCGAGAAGCCTCAGCGGAAATGGGCCTCATCTCACCTGGAGGGCACAACCTCCTGGATTTTCTCGAGTTGCGGCAGGTGCTCTCGACATACGACGGGGACCTCAGGGAACCGCTCTGGTGGCCTCAGGAATGGCCAGTCCCCATGCGAGTTCCTCGGGGGCCTCTCGGGATTCCTCTCCCGTCTATGCTGGGGCCTAAGACCTTGTGTGGAGTCGGGGCCGGAACCTGAGGATTCCTCTCCAGTGCTGACATGGACCTTGAGGTACTTCTGGAGTCTCCCCAGGGGAGTCAGTCCTCGTCTCGAATGCGGGCATGCACTTGCGCTTTCCTCCAGAGCGGTAGCAGCAGTGTCACGCAGTCCGCCACGTGGATCAAAGGATCTATGGTTTTCCCTCGAGTCTTTCCCACGAGGCTTTCCCACGAGGCTTTCCACAGGACTGTCCCACGTGCACACGGGGTGGGAGTCGATCCTCGGCTTGAACGTCAAGGCAGTGCAGGGAAAACAGGTTCCTCTGGAATGGACTGACACATCTGGGGGACTCTTGGAATGGTGTCACGACCCTGGAGTTCCTCTCGCCTTTCCTGTGGAGAGCGCCTCCTCTTGAGATGCGACAGGAACGCCGGGAATTCTTTCCCTACGAAACATGGAAAGGATCCCTCATCTCGAGCTAGGAGGCGGAAACGGTGCTCCCCTGGATGTGTGCGGGACACCACGTGCTTCCTCTCGAGTGCAGACGGGTATGTCGGGGAACTTCTTGCGTTGCAGCAAGGGTGTGAAGGACCCTTTGGAAGTTCCAGTGGTTAGATGTGATTGGCCTCGAGAAGCCTCAGCGGAAATGGGCCTCATCTCGCCTGGAGGGCAAAACCTCCTGGATTTTCTCGAGTTGCGGCAGGTGCTCTCGACTTACGACGGGGACCTCAGGGACCCGCTCTGGTGGCCTCAGGAAAGGCCAGTCCCGATGCGAGTTCCTCGGGGTCCTCTCGGGATTCCTCTCCCGTCGATGCCGGGGCCTAAGACCTTGTGTGGAGTCGGGGCCGGAACCTGAGGATTCCTCTCCAGGGCTGACATGGATCTTGGGGTACTTCTGGAGTCTCCCCAGGGGAGTCAGTCCTCGTCTCGAATGCGGGCATGCACTTGCGCTTTCCTCCAGAGAGGTAGCAGCAGTGTCACGCAGTCCGCCGCGTGGATCAAAGGATCTATGGTTTTCCCTCGAGGCTTTCCCACGAGGCTTTCCCACAGGGCTGTCCCACGTGCACACGTGGTGGGAGTCGATCCTCGGCTTGAACGTCAAGGCAGTGCAGGGAAAACAGGTTCCTCTGGAATGGACTGACACATCTGGGGGACTCTTGGAATGGTGTCACGACCCTGGAGTTCCTCTCGCCTTTGCTGTGGAGAGCGCCTCCTCTTGAGATGCGACGGGAACGCCGGGAATTCTTTCCCTTCGAAACAGGGAAAGGATCCCTCATCTCGAGCTAGGAGTCGGAAACGGGGCTCCCCTGGATGTGTGCGGGACCCCACGTGCTTCCTCTCGAGTGGAGACGGGTATGTCGGGGAACTTCTTGAGTTGCAGCAATGGTGTGAAGGACCCTTTGGAAGTTCCAGTGGTTAGATGTGATTGGCCTCGAGAAGCCTCAGCGGAAATGGGCCTCATCTCGCCTGGAGGGCAAAACCTCCTGGATTTTCTCGAGTTGCGACAGGTGCTCTCGACTTACGACGGGGATCTCAGGGAACCGCTCTGGTGGCCTCAGGAAAGGCCAGTCCCCATGCGAGTTCCTCGGGGGCCTCTCGGGATTCCTCTCCCGTCGATGCCGGGGCCTAAGACCTTGTGTGGAGTCGGGGCCGGAACCTGAGGATTCCTCTCCAGTGCTGACATGGATCTTGGGGTACTTCTGGAGTCTCCCCAGGGGAGTCAGTCCTCGTCTCGAATGCGGGCATGCACTTGCGCTTTCCTCCAGAGCGGTAGCAGCAGTGTCACGCAGTCCGCCGCGTGGATCAAAGGATCTATGGTTTTCCCTCGAGTCTTTCCCACGAGGCTTTCCCACGAGGCTTTCCCACAGCCTGTCCCACGTGCACACGTGGTGGGAGTCGATCCTCGGCTTGAACGTCAAGGCAGTGCAGGGAAAACAGGTTCCTCTGGAATGGACTGACACATCTGGGGGACTCTTGGAATGGTGTCACGACCCTGGAGTTCCTCTCGCCTTTCCTGTGGAAGCACCTCCTCTTGAGATGCGACGGGAACGCCGGGAATTCTTTCCCTACGAAACAGGGAAAGGATCCCTCATCTCGAGCTAGGAGGCGGAAACAGGGCTCCCCTGGATGTGTGCGGGACCCCACGTGCTTCCTCTCGAGTGGAGACGGGTATGTCGGGGAACTTCTTGAGTTGCAGCAAGGGTGTGAAGGACCCTTTGGAAGTTCCAGTGGTTAGACGTGATTGGCCTCGAGAAGCCTCAGCGGAAATGGGCCTCATCTCGCCTGGAGGGCAAAACCTCCTGGATTTTCTCGAGTTGCGGCAGGTGCTCTCGACTTACGACGGGGACCTCAGGGACCCGCTCTGGTGGCCTCAGGACAGGCCAGTCCCCATGCGAGTTCCTCGGGGGCCTCTCGGGATTCCTCTCCCGTCGATGCCGGGGCCTAAGACCTTGTGTGGAGTCGGGGCCGGAACCTGAGGATTCCTCTCCAGTGCTGACATGGATCTTGGGGTACTTCTGGAGTCTCCCCAGGGGAGTCAGTCCTCGTCTCGAATGCGGGCATGCACTTGCGCTTTCCTCCAGAGCGGTAGCAGCAGTGTCACGCAGTCCGCCGCGTGGATCAAAGGATCTATGGTTTTCCCTCGAGGCTTTCCCACGAGGCTTTCCCACGAGGCTTTCCCACAGGGCTGTCCCACGTGCACACGTGGTGGGAGTCGATCCTCGGATTGAACGTCAAGGCAGTGCAGGGAAAACAGGTTCCTCTGGAATGGACTGACACATCTGGGGGACTCTTGGAATGGTGTCACGACCCTGGAGTTCCTCTCGCCTTTCCTGTGGAGAGCGCCTCCTCTTGAGATGCGACGGGAACGCCGGGAATTCTTTCCCTACGAAACAGGGAAAGGATCCATCAACTCGAGCTAGGAGGCGGAAACGGGGCTCCCCTGGATGTGTGAGGGACACCACGTGCTTCCTCTCGAGTGCAGACGGGTATGTCGGGGAACTTCTTGAGTTGCAGCAATGGTGTGAAGGACCCTTTGGAAGTTCCAGTGGTTAGATGTGATTGGCCTCGAGAAGCCTCAGCGGAAATGGGCCTCATCTCGCCTGGAGGGCAAAACCTCCTGGATTTTCTCGAGTTGCGGCAGGTGCTCTCGACTTACGACGGGGACCTCAGGGAACCGCTCTGGTGGCCTCAGGAATGGCCAGTCCCCATGCGAGTTCCTCGGGGGCCTCTCGGGATTCCTCTCCCGTCTATGCCGGGGCCTAAGACCTTGTGTGGAGTAGGGGCCGGAACCTGAGGATTCCTCTCCAGTGCTGACATGGATCTTGGGGTACTTCTGGAGTCTCCCCAGGGGAGTCAGTCCTCGTCTCCAATGCGGGCATGCACTTGCGCTTTCCTCCAGAGCGGTAGCAGCAGTGTCACGCAGTCCGCCACGTGGATCAAAGGATCTATGGTTTTCCCTCGAGTCTTTCCCACGAGGCTTTCCCACGAGGCTTTCCACAGGACTGTCCCACGTGCACACGGGGTGGGAGTCGATCCTCGGCTTGAACGTCAAGGCAGTGCAGGGAAAACAGGTTCCTCTGGAATGGACTGACACATCTGGGGGACTCTTGGAATGGTGTCACGACCCTGGAGTTCCTCTCGCCTTTCCTGTGGAGAGCGCCTCCTCTTGAGATGCGACAGGAACGCCGGGAATTCTTTCCCTACGAAACATGGAAAGGATCCCTCATCTCGAGCTAGGAGGCGGAAACGGTGCTCCCCTGGATGTGTGCGGGACACCACGTGCTTCCTCTCGAGTGCAGACGGGTATGTCGGGGAACTTCTTGCGTTGCAGCAAGGGTGTGAAGGACCCTTTGGAAGTTCCAGTGGTTAGATGTGATTGGCCTCGAGAAGCCTCAGCGGAAATGGGCCTCATCTCGCCTGGAGGGCAAAACCTCCTGGATTTTCTCGAGTTGCGGCAGGTGCTCTCGACTTACGACGGGGACCTCAGGGACCCGCTCTGGTGGCCTCAGGAAAGGCCAGTCCCGATGCGAGTTCCTCGGGGTCCTCTCGGGATTCCTCTCCCGTCGATGCCGGGGCCTAAGACCTTGTGTGGAGTCGGGGCCGGAACCTGAGGATTCCTCTCCAGGGCTGACATGGATCTTGGGGTACTTCTGGAGTCTCCCCAGGGGAGTCAGTCCTCGTCTCGAATGCGGGCATGCACTTGCGCTTTCCTCCAGAGAGGTAGCAGCAGTGTCACGCAGTCCGCCGCGTGGATCAAAGGATCTATGGTTTTCCCTCGAGGCTTTCCCAC
Organism: Ovis canadensis; assembly: GCF_042477335.2. Taxonomy (NCBI): domain Eukaryota; kingdom Metazoa; phylum Chordata; class Mammalia; order Artiodactyla; family Bovidae; genus Ovis; species Ovis canadensis. Next base: position 10,119,028 of record NC_091266.1, read on the forward strand.
GAGGCTTTCCCACAGGGCTGTCCCACGTGCACACGTGGTGGGAGTCGATCCTCGGCTTGAACGTCAAGGCAGTGCAGGGAAAACAGGTTCCTCTGGAATGGACTGACACATCTGGGGGACTCTTGGAATGGTGTCACGACCCTGGAGTTCCTCTCGCCTTTGCTGTGGAGAGCGCCTCCTCTTGAGATGCGACGGGAACGCCGGGAATTCTTTCCCTTCGAAACAGGGAAAGGATCCCTCATCTCGAGCTAGGAGTCGGAAACGGGGCTCCCCTGGATGTGTGCGGGACCCCACGTGCTTCCTCTCGAGTGGAGACGGGTATGTCGGGGAACTTCTTGAGTTGCAGCAATGGTGTGAAGGACCCTTTGGAAGTTCCAGTGGTTAGATGTGATTGGCCTCGAGAAGCCTCAGCGGAAATGGGCCTCATCTCGCCTGGAGGGCAAAACCTCCTGGATTTTCTCGAGTTGCGACAGGTGCTCTCGACTTACGACGGGGATCTCAGGGAACCGCTCTGGTGGCCTCAGGAAAGGCCAGTCCCCATGCGAGTTCCTCGGGGGCCTCTCGGGATTCCTCTCCCGTCGATGCCGGGGCCTAAGACCTTGTGTGGAGTCGGGGCCGGAACCTGAGGATTCCTCTCCAGTGCTGACATGGATCTTGGGGTACTTCTGGAGTCTCCCCAGGGGAGTCAGTCCTCGTCTCGAATGCGGGCATGCACTTGCGCTTTCCTCCAGAGCGGTAGCAGCAGTGTCACGCAGTCCGCCGCGTGGATCAAAGGATCTATGGTTTTCCCTCGAGTCTTTCCCACGAGGCTTTCCCACGAGGCTTTCCCACAGCCTGTCCCACGTGCACACGTGGTGGGAGTCGATCCTCGGCTTGAACGTCAAGGCAGTGCAGGGAAAACAGGTTCCTCTGGAATGGACTGACACATCTGGGGGACTCTTGGAATGGTGTCACGACCCTGGAGTTCCTCTCGCCTTTCCTGTGGAAGCACCTCCTCTTGAGATGCGACGGGAACGCCGGGAATTCTTTCCCTACGAAACAGGGAAAGGATCCCTCATCTCGAGCTAGGAGGCGGAAACAGGGCTCCCCTGGATGTGTGCGGGACCCCACGTGCTTCCTCTCGAGTGGAGACGGGTATGTCGGGGAACTTCTTGAGTTGCAGCAAGGGTGTGAAGGACCCTTTGGAAGTTCCAGTGGTTAGACGTGATTGGCCTCGAGAAGCCTCAGCGGAAATGGGCCTCATCTCGCCTGGAGGGCAAAACCTCCTGGATTTTCTCGAGTTGCGGCAGGTGCTCTCGACTTACGACGGGGACCTCAGGGACCCGCTCTGGTGGCCTCAGGACAGGCCAGTCCCCATGCGAGTTCCTCGGGGGCCTCTCGGGATTCCTCTCCCGTCGATGCCGGGGCCTAAGACCTTGTGTGGAGTCGGGGCCGGAACCTGAGGATTCCTCTCCAGTGCTGACATGGATCTTGGGGTACTTCTGGAGTCTCCCCAGGGGAGTCAGTCCTCGTCTCGAATGCGGGCATGCACTTGCGCTTTCCTCCAGAGCGGTAGCAGCAGTGTCACGCAGTCCGCCGCGTGGATCAAAGGATCTATGGTTTTCCCTCGAGGCTTTCCCACGAGGCTTTCCCACGAGGCTTTCCCACAGGGCTGTCCCACGTGCACACGTGGTGGGAGTCGATCCTCGGATTGAACGTCAAGGCAGTGCAGGGAAAACAGGTTCCTCTGGAATGGACTGACACATCTGGGGGACTCTTGGAATGGTGTCACGACCCTGGAGTTCCTCTCGCCTTTCCTGTGGAGAGCGCCTCCTCTTGAGATGCGACGGGAACGCCGGGAATTCTTTCCCTACGAAACAGGGAAAGGATCCATCAACTCGAGCTAGGAGGCGGAAACGGGGCTCCCCTGGATGTGTGAGGGACACCACGTGCTTCCTCTCGAGTGCAGACGGGTATGTCGGGGAACTTCTTGAGTTGCAGCAATGGTGTGAAGGACCCTTTGGAAGTTCCAGTGGTTAGATGTGATTGGCCTCGAGAAGCCTCAGCGGAAATGGGCCTCATCTCGCCTGGAGGGCAAAACCTCCTGGATTTTCTCGAGTTGCGGCAGGTGCTCTCGACTTACGACGGGGACCTCAGGGAACCGCTCTGGTGGCCTCAGGAATGGCCAGTCCCCATGCGAGTTCCTCGGGGGCCTCTCGGGATTCCTCTCCCGTCTATGCCGGGGCCTAAGACCTTGTGTGGAGTAGGGGCCGGAACCTGAGGATTCCTCTCCAGTGCTGACATGGATCTTGGGGTACTTCTGGAGTCTCCCCAGGGGAGTCAGTCCTCGTCTCCAATGCGGGCATGCACTTGCGCTTTCCTCCAGAGCGGTAGCAGCAGTGTCACGCAGTCCGCCGCGTGGATCAAAGGATCTATGGTTTTCCCTCGAGTCTTTCCCACGAGGCTTTCCCACGAGGCTTTCCCACAGGGCTGTCCCACGTGCACACGTGGTGGGAGTCGATCCTCGGCTTGAACGTCAAGGCAGTGCAGGGAAAACAGGTTCCTCTGGAATGGACTGACACATCTGGGGGACTCTTGGAATGGTGGCACGACCCTGGAGTTCCTCTCGCCTTTCCTGTGGAGAGCGCCTCCTCTTGAGATGCGACGGGAACGCCGGGAATTCTTTCCCTACGAAACAGGGAAAGGATCCCTCATCTCGAGCTAGGAGGCGGAAACGGGGCTCCCCTGGATGTGTGCGGGACCCCACGTGCTTCCTCTCGAGTGGAGACGGGTATGTCGGGGAACTTCTTGAGTTGCAGCAAGGGTGTGAAGGACCCTTTGGAAGTTCCAGTGGTTAGACGTGATTGGCCTCGAGAAGCCTCAGCGGAAATGGGCCTCATCTCGCCTGGAGGGCAAAACCTCCTGGATTTTCTCGAGTTGCGGCAGGTGCTCTCGACTTACGACGGGGACCTCAGGGACCCGCTCTGGTGGCCTCAGGAATGGCCAGTCCCCATGCGAGTTCCTCGGGGGCCTCTTGGGATTCCTCTCCCGTCTATGCCGGGGCCTAAGACCTTGTGTGGAGTCGGGGCCGGAACCTGAGGATTCCTCTCCAGTGCTGACATGGATCTTGGGGTACTTCTGGAGTCTCCCCAGGGGAGTCAGTCCTCGTCTCGAATGCGGGCATGCACTTGCGCTTTCCTCCACAGCGGTAGCAGCAGTGTCACGCAGTCCGCCGCGTGGATCAAAGGATCTATGGTTTTCCCTCGAGCCTTTCCCACGAGGCTTTCCCACGAGGCTTTCCCACAGCCTGTCCCACGTGCACACGTGGTGGGAGTCGATCCTCGGCTTGAACGTCAAGGCAGTGCAGGGAAAACAGGTTCCTCTGGAATGGACTGACACATCTGGGGGACTCTTGGAATGGTGTCACGACCCTGGAGTTCCTCTCGCCTTTCCTGTGGAGAGCACCTCCTCTTGAGATGCGACGGGAACGCCGGGAATTCTTTCCCTACGAAACAGGGAAAGGATCCCTCATCTCGAGCTAGGATGCGGAAACGGGGCTCCCCTGGATGTGTGCGGGACCCCACGTGCTTCCTCTCGAGTGGAGACGGGTATGTCGGGGAACTTCTTGAGTTGCAACAAGGGTGTGAAGGACCCTTTGGAAGTTCCAGTGGTTAGACGTGATTGGCCTCGAGAAGCCTCAGCGGAAATGGGCCTCATCTCGCCTGGAGGGCAAAACCTCCTGGATTTTCTCGAGTTGCGGCAGGTGCTCTCTACTTACGACGGGGACCTCAGGGACCCGCTCTGGTGGCCACAGGAATGGCCAGTCCCCATGCGAGTTCCTCGGGGGCCTCTCGGGATTCCTCTCCCGTCTATGCCGGGGCCTAAGACCTTGTGTGGAGTCGGGGCCGGAACCTGAGGATTCCTCTCCAGTGCTGACATGGATCTTGGGGCACTTCTGGAGTCTCCCCAGGGGAGTCAGTCCTCGTCTCGAATGCGGGCATGCACTTGCGCTTTCCTCCAGAGCGGTAGCAGCAGTGTCACGCAGTCCGCCGCGTGGATCAAAGGATCTATGGTTTTCCCTCGAGTCTTTCCCACGAGGCTTTCCCACGAGGCTTTCCCACAGGGCTGTCCCACGTGCAGACGTGGTGGGAGTCGATCCTCGGCTTGAACGTCAAGGCAGTGCAGGGAAAACAGGTTCCTCTGGAATGGACTGACACATCTGGGGGACTCTTGGAATGGTGTCACGACCCTGGAGTTCCTCTCGCCTTTCCTGTGGAGAGCGCCTCCTCTTGAGATGCGACGGGAACGCCGGGAATTCTTTCCCTACGAAACAGGGAAAGGATCCCTCATCTCGAGCTAGGAGGCGGAAACGGGGCTCCCCTGGATGTGTGCGGGACCCCACGTGCTTCCTCTCGAGTGGAGACGGGTATGTCGGGGAACTTCTTGAGTTGCAGCAATGGTGTGAAGGACCCTTTGTAAGTTCCAGTGGTTAGATGTGATTGGCCTCGAGAAGCCTCAGCGGAAATGGGCCTCATCTCGCCTGGAGGGCAAAACCTCCTGGATTTTCTCGAGTTGCGGCAGGTGCTCTCGACTTACGACTGGATCTCAGGGAACCGCTCTGGTGGCCTCGGGAAAGGCCAGTCCCCATGCGAGTTCCTCGGGGGCCTCTCGGGATTCCTCTCCCGTCGATGCCGGGGCCTAAGACCTTGTGTGGAGTCGGGGCCGGAACCTGAGGATTCCTCTCCAGTGCTGACATGGATCTTGGGGTACTTCTGGAGTCTCCCCAGGGGAGTCAGTCCTCGTCTCGAATGCGGGCATGCACTTGCGCTTTCCTCCAGAGCGGTAGCAGCAGTGTCACGCAGTCCGCCGCGTGGATCAAAGGATCTATGGTTTTCCCTCGAGTCTTTCCCACGAGGCTTTCCCACGAGGCTTTCCCACAGGGCTGTCCCACGTGCACACGTGGTGGGAGTCGATCCTCGGATTGAACGTCAAGGCAGTGCAGGGAAAACAGGTTCCTCTGGAATGGACTGACACATCTGGGGGACTCTTGGAATGGTGTCACGACCCTGGAGTTCCTCTCGCCTTTCCTGTGGAGAGCGCCTCCTCTTGAGATGCGACGGGAACGACGGGAACTCTTTCCCTACGAAACAGGGAAAGGATCCATCAACTCGAGCTAGGAGGCGGAAACGGGGCTCCCCTGGATGTGTGAGGGACACCACGTGCTTCCTCTCGAGTGCAGACGGGTATGTCGGGGAACTTCTTGAGTTGCAGCAATGGTGTGAAGGACCCTTTGGAAGTTCCAGTGGTTAGATGTGATTGGCCTCGAGAAGCCTCAGCGGAAATGGGCCTCATCTCGCCTGGAGGGCAAAACCTCCTGGATTTTCTCGAGTTGCGGCAGGTGCTCTCGACTTACGACGGGGACCTCAGGGAACCGCTCTGGTGGCCTCAGGAATGGCCAGTCCCCATGCAAGTTCCTCGGGGGACTCTCGGGATTCCTCTCCCGTCTATGCCGGGGCCTAAGACCTTGTGTGGAGTCGGGGCCGGAACCTGAGGATTCCTCTCCAGTGCTGACATGGATCTTGGGGTACTTCTGGAGTCTCCCCAGGGGAGTCAGTCCTCGTCTCAAATGCGGGCATGCACTTGCGCTTTCCTCCAGAGCGGTAGCAGCAGTGTCACGCAGTCCGCCGCGTGGATCAAAGGATCTATGGTTTTCCCTCGAGTCTTTCCCACGAGGCTTTCCCACGAGGCTTTCCCACAGGGCTGTCCCACGTGCACACGTGGTGGGAGTCGATCCTCGGCTTGAACGTCAAGGCAGTGCAGGGAAAACAGGTTCCTCTGGAATGGACTGACACATCTGGGGGACTCTTGGAATGGTGTCACGACCCTGGAGTTCCTCTCGCCTTTCCTGTGGAGAGTGCCTCCTCTTGAGATGCGACGGGAACGCCGGGAATTCTTTCCCTACGAAACAGGGAAAGGATCCATCAACTCGAGCTAGGAGGCGGAAACGGGGCTCCCCTGGATGTGTGAGGGACACCACGTGCTTCCTCTCGAGTGCAGACGGGTATGTCGGGGAACTTCTTGAGTTGCAGCAATGGTGTGAAGGACCCTTTGGAAGTTCCAGTGGTTAGATGTGATTGGCCTCGAGAAGCCTCAGCGGAAATGGGCCTCATCTCGCCTGGAGGGCAAAACCTCCTGGATTTTCTCGAGTTGCGGCAGGTGCTCTCGACTTACGACGGGGACCTCAGGGAACCGCTCTGGTGGCCTCAGGAAAGGCCAGTCCCCATGCGAGTTCCTCAGGGGCCTCTCGGGATTCCTCTCCCGTCGATGCCGGGGCCTAAGACCTTGTGTGGAGTCGGGGCCGGAACCTGAGGATTCCTCTCCAGTGCTGACATGGATCTTGGGGTACTTCTGGAGTCTCCCCAGGGGAGTCAGTCCTCGTCTCGAATGCGGGCATGCACTTGCGCTTTCCTCCAGAGCGGTAGCAGCAGTGTCACGCAGTCCGCCGCGTGGATCAAAGGATCCATGGTTTTCCCTCGAGTCTTTCCCACGAGGCTTTCCCACGAGGCTTTCCCACAGGGCTGTCCCACGTGCACACGTGGTGGGAGTCGATCCTCGGATTGAACGTCAAGGCAGTGCAGGGAAAACAGGTTCCTCTGGAATGGACTGACACATCTGGGGGACTCTTGGAATGGTGTCACGACCCTGGAGTTCCTCTCGCCTTTCCTGTGGAGAGCGCCTCCTCTTGAGATGCGACGGGAACGCCGGGAATTCTTTCCCTACGAAACAGGGAAAGGATCCATCAACTCGAGCTAGGAGGCGGAAACGGGGCTCCCCTGGATGTGTGAGGGACACCACGTGCTTCCTCTCGAGTGCAGACGGGTATGTCGGGGAACTTCTTGAGTTGCAGCAATGGTGTGAAGGACCCTTTGGAAGTTCCAGTGGTTAGATGTGATTGGCCTCGAGAAGCCTCAGCGGAAATGGGCCTCATCTCGCCTGGAGGGCAAAACCTCCTGGATTTTCTCGAGTTGCGGCAGGTGCTCTCGACTTACGACGGGGACCTCAGGGAACCGCTCTGGTGGCCTCAGGAATGGCCAGTCCCCATGCGAGTTCCTCGGGGGCCTCTCGGGATTCCTCTCCCGTCTATGCCGGGGCCTAAGACCTTGTGTGGAGTAGGGGCCGGAACCTGAGGATTCCTCTCCAGTGCTGACATGGATCTTGGGGTACTTCTGGAGTCTCCCCAGGGGAGTCAGTCCTCGTCTCGAATGCGGGCATGCACTTGCGCTTTCCTCCAGAGCGGTAGCAGCAGTGTCACGCAGTCCGCCGCGTGGATCAAAGGATCCATGGTTTTCCCTCGAGTCTTTCCCACGAGGCTTTCCCACGAGGCTTTCCCACAGGGCTGTCCCACGTGCACACGTGGTGGGAGTCGATCCTCGGCTTGAACATCAAGGCAGTGCAGGGAAAACAGGTTCCTCTGGATTGGACTGACACATCTGGGGGACTCTTGGAATGGTGGCACGACCCTGGAGTTCCTCTCGCCTTTCCTGTGGAGAGCGCCTCCTCTTGAGATGCGACGGGAACGCCGGGAATTCCTTCCTTACGAAACAGGGAAAGGATCCCTCATCTCGAGCTAGGAGGCGGAAACGGGGCTCCCCTGGATGTGTGCGGGACACCACATGCTTCCTCTCGAGTGGAGACGGGTAGGTCGGGGAACTTCTTGAGTTGCAGCAAGGGTGTGAAGGACCCTTTGGAAGTTCCAGTGGTTAGACCTGATTGGCCTCGAGAAGGCTCGGCAGAAATGGGCCTCATCTCGCCTGGAGGGCAAAACCTCCTGGATTTTCTCGAGTTGCGGCAGGTGCTCTCGACTTACGAAGGGGACCTCAGGGACCCGCTCTGGTGGCCTCAGGAAAGGCCAGTCCCCATGCGAGTTCCTCGGGGGCCTCTCGGGATTCCTCTCCCGTCTATGCCGGGGCCTAAGACCTTGTGTGGAGTCGGGGCCGGAACCTGAGGATTCCTCTCCAGTGCTGACATGGATCTTGGGGTACTTCTGGAGTCTCCCCAGGGGAGTCAGTCCTCGTCTCGAATGCGGGCATGCACTTGCGCTTTCCTCCAGAGCGGTAGCAGCAGTGTCACGCAGTCCGCCGCGTGGATCAAAGGATCTATGGTTTTCCCTCGAGACTTTCCCACTTAGCTTTCCCACGAGGCTTTCCCACAGGGCTGTCCCACGTGCACACGTGGTGGGAGTCGATCCTCGGCTTGAACGTCAAGGTAGTGCAGGGAAAACAGGTTCCTCTGGAATGGACTGACACATCTGGGGGACTCTTGGAATGGTGGCATGACCCTGGAGTTCCTCTCGCCTTTCCTGTGGAGAGCGCCTCCTCTTGAGATGCGACGGGAAGGCCGGGAATTCTTTCCCTACGAAACAGGGAAAGGATCCCTCATCTCGAGCTAGGAGGCGGAAACGGGGCTCCCCTGGATGTGTGCGGGACACCACGTGCTTCCTCTCGAGTGCAGACGGGTATGTCGGGGAACTTCTTGAGTTGCAGCAAGGGTGTGAAGGACCCTTTGGAAGTTCCAGTGGTTAGATATGATTGGCCTCGAGAAGCCTCAGCGGAAATGGGCCTCATCTCGCCTGGAGGGCAAAACCTCCTGGATTTTCTCGAGTTGCGGCAAGTGCTCTCGACTTACGACCGGGACCTCAGGGACCCGCTCTGGTGGCCTCAGGACAGGCCAGTCCCCATGCGAGTTCCTCGGGGGCCTCTCGGGATTCCTCTCCCGTCGATGCCGGGGCCTAAGACCTTGTGTGGAGTCGGGGCCGGAACCTGAGGATTCCTCTCCAGTGCTGACATGGATCTTGGGGTACTTCTGGAGTCTCCCCAGGGGAGTCAGTCCTCGTCTCGAATGCGGGCATGCACTTGCGCTTTCCTCCAGAGCGGTAGCAGCAGTGTCACGCAGTCCACCGCGTGGATCAAAGGATCTATGGTTTTCCCTCGAGTCTTTCCCACGAGGCTTTCCCACGAGGCTTTCCCACAGGGCTGTCCCACGTGCACACGTGGTGGGACTCGATCCTCGGCTTGAACGTCAAGGCAGTGCAGGGAAAACAGGTTCCTCTGGAATGGACTGACACATCTGGGGGACTCTTGGAATGGTGGCACGACCCTGGAGTTCCTCTCGCCTTTCCTGTGGAGAGCGCCTCCTCTTGAGATGCGACGGGAACGCCGGGAATTCTTTCCCTACGAAACAGGGAAAGGATCCCTCATCTCGAGCTAGGAGGCGGAAACGGGGCTCCCCTGGATGTGTGCGGGACCCCACGTGCTTCCTCTCGAGTGGAGACGGGTATGTCGGGGATCTTCTTGAGTTGCAGCAAGGCTGTGAAGGACCCTTTGGAAGTTCCAGTGGTTAGATGTGATTGGCCTCGAGAAGCCTCAGCGGAAATGGGCCTCATCTCGCCTGGAGGGCAAAACCTCCTGGATTTTCTCGAGTTGCGGCAGGTGCTCTCGACTTACGACGGGGACCTCAGGGACCCGCTCTGGTGGCCTCAGGAAAGGCCAGTCCCCATGCGAGTTCCTCTGGGGATTCCTCTCCCGTCGATGCCGGGGCCTAAGACCTTGTGTGGAGTCGGGGCCGGAACCTGAGGATTCCTCTCCAGTGCTGACATGGATCTTGGGGTACTTCTGGAGTCTCCCCAGGGGAGTCAGTCCTCGTCTCGAATGCGGGCATGCACTTGCGCTTTCCTCGAGAGCGGTAGCAGCAGTGTCACGCAGTCCGCCGCGTGGATCAAAGGATCTATGGTTTTCCCTCGAGTCTTTCCCACGAGGCTTTCCCACGAGGCTTTCCCACAGGGCTGTCCCACGTGCACACGTGGTGGGAGTCGATCGTCGGCTTGAACGTCAAGGCAGTGCAGGGAAAACAGGTTCCTCTGGAATGGACTGACACATCTGGGGGACTCTTGGAATGGTGGCACGACCCTGGAGTTCCTCTCGCCTTTCCTGTGGAGAGCGCCTCCTCTTGAGATGCGACGGGAACGCCGGGAATTCTTTCCCTACGAAACAGGGAAAGGATCCCTCATCTCGAGCTAGGAGGCGGAAACGGGGCTCCCCTGGATGTGTGCGGGACCCCACGTGCTTCCTCTCGAGTGGAGACGGGTATGTCGGGGAACTTCTTGAGTTGCAGCAAGGGTGTGAAGGACCCTTTGGAAGTTCCAGTGGTTAGACGTGATTGGCCTCGAGAAGCCTCAGCGGAAATGGGCCTCATCTCGCCTGGAGGGCAAAACCTCCTGGATTTTCTCGAGTTGCGGCAGGTGCTCTCGACTTACGATGGGGACCTCAGGGACCCGCTCTGGTGGCCTCAGGAATGGCCAGTCCCCATGCGAGTTCCTCGGGGGCCTTTCGGGATTCCTCTCCCGTTGATGCCGGGGCCTGAGACCTTGTGTGGAGTCGGGGCCGGAACCTGAGGATTCCTCTCCAGTGCTGACATGGATCTTGGGGTACTTCTGGAGTCTCCCCAAGGGAGTCAGTCCTCGTGTCGAATGCGGGCATGCACTTGCGCTTTCCTCCAGAGCGGTAGCAGCAGTGTCACGCAGTCCGCCGCGTGGATCAAAGGATCTATGGTTTTCCCTCGAGTCTTTCCCACGAGGCTTTCCCACGAGGCTTTCCCACAGGGCTGTCCCACGTGCACACGTGGTGGGAGTCGATCCTCGGCTTGAACGTCAAGGCAGTGCAGGGAAAACAGGTTCCTCTGGAATGGACTGACACATCTGGGGGACTCTTGGAATGGTGGCACGACCCTGGAGTTCCTCTCGCCTTTCCTGTGGAGAGCGCCTCCTCTTGAGATGCGACGGGAACGCCGGGAATTCCTTCCTTACGAAACAGGGAAAGGATCCCTCATCTCGAGCTAGGAGGCGGAAACGGGGCTCCTCTGGATGTGTGCGGGACACCACATGCTTCCTCTCGAGTGGAGACGGGTATGTCGGGGAACTTCTTGAGTTGCAGCAAGGGTGTGAAGGACCCTTTGGAAGTTCCAGTGGTTAGACCTGATTGGCCTCGAGAAGCCTCGGCAGAAATGGGCCTCATCTCGCCTGGAGGGCAAAACCTCCTGGATTTTCTCGAGTTGCGGCAGGTGCTCTCGACTTACGAAGGGGACCTCAGGGACCCGCTCTGGTGGCCTCAGGAAAGGCCAGTCCCCATGCGAGTTCCTCGGGGGCCTCTCGGGATTCCTCTCCCGTCGATGCCGGGGCCTAAGACCTTGTGTGGAGTCGGGGCCGGAACCTGAGGATTCCTCTCCAGTGCTGACATGGATCTTGGGGTACTTCTGGAGTCTCCCCAGGGGAGTCAGTCCTCGTCTCGAATGCGGGCATGCACTTGCGCTTTCCTCCAGAGCGGTAGCAGCAGTGTCACGAAGTCCGCCGCGTGGATCAAAGGATCTATGGTTTTCCCTCGAGACTTTCCCACTTAGCTTTCCCACGAGGCTTTTCCACAGGGCTGTCCCACGTGCACACGTGGTGGGAGTCGATCCTCGGCTTGAACGTCAAGGCAGTGCAGGGAAAACAGGTTCCTCTGGAATGGACTGACACATCTGGGGGACTCTTGGAATGGTGGCATGACCCTGGAGTTCCTCTCGCCTTTCCTGTGGAGAGCGCCTCCTCTTGAGATGCGACGGGAAGGCCGGGAATTCTTTCCCTACGAAACAGGGAAAGGATCCCTAATCTCGAGCTAGGAGGCGGAAACGGGGCTCCCCTGGATGTGTGCGGGACACCACGTGCTTCCTCTCGAGTGCAGACGGGTATGTCGGGGAACTTCTTGAGTTGCAGCAAGGGTGTGAAGGACCCTTTGGAAGTTCCAGTGGTTAGATATGATTGGCCTCGAGAAGCCTCAGCGGAAATGGGCCTCATCTCGCCTGGAGGGCAAAACCTCCTGGATTTTCTCGAGTTGCGGCAAGTGCTCTCGACTTACGACCGGGACCTCAGGGACCCGCTCTGGTGGCCTCAGGACAGGCCAGTCCCCATGCGAGTTCCTCGGGGGCCTCTCGGGATTCCTCTCCCGTCGATGCCGGGGCCTAAGACCTTGTGTGGAGTCGGGGCCGGAACCTGAGGATTCCTCTCCAGTGCTGACATGGATCTTGGGGTACTTCTGGAGTCTCCCCAGGGGAGTCAGTCCTCGTCTCGAATGCGGGCATGCACTTGCGCTTTCCTCCAGAGCGGTAGCAGCAGTGTCACGCAGTCCACCGCGTGGATCAAAGGATCTATGGTTTTCCCTCGAGTCTTTCCCACGAGGCTTTCCCACGAGGCTTTCCCACAGGGCTGTCCCACGTGCACACGTGGTGGGACTCGATCCTCGGCTTGAACGTCAAGGCAGTGCAGGGAAAACAGGTTCCTCTGGAATGGACTGACACATCTGGGGGACTCTTGGAATGGTGGCACGACCCTGGAGTTCCTCTCGCCTTTCCTGTGGAGAGCGCCTCCTCTTGAGATGCGACGGGAACGCCGGGAATTCTTTCCCTACGAAACAGGGAAAGGATCCCTCATCTCGAGCTAGGAGGCGGAAACGGGGCTCCCCTGGATGTGTGCGGGACCCCACGTGCTTCCTCTCGAGTGGAGACGGGTATGTCGGGGATCTTCTTGAGTTGCAGCAAGGCTGTGAAGGACCCTTTGGAAGTTCCAGTGGTTAGATGTGATTGGCCTCGAGAAGCCTCAGCGGAAATGGGCCTCATCTCGCCTGGAGGGCAAAACCTCCTGGATTTTCTCGAGTTGCGGCAGGTGCTCTCGACTTACGACGGGGACCTCAGGGACCCGCTCTGGTGGCCTCAGGAAAGGCCAGTCCCCATGCGAGTTCCTCTGGGGATTCCTCTCCCGTCGATGCCGGGGCCTAAGACCTTGTGTGGAGTCGGGGCCGGAACCTGAGGATTCCTCTCCCGTGCTGACATGGATCTTGGGGTACTTCTGGAGTCTCCCCAGGGGAGTCAGTCCTCGTCTCGAATGCGGGCATGCACTTGCGCTTTCCTCCAGAGCGGTAGCAGCAGTGTCACGCAGTCCGCCGCGTGGATCAAAGGATCTATGGTTTTCCCTCGAGTCTTTCCCACGAGGCTTTCCCACGAGGCTTTCCCACAGGGCTGTCCCACGTGCACACGTGGTGGGAGTCGATCCTCGGCTTGAACGTCAAGGCAGTGCAGGGAAAACAGGTTCCTCTGGAATGGACTGACACATCTGGGGGACTCTTGGAATGGTGTCACGACCCTGGAGTTCCTCTCGCCTTTCCTGTGGAGAGCGCCTCCTCTTGAGATGCGACGGGAACGCCGGGAATTCTTTCCCTACGAAACAGGGAAGGATCCCTCATCTCGAGCTAGGAGGCGGAAACGGGGCTCCCCTGGATGTGTGAGGGACACCACGTGCTTCCTCTCGAGTGGAGACGGGTATGTCGGGGAACTTCTTGAGTTGCAGCAATGGTGTGAAGGACCCTTTGGATGTTCCAGTGGTTAGATGTGATTGGCCTCGAGAAGCCTCAGCGGAAATGGGCCTCATCTCGCCTGAAGGGCAAAACCTCCCGGATTTTCTAGAGTTGCGGCAAGTGCTCTCGACTTACGACGGGGACCTCAGGAACCGCTCTGGTGGCCTCAGGAAAGGCCAGTCCCCATGCGAGTTCCTCGGGGGCCTCTCGGGATTCCTCTCCCGTCGATGCCGGCGCCTAAGACCTTGTGTGGAGTCGGGGCCGGAACCTGAGGATTCCTCTCCAGGGCTGACATGGATCTTGGGGTACTTCTGGAGTCTCCCCAGGGGTGTCAGTCCTCGTCTCGAATGCGGGCATGCACTTGCGCTTTCCTCCAGAGCGGTAGCAGCAGTGTCACGCAGTCCGCCGCGTGGATCAAAGGATCTATGATTTTCCCTCGAGGGTTTCCCACGAGGCTTTCCCACAGGGCTGTCCCACGTGCACACGTGGTGGGAGTCGATCCTCGGCTTGAACGTCAAGGCAGTGCAGGGAAAACAGGTTCCTCTGGAATGGACTGACACATCTGGGGGACTCTTGGAATGGTGTCTCGACCCTGGAGTTCCTATCGCCTTTCCTGTGGAGAGCGCCCCCTCTTGAGATGCGACGGGAACGCCGGGAATTCTTTCCCTAGGAAACAGGGAAAGGATCCCTCATCTCGAGCTAGGAGGCCGAAACGGGGCTCCCCTGGATGTGTGCGGGACCCACGTGCTTCCTCTCGCATGGAGACTGGTATGTCGGGGAACTTCTTGAGTTGCAGCAAGGGTGTGAAGGACCCTTTGGAAGTTCCAGTGGTTAGATGTGATTGGCCTCGAGAAGCCTCAGCGGAAATGGGCCTCATCTCGCCTGGAGGGCAAAACCTCCTGGATTTTTTTGAGTTGCGGTAGGTGCTCTCGACTTACGACGGGGACCTCAGGGACCCGCTCTGGTGGCCTCAGGAAAGGCCAGTCCCCATGCGAGTTCCTCGGGGGCCTCTGGGGATTCCTCTCCGTCGATGCCGGGGCCTAAGACCTTGTGTGGAGTCGGGGCCGGAACCTGAGGATTCCTCTCCAGTGCTGACATGGATCTTGGGGTACTTCTGGAGTCTCCCCAGGGGAGTCAGTCCTCGTCTCGAATGCGGGCATGCACTTGCGCTTTCCTCCAGAGCGGTAGCAGCAGTGTAACGCAGTCCGCCGCGTGGATCAAATGATCTATGGTTTTCCCTCGAGTCTTTCCCACGAGGCTTTCCCACGAGGCTTCCCCACAGGGCTGTCCCACGTGCACACGTGGTGGGAGTCGATCCTCGGCTTGAAGGTCAAGGCAGTGCAGGGAAAACAGGTTCCTCTGGAATGGACTGACACATCTGGGGGACTCTTGGAATGGTGTCTCGACCCTGGAGTTCCTCTCGCCTTTCCTGTGGAGAGCGCCTCCTCTTGAGATGCGACGGGAACGCCGGGAATTCTTTTCCTACGAAACAGGGAAAGGATCCCTCATCTCGAGCTAGGAGGCGGAAACGGGGCTCCCCTGGATGTGTGCGGGTCCCACGTGCTTCCTCTCGAGTGGAGACGGGTATGTCGGGGAACTTCTTGAGTTGCAGCAAGGGTGTGAAGGACCCTTTGGAAGTTCCAGTGGTTAGACGTGATTAGCCTCGAGAAGCCTCAGCGGAAATGGGCCTCATCTCGCCTGGAGGGCAAAACCTCCTGGATTTTCTCGAGTTGCGGCAGGTGCTCTCGACTTACGACGGGGACCTCAGGGACCCGCTCTGGTGGCCTCAGGAAAGGCCAGTCCCCATGCGAGTTCCTCGGGGGCCTCTCGGGATTCCTCTCCCGTCGATGCCGGGGCCTAAGACCTTGTGTGGAGTCGGGGCCGGAACCTGAGGATTCCTCTCCAGTGCTGACATGGATCTTGGGGTACTTCTGGAGTCTCCCCAGGGGAGTCAGTCCTCGTCTCGAATGCGGGCATGCACTTGCGCTTTCCTCCAGAGCGGTAGCAGCAGTGTCACGCAGTCCGCCGCGTGGATCAAAGGATCTATGGTTTTCCCTCGTGTCTTTCCCACGAGGCTTTCCCACGAGGCTTTCCCACAGGGCTGTCCCACATGCACACGTGGTGGGAGTCGATCCTCGGCTTGAACGTCAAGGCAGTGCAGGGAAAACCGGTTCCTCGGGAATGGACTGACACATCTGGGGGACTCGTGGAATGGTGGCACGACCCTAGAGTTCCTCTCGCCTTTCCTGTGGAGAGCGTCTCCTCTTGAGATGTGACGGGAACACCGGGAATTCTTTCCCTACGAAACAGGGAAAGGATCCCTCAACTCGAGCTAGGAGGCGGAAACGGGGCTCCCCTGGATGTGTGCGGGACACCACGTGCTTCCTCTCGAGTGCAGACGGGAATGTCGGGGAACTTCTTGAGTTGCAGCAATGGTGTGAAGGACCCTTTGGCAGTTCCAGTGGTTAGATGTGATTGGCCTCGAGAAGCCTCATCGGAAATGGGCCTCATCTCGCCTGGAGGGCAAAACCTCCTGGATTTTCTCGAGTTGCGGCAGGTGCTCTCGACTTACGACGGGGACCTCAAGGACCAGCTCTGGTGGCCTCAGGAAAGGCCAGTCCCCAAGCGAGTTCCTCGGGGGCCTCTGGGGATTCCTCTCCCGTCGATGCCAGGGCCTAAGTCCTTGTGTGGAGTCGGGGCCGGAACCTGAGGATTCCTCTCCAGTGCTGACATGGATCTTGGGGTACTTCTGGAGTCTCCCCAGGGGAGTCAGTCCTCGTCTCGTTTGCGGGCATGCACTTGCGCTTTCCTCCAGAGCGGTAGCAGCAGTGTCACGCAGTCCGCCGCATGGATCAAAGGATCTATGTTTTTCCCTCGAGTCTTTCCCACGAGGCTTTCCCACAAGGCTTTCCCACAGGGCTGTCCCACGTGCACACGTGGTGGGAGTCGATCCTCGGCTTGAACGTCAAGGCAGTGCAGGGAAAACAGTTTCCTCTGGAATGGACTGACACATCTGGGGAACTCTTGGAATGGTGGCACGACCCTGGAGTTCCTCTCGCCTTTCCTGTGGAGAGCGCCTCCTCTTGAAATGCGACGGGAACGCCGGGAATTCTTTCCCTACGAAACAGGGAAAGGATCCCTCATCTCGAGCTAGGAGGCGGAAACGGGGCTCCCCTGGATGTGTGCGGGACACCACGTGATTCCTCTCGAGTGGAGACGGGTATGTCGGGGAACTTCTTGAGTTGCAGCAAGGGTGTGAAGGAACCTTTGGAAGTTCCAGTTGTTAGATGTGATTGGCCTCGAGAAGCCTCAGCGGAAATGGGCCTCATCTCGCCTGGAGGGCAAAACCTCCTGGATTTTCTCGAGTTGCGGCAGGTGCTCTCGACTTACGACGGGGACCTCAGGGACCCGCTCTGGTAGCCTCAGGAAAGGCCAGTCCCCATGCGAGTTCCTCGGGGGCCTCTCGGGATTCCTCTCCCGTCGATGCCGTGGCATAAGACCTTGTGTGGAGTCGGGGCCGGAACCTAAGGATTCCTCTCCAGTGCTGACATGGATCTTGGGGTACTTCTGGAGTCTCCCCAGAGGAGTCAGTCCTCGTCTCGAATGCGGGCATGCACTTGCGCTTTCCTCCAGAGCGGTAGCAGCAGTGTCACGCAGTCCGCCGCGTGGATTAAAGGATCTATGGTTTTCCCTCGAGTCTTTCCCACGAGGCTTTCCCACGAGGCATTCCCACAGGGCTGTCCCACGTGCACACGTGGTGGGAGTCGATCCTCGGCTTAAACGTCAAGGCAGTGCAGGGAAAACAGGTTCCTCTGGAATGGACTGACACATCTGGGGGTCTCTTGGAATGGTGTCTCGACACTGGAGTTCCTCTCGCCTTTCCTGTGGAGAGCGCCTCCTCTTGAGATGCGACGGGAACGCCGGGAATTCTTTTCCTACGAAACAGGGAAAGGATCCCTCATCTCGAGCTAGGAGGCGGAAACGGGGCTCCCCTGGATGTGTGCGGGTCCCACGTGCTTCCTCTCGAGTGGAGACGGGTATGTCGGGGAACTTCTTGAGTTGCAGCAAGGGTGTGAAGGACCCTTTGGAAGTTCCAGTGGTTAGACGTGATTAGCCTCGAGAAGCCTCAGCGGAAATGGGCCTCATCTCGCCTGGAGGGCAAAACCTCCTGGATTTTCTCGAGTTGCGGCAGGTGCTCTCGACTTACGACGGGGACCTCAGGGACCCGCTCTGGTGGCCTCAGGAAAGGCCAGTCCCCATGCGAGTTCCTCGGGGGCCTCTCGGGATTCCTCTCCCGTCGATGCCGGGGCCTAAGACCTTGTGTGGAGTCGGGGCCGGAACCTGAGGATTCCTCTCCAGTGCTGACATGGATCTTGGGGTACTTCTGGAGTCTCCCCAGGGGAGTCAGTCCTCGTCTCGAATGCGGGCATGCACTTGCGCTTTCCTCCAGAGCGGTAGCAGCAGTGTCACGCAGTCCGCCGCGTGGATCAAAGGATCTATGGTTTTCCCTCGAGTCTTTCCCACGAGGCTTTCCCACGAGGCTTTCCCTCAGGGCTGTCCCACGTGCACACGTGGTGGGAGTCGATCCTCGGCTTGAACGTCAAGGCAGTGCAGGGAAAACAGGTTCCTCGGGAATGGACTGACACATCTGGGAGACTCGTGGAATGGTGGCACGACCCTAGAGTTCCTCTCGCCTTTCCTGTGGAGAGCGTCTCCTCTTGAGATGTGACGGGAACACCGGGAATTCTTTCCCTACGAAACAGGGAAAGGATCCCTCAACTCGAGCTAGGAGGCGGAAACGGGGCTCCCCTGGATGTGTGCGGGACACCACGTGCTTCCTCTCGAGTGCAGACGGGAATGTCGGGGAACTTCTTGAGTTGCAGCAATGGTGTGAAGGACCCTTTGGCAGTTCCAGTGGTTAGATGTGATTGGCCTCGAGAAGCCTCATCGGAAATGGGCCTCATCTCGCCTGGAGGGCAAAACCTCCTGGATTTTCTCGAGTTGCGGCAGGTGCTCTCGACTTATGACGGGGACCTCAAGAACCAGCTCTGGTGGCCTCAGGAAAGGCCAGTCCCCAAGCGAGTTCCTCGGGGGCCTCTGGGGATTCCTCTCCCGTCGATGCCAGGGCCTAAGTCCTTGTGTGGAGTCGGGGCCGGAACCTGAGGATTCCTCTCCAGTGCTGACATGGATCTTGGGGTACTTCTGGAGTCTCCCCAGGGGAGTCAGTCCTCGTCTCGTTTGCGGGCATGCACTTGCGCTTTCCTCCAGAGCGGTAGCAGCAGTGTCACGCAGTCCGCCGCATGGATCAAAGGATCTATGTTTTTCCCTCGAGTCTTTCCCACGAGGCTTTCCCACAAGGCTTTCCCACAGGGCTGTCCCACGTGCACACGTGGTGGGAGTCGATCCTCGGCTTGAACGTCAAGGCAGTGCAGGGAAAACAGTTTCCTCTGGAATGGACTGACACATCTGGGGAACTCTTGGAATGGTGGCACGACCCTGGAGTTCCTCTCGCCTTTCCTGTGGAGAGCGCCTCCTCTTGAAATGCGACGGGAACGCCGGGAATTCTTTCCCTACGAAACAGGGAAAGGATCCCTCATCTCGAGCTAGGAGGCGGAAACGGGGCTCCCCTGGATGTGTGCGGGACACCACGTGATTCCTCTCGAGTGGAGACGGGTATGTCGGGGAACTTCTTGAGTTGCAGCAAGGGTGTGAAGGAACCTTTGGAAGTTCCAGTTGTTAGATGTGATTGGCCTCGAGAAGCCTCAGCGGAAATGGGCCTCATCTCGCCTGGAGGGCAAAACCTCCTGGATTTTCTCGAGTTGCGGCAGGTGCTCTCGACTTACGACGGGGACCTCAGGGACCCGCTCTGGTAGCCTCAGGAAAGGCCAGTCCCCATGCGAGTTCCTCGGGGGCCTCTCGGGATTCCTCTCCCGTCGATGCCGTGGCATAAGACCTTGTGTGGAGTCGGGGCCGGAACCTAAGGATTCCTCTCCAGTGCTGACATGGATCTTGGGGTACTTCTGGAGTCTCCCCAGAGGAGTCAGTCCTCGTCTCGAATGCGGGCATGCACTTGCGCTTTCCTCCAGAGCGGTAGCAGCAGTGTCACGCAGTCCGCCGCGTGGATTAAAGGATCTATGGTTTTCCCTCGAGTCTTTCCCACGAGGCTTTCCCACGAGGCTTTCCCACAGGGCTGTCCCACGTGCACACGTGGTGGGAGTCGATCCTCGGCTTAAACGTCAAGGCAGTGCAGGGAAAACAGGTTCCTCTGGAATGGACTGACACATCTGGGGGTCTCTTGGAATGGTGTCTCGACACTGGAGTTCCTATCGCCTTTCCTGTGGAGAGCGCCTCCTCTTGAGATGCGACGGGAACGCCGGGAATTCTTTCCCTACGAAACAGGGAAAGGATCCCTCATCTCGAGCTAGGAGGCGGAAACGGGGCTCCCCTAGATGTGTGCGGGACCCACGTGCTTCCTCTCGAGTGGAGACGGGTATGTCGGGGAACTTCTTGAGTTGCAGCAAGGGTGTGAAGGACCCTTTGGAAGTTCCAGTGGTTAGACGTGATTAGCCTCGAGATGCCTCAGCGGAAATGGGCCTCATCTCGCCTGGAGGGCAAAACCTCCTGGATTTTCTCGAGTTGCGGCAGGTGCTCTCGACTTACGACGGGGACCTCAGGGACCCGCTCTGGTGGCCTCAGGAAAGGCCAGTCCCCATGCGAGTTCCTCGGGGGCCTCTCGGGATTCCTCTCCCGTCAATGCCGGGGCCTAAGACCTTGTGTGGAGTCGGGGCCGGAACCTGAGGATTCCTCTCCAGTGCTGACATGGATCTTGCGGTACTTCTGGAGTCTCCCCAGGGGAGTCTGTCCTCGTCTCGAATGCGGGCATGCACTTGCGCTTTCCTCCAGAGCGGTAGCAGCAGTGTCACGCAGTCCGCCGCGTGGATCAAAGGATCTATGGTTTTCCCTCGAGTCTTTCCCACGAGGCTTTCCCACGAGGCTTTCCCACAGGGCTGTCCCACGTGCACACGTGGTGGGAGTCGATCCTCGGCTTGAACGTCAAGGCAGTGCAGGGAAAACAGGTTCCTCTGGAATGGACTGACACATCTGGGGGACTCTTGGAATGGTGGCATGACCCTGGAGTTCCTCTCGCCTTTCCTGTGGAGAGCGCCTCCTCTTGAGATGCGACGGGAACACCGGGAATTCTTTCCCTACGAAACAGGGAAAGGATCCCTCAACTCGAGCTAGGAGGCGGAAACGGGGCTCCCCTGGATGTGTGCGGGACACCACGTGCTTCCTCTCGAGTGCAGACGGGTATGTCGGGGAACTTCTTGAGTTGCAGCAATGGTGTGAAGGACCCTTTGGAAGTTCCAGTGGTTAGATGTGATTGGCCTCGAGAAGCCTCAGCGGAAATGGGCCTCATCTCGCCTGGAGGGCAAAACCTCCTGGATTTTCTCGAGTTGCGGCAGGTGCTCTCGACTTAAGACGGGGACCTCAGGGACCCGCTCTGGTGGCCTCAGGAAAGGCCAGTCCCCATGCGAGTTCCTCGGGGGCCTCTCGGGATTCCTCTCCCGTCGATGCCGGGGCCTAAGACCTTGTGTGGAGTCGGGGCCGGAACCTGAGGATTCCTCTCCAGTGCTGACATGGATCTTGGGGTACTTCTGGAGTCTCCCCAGGGGAGTCAGTCCTCGTCTCGAATGCGGGCATGCACTTGCGCTTTCCTCCAGAGCGGTAGCAGCAGTGTCACGCAGTCCGCCGCGTGGATCAAAGGATCTATGGTTTTCCCTCGAGTCTTTCCCACGAGGCTTTCCCACGAGGCTTTCCCACAGGGCTGTCCCACGTGCACACGTGGTGGGAGTCGATCCTCGGATTGAACGTCAAGGCAGTGCAGGGAAAACAGGTTCCTCTGGAATGGACTGACACATCTGGGGGACTCTTGGAATGGTGTCTCGACCCTTGAGTTCCTCTCGCCTTTCCTGTGGAGAGCGCCTCCTCTTGAGATGCGACGGGAACGCCGGGAATTCTTTCCCTACGAAACAGGGAAAGGATCCCTCATTTCGAACTTGGAGGCGGAAACGGGGCTCCCCTGGATGTGTGCGCGACCCACGTGCTTCCTCTCGAGTGCAGACGGGTATGTCGGGGAACTTCTTGAGTTGCAGCAAGGGTGTGAAGGACCCTTTGGAAGTTCCAGTGGTTAGACGTGATTAGCCTCCAGAAGCCTCAGCGGAAATGGGCCTCATCTCGCCTGGAGGGCAAAACCTCCTGGATTTTCTCGGGTTGCGGCAGGTGCTCTCGACTTACGACGGGGACCTCAGGGACCCGCTCTGGTGGCCTCAGGAAAGGCCAGTCCCCATGCGAGTTCCTCGGGGGCCTCTCGGGATTCCTCTCCCGTCGATGCAGGGGCCTAAGACCTTGTGTGGAGTCGGGGCCGGAACCTGAGGATTCCTCTCCAGGGCTGACATGGATCTTGGGGTACTTCTGGAGTCTCCCCAGGGGAGTCAGTCCTCGTCTCGAATGCGGGCATGCACTTGCGCTTTCCTCCAGAGCGGTAGCAGCAGTGTCACGCAGTCCGCCGCGTGGATCAAAGGATCTATGGTTTTCCCTCGAGTCTTTCCCACGAGGCTTTCCCACGAGGCTTTCCCACAGGGCTGTCCCACGTGCACACGTGGTGGGAGTCGATCGTCGGCTTGAACGTCAAGGCAGTGCAGGGAAAACAGGTTCCTCTGGAATGGACTGACACATCTGGGGGACTCTTGGAATGGTGGCACGACCCTGGAGTTCCTCTCGCCTTTCCTGTGGAGAGCGCCTCCTCTTGAGATGCGACGGGAACGCCGGGAATTCTTTCCCTACGAAACAGGGAAAGGATCCCTCATCTCGAGCTAGGAGGCGGAAACGGGGCTCCCCTGGATGTGTGTGGGACCCACGTGCTTCCTCTCGCGTGGAGACGGGTATGTCGGGGACCTTCTTGAGTTGCAGCAAGGGTGTGAAGGACCCTTTGGAAGTTCCAGTGGTTAGATGTGATTGGCCTCGAGAAGCCTCAGCGGAAATGGGCCTCATCTCGCCTGGAGGGCAAAACCTCCTGGATTTTTTTGAGTTGCGGTAGGTGCTCTCGACTTACGACGGGGACCTCAGGGACCCGCTCTGGTGGCCTCAGGAAAGGCCAGTCCCCATGCGAGTTCCTCGGGGGCCTCTGGGGATTCCTCTCCCGTCGATGCCGGGGCCTAAGACCTTGTGTGGAGTCGGGGCCGGAACCTGAGGATTCCTCTCCAGTGCTGACATGGATCTTGGGGTACTTCTGGAGTCTCCCCAGGGGAGTCAGTCCTCGTCTCGAATGCGGGCATGCACTTGCGCTTTCCTCCAGAGTGGTAGCAGCAGTGTCACGCAGTCCGCCGCGTGGATCAAAGGATCTATGGTTTTCCCTCGAGTCTTTCCCACGAGGCTTTCCCACGAGGCTTTCCCACAGGGCTGTCCCACGTGCACACGTGGTGGGAGTCGATCCTCGGCTTGAACGTCAAGGCAGTGCAGGGAAAACAGGTTCCTCGGGAATGGACTGACACATCTGGGGGACTCGTGGAATGGTGGCACGACCCTAGAGTTCCTCTCGCCTTTCCTGTGGAGAGCGCCTCCTCTTGAGATGCGACGGGAACGCCGGGAAATCTTTCCCTACGAAACAGGGAAAGGATCCCTCATCTCGAGCTAGGAGGAGGAAACGGGGCTCCCCTGGATGTGTGCGGGACCCACGTGCTTCCTCTGGAGTGGAGACGGGTATGTCGGGGAACTTCTTGAGTTGCAGCAAGGGTGTGAAGGACCCTTTGGAAGTTCCAGTGGTTAGACGTGATTAGCCTCGAGAAGCCTCAGCGGAAATGGGCCTCATCTCGCCTGGAGGGCAAAACCTCCTGGATTTTCTCGAGTTGCGGCAGGTGCTCTCGACTTACGACGGGGACCTCAGGGACCCGCTCTGGTGGCCTCAGGAAAGGCCAGTCCCCATGCGAGTTCCTCGGGGGCGTCTCGGGATTCCTCTCCCGTCGATGCCGGGGCCTAAGACCTTGTGTGGAGTCGGGGCCGGAACCTGAGGATTCCTCTCCAGTGCTGACATGGATCTTGGGGTACTTCTGGAGTCTCCCCAGGGGAGTCAGTCCTCATCTCGAATGCGGACATGCACTTGCGCTTTCCTCCAGAGCGGTAGCAGCAGTGTCACGCAGTCCGCCGCGTGGATCAAAGGATCTATGGTTTTCCCTCGAGTCTTTCCCACGAGGCTTTCCCACGAGGCTTTCCCACAGGGCTGTCCCACGTGCACACGTGGTGGGAGTCGATCCTCGGCTTGAACGTCAAGGCAGTGCAGGGAAAACAGGTTCCTCTGGAATGGACTGACACATCTGGGGGACTCTTGGAACGGTGTCTCGACCCTGGAGTTCCTATCGCCTTTCCTGTGGAGAGCGCCTCCTCTTGAGATGCGACGGGAACGCCGGGAATTCTTTCCCTACGAAACAGGGAAAGGATCCCTCATCTCGAGCTAGGAGGCGGAAACGGGGCTCCCCTGGATGTGTGCGGGACCCACGTGCTTCCTCTCGCGTGGAGACGGGTATGTCGGGGAACTTCTTGAGTTGCAGCAAGGGTGTGAAGGACCCTTTGGAAGTTCCAGTGGTTAGATGTGATTGGCCTCGAGAAGCCTCAGCGGAAATGGGCCTCATCTCGCCTGGAGGGCAAAACCTCCTGGATTTTTTTGAGTTGCGGTAGGTGCTCTCGACTTACGACGGGGACCTCAAGGACCCGCTCTGGGGCCTCAGGAAAGGCCAGTCCCCATGCGAGTTCCTCGGGGGCCTCTGGGGATTCCTCTCCGTCGATGCCGGGGCCTAAGGCCTTGTGTGGAGTCGGGGCCGGAACCTGAGGATTCCTCTCCAGTGCTGACATGGATCTTGGGGTACTTCTGGAGTCTCCCCAGGGGAGTCAGTCCTCGTCTCGAATGCGGGCATGCACTTGCGCTTTCCTCCAGAGCGGTAGCAGCAGTGTCACGCAGTCCGCCGCGTGGATCAAAGGATCTATGGTTTTCCCTCGAGTCTTTCCCACGAGGCTTTCCCACGAGGCTTTCCCACAGGGCTGTCCCACGTGCACACGTGGTGGGAGTTGATCCTCGGCTTGAACGTCAAGGCAGTGCAGGGAAAACAGGTTCCTCTGGAATGGACTGACACATCTGGGGGACTCTTGGAATGGTGTCTCGACCCTGGAGTTCCTCTCGCCTTTCCTGTGGAGAGCGCCTCCTCTTGAGATGCGACGGGAACGCCGGGAATTCTTTTCCTACGAAACAGGGAAAGGATCCCTCATCTCGAGCTAGGAGGCGGAAACGGGGCTCCCCTGGATGTGTGCGGGACCCACGTGCTTCCTCTCGAGTGGAGACGGGTATGTCGGGGAACTTCTTGAGTTGCAGCAAGGGTGTGAAGGACCCTTTGGAAGTTCCAGTGGTTAGACGTGATTAGCCTCGAGATGCCTCAGCGGAAATGGGCCTCATCTCGCCTGGAGGGCAAAACCTCCTGGATTTTCTCGAGTTGCGGCAGGTGCTCTCGACTTACGATGGGGACCTCAGGGACCCGCTCTGGTGGCCTCAGGAAAGGCCAGTCCCCATGCGAGTTCCTCGGGGGCCTCTCGGGATTCCTCT
Organism: Ovis canadensis; assembly: GCF_042477335.2. Lineage (NCBI taxonomy): Eukaryota > Metazoa > Chordata > Mammalia > Artiodactyla > Bovidae > Ovis > Ovis canadensis. The sequence continues at coordinate 10,144,093 of NC_091266.1, forward strand.
CCCGTCGATGCCGGGGCCTAAGACCTTGTGTGGAGTCGGGGCCGGAACCTGAGGATTCCTCTCCAGTGCTGACATGGATCTTGGGGTACTTCTGGAGTCTCCCCAGGGGAGTCAGTCCTCGTCTCGAATGCGGGCATGCACTTGCGCTTTCCTCCAGAGCGGTAGCAGCAGTGTCCCGCAGTCCGCCGCGTGGATCAAAGGATCTATGGTTTTCCCTCGAGTCTTTCCCACGAGGCTTTCCCACGAGGCTTTCCCACAGGGCTGTCCCACGTGCACACGTGGTGGGAGTCGATCCTCGGCTTGAACGTCAAGGCAGTGCAGGGAAAACAGGTTCCTCGGGCATGGACTGAAACATCTGGGGGACTCGTGGAATGGTGGCACGACCCTAGAGTTCCTCTCGCCTTTCCTGTGGAGAGCGCCTCCTCTTGAGATGCGACGGGAACGCCGGGAAATCTTTCCCTACGAAACAGGGAAAGGATCCCTCATCTCGAGCTAGGAGGCGGAAACGGGGCTCCCCTGGATGTGTGCGGGACCCACGTGCTTCCTCTCGAGTGGAGACGGGTATGTCGGGGAACTTCTTGAGTTGCAGCAAGGGTGTGAAGGACCCTTTGGAAGTTCCAGTTGTTAGACGTGATTAGCCTCGAGAAGCCTCAGCGGAAATTGGCCTCATCTCGCCTGGAGGGCAAAACCTCCTGGATTTTCTCGAGTTGCGGCAGGTGCTCTCGACTTACGACGGGGACCTCAGGGACCCGCTCTGGTGGCCTCAGGAAAGGCCAGTCCCCATGCGAGTTCCTCGGGGGCGTCTCGGGATTCCTCTCCCGTCGATGCCGGGGCCTAAGACCTTGTGTGGAGTCGGGGCCGGAACCTGAGGATTCCTCTCCAGTGCTGACATGGATCTTGCGGTACTTCTGGAGTCTCCCCAGGGGAGTCTGTCCTCGTCTCGAATGCGGGCATGCACTTGCGCTTTCCTCCAGAGCGGTAGCAGCAGTGTCACGCAGTCCGCCGCGTGGATCAAAGGATCTATGGTTTTCCCTCGAGTCTTTCCCACGAGGCTTTCCCACGAGGCTTTCCCACAGGGCTGTCCCACGTGCACACGTGGTGGGAGTCGATCCTCGGCTTGAACGTCAAGGCAGTGCAGGGAAAACAGGTTCCTCTGGAATGGACTGACACATCTGGGGGACTCTTGGAATGGTGGCATGACCCTGGAGTTCCTCTCGCCTTTCCTGTGGAGAGCGCCTCCTCTTGAGATGCGACGGGAACACCGGGAATTCTTTCCCTACGAAACAGGGAAAGGATCCCTCAACTCGAGCTAGGAGGCGGAAACGGGGCTCCCCTGGATGTGTGCGGGACACCACGTGCTTCCTCTCGAGTGCAGACGGGTATGTCGGGGAACTTCTTGAGTTGCAGCAATGGTGTGAAGGACCCTTTGGAAGTTCCAGTGGTTAGATGTGATTGGCCTCGAGAAGCCTCAGCGGAAATGGGCCTCATCTCGCCTGGAGGGCAAAACCTCCTGGATTTTCTCGAGTTGCGGCAGGTGCTCTCGACTTAAGACGGGGACCTCAGGGACCCGCTCTGGTGGCCTCAGGAAAGGCCAGTCCCCATGCGAGTTCCTCGGGGGCCTCTCGGGATTCCTCTCCCGTCGATGCCGGGGCCTAAGACCTTGTGTGGAGTCGGGGCCGGAACCTGAGGATTCCTCTCCAGTGCTGACATGGATCTTGGGGTACTTCTGGAGTCTCCCCAGGGGAGTCAGTCCTCGTCTCGAATGCGGGCATGCACTTGCGCTTTCCTCCAGAGCGGTAGCAGCAGTGTCACGCAGTCCGCCGCGTGGATCAAAGGATCTATGGTTTTCCCTCGAGTCTTTCCCACGAGGCTTTCCCACGAGGCTTTCCCACAGGGCTGTCCCACGTGCACACGTGGTGGGAGTCGATCCTCGGCTTGAACGTCAAGGCAGTGCAGGGAAAACAGGTTCCTCTGGAATGGACTGACACATCTGGGGGACTCTTGGAATGGTGTCTCGACCCTGGAGTTCCTCTCGCCTTTCCTGTGGAGAGCGCCTCCTCTTGAGATGCGACGGGAACGCCGGGAATTCTTTCCCTACGAAACAGGGAAAGGATCCCTCATTTCGAACTTGGAGGCGGAAACGGGGCTCCCCTGGATGTGTGCGGGACACCACGTGCTTCCTCTCGAGTGCAGACGGGTATGTCGGGGAACTTCTTGAGTTGCAGCAAGGGTGTGAAGGACCCTTTGGAAGTTCCAGTGGTTAGACGTGATTAGCCTCGAGAAGCCTCAGCGGAAATGGGCCTCATCTCGCCTGGAGGGCAAAACCTCCTGGATTTTCTCGAGTTGCGGCAGGTGCTCTCGACTTACGACGGGGACCTCAGGGACCCGCTCTGGTGGCCTCAGGAAAGGCCAGTCCCCATGCGAGTTCCTCGGGGGCCTCTCGGGATTCCTCTCCCGTCGATGCAGGGGCCTAAGACCTTGTGTGGAGTCGGGGCCGGAACCTGAGGATTCCTCTCCAGGGCTGACATGGATCTTGGGGTACTTCTGGAGTCTCCCCAGGGGAGTCAGTCCTCGTCTCGAATGCGGGCATGCACTTGCGCTTTCCTCGAGAGCGGTAGCAGCAGTGTCACGCAGTCCGCCGCGTGGATCAAAGGATCTATGGTTTTCCCTCGAGTCTTTCCCACGAGGCTTTCCCACGAGGCTTTCCCACAGGGCTGTCCCACGTGCACACGTGGTGGGAGTCGATCCTCGGCTTGAACGTCAAGGCAGTGCAGGGAAAACAGGTTCCTCTGGAATGGACTGACACATCTGGGGGACTCTTGGAATGGTGGCACGACCCTGGAGTTCCTCTCGCCTTTCCTGTGGAGAGCGCCTCCTCTTGAGATGCGACGGGAACGCCGGGAATTCTTTCCCTACGAAACAGGGAAAGGATCCCTCATCTCGAGCTAGGAGGCGGAAACGGGGCTCCCCTGGATGTGTGCGGGACCCACGTGCTTCCTCTCGCGTGGAGACGGGTATGTCGGGGAACTTCTTGAGTTGCAGCAAGGGTGTGAAGGACCCTTTGGAAGTTCCAGTGGTTAGATGTGATTGGCCTCGAGAAGCCTCAGCGGAAATGGGCCTCATCTCGCCTGGAGGGCAAAACCTCCTGGATTTTTTTGAGTTGCGGTAGGTGCTCTCGACTTACGACGGGGACCTCAGGGACCCGCTCTGGTGGCCTCAGGAAAGGCCAGTCCCCATGCGAGTTCCTCGAGGGCCTCTCGGGATTCCTCTCCCGTCGATGCCGGGGCCTAAGACCTTGTGTGGAGTCGGGGCCGGAACCTGAGGATTCCTCTCCAGTGCTGACATGGATCTTTGGGTACTTCTGGAGTCTCCCCAGGGGAGTCAGTCCTCGTCTCGAATGCGGGCATGCACTTGCGCTTTCCTCCAGAGCGGTAGCAGCAGTGTCACGCAGTCCGCCGCGTGGATCAAAGGATCTATGGTTTTCCCTCGAGTCTTTCCCACGAGGCTTTCCCACGAGGCTTTCCCACAGGGCTGTCCCACGTGCACACGTGGTGGGAGTCGATCCTCGGCTTGAACGTCAAGGCAGTGCAGGGAAAACAGGTTCCTCGGGAATGGACTGACACATCTGGGGGACTCGTGGAATGGTGGCACGACCCTAGAGTTCCTCTCGCCTTTCCTGTGGAGAGCGCCTCCTCTTGAGATGCGACGGGAACGCCGGGAAATCTTTCCCTACGAAACAGGGAAAGGATCCCTCATCTCGAGCTAGGAGGCGGAAACGGGGCTCCCCTGGATGTGTGCGGGACCCACGTGCTTCCTCTGGAGTGGAGACGGGTATGTCGGGGAACTTCTTGAGTTGCAGCAAGGGTGTGAAGGACCCTTTGGAAGTTCCAGTGGTTAGACGTGATTAGCCTCGAGAAGCCTCAGCGGAAATGGGCCTCATCTCGCCTGGAGGGCAAAACCTCCTGGATTTTCTCGAGTTGCGGCAGGTGCTCTCGACTTACGACGGGGACCTCAGGGACCCGCTCTGGTGGCCTCAGGAAAGGCCAGTCCCCATGCGAGTTCCTCGGGGGCCTCTCGGGATTCCTCTCCCGTCGATGCCGGGGCCTAAGACCTTGTGTGGAGTCGGGGCCGGAACCTGAGGATTCCTCTCCAGTGCTGACATGGATCTTGGGGTACTTCTGGAGTCTCCCCAGGGGAGTCAGTCCTCATCTCGAATGCGGACATGCACTTGCGCTTTCCTCCAGAGCGGTAGCAGCAGTGTCACGCAGTCCGCCGCGTGGATCAAAGGATCTATGGTTTTCCCTCGAGTCTTTCCCACGAGGCTTTCCCACGAGGCTTTCCCACAGGGCTGTCCCACGTGCACACGTGGTGGGAGTCGATCCTCGGCTTGAACGTCAAGGCAGTGCAGGGAAAACAGGTTCCTCTGGAATGGACTGACACATCTGGGGGACTCTTGGAATGGTGTCTCGACCCTGGAGTTCCTATCGCCTTTCCTGTGGAGAGCGCCTCCTCTTGAGATGCGACGGGAACGCCGGGAATTCTTTCCCTACGAAACAGGGAAAGGATCCCTCATCTCGAGCTAGGAGGCGGAAACGGGGCTCCCCTGGATGTGTGCGGGACCCACGTGCTTCCTCTCGCGTGGAGACGGGTATGTCGGGGAACTTCTTGAGTTGCAGCAAGGGTGTGAAGGACCCTTTGGAAGTTCCAGTGGTTAGATGTGATTGGCCTCGAGAAGCCTCAGCGGAAATGGGCCTCATCTCGCCTGGAGGGCAAAACCTCCTGGATTTTTTTGAGTTGCGGTAGGTGCTCTCGACTTACGACGGGGACCTCAGGGACCCGCTCTGGTGGCCTCAGGAAAGGCCAGTCCCCATGCGAGTTCCTCGGGGGCCTCTGGGGATTCCTCTCCGTCGATGCCGGGGCCTAAGACCTTGTGTGGAGTCGGGGCCGGAACCTGAGGATTCCTCTCCAGTGCTGACATGGATCTTGGGGTACTTCTGGAGTCTCCCCAGGGGAGTCAGTCCTCGTCTCGAATGCGGGCATGCACTTGCACTTTCCTCCAGAGCTGTAGCAGCCGTGTAACGCAGTCCGCCGCGTGGATCAAAGGATCTATGGTTTTCCCTCGAGTCTTTCCCACGAGGCTTTCCCACGAGGCTTTCCCACAGGGCTGTCCCACGTGCACACGTGGTGGGAGTCGATCCTCGGCTTGAACGTCAAGGCAGTGCAGGGAAAACAGGTTCCTCTGGAATGGACTGACACATCTGGGGGACTCTTGGAATGGTGTCTCGACCCTGGAGTTCCTCTCGCCTTTCCTGTGGAGAGCGCCTCCTCTTGAGATGCGACGGGAACGCCAGGAATTCTTTTCCTACGAAACAGGGAAAGGATCCCTCATCTCGAGCTAGGAGGCGGAAACGGGGCTCCCCTGGATGTGTGCGGGACCCACGTGCTTCCTCTCGAGTGGAGACGGGTATGTCGGGGAACTTCTTGAGTTGCAGCAAGGGTGTGAAGGACCCTTTGGAAGTTCCAGTGGTTAGACGTGATTAGCCTCGAGAAGCCTCAGCGGAAATTGGCCTCATCTCGCCTGGAGGGCAAAACCTCCTGGATTTTCTCGAGTTGCGGCAGGTGCTCTCGACTGACGACGGGGACCTCAGGGACCCGCTCTGGTGGCCTCAGGAAAGGCCAGTCCCCATGCGAGTTCCTCGGGGGCCTCTCGGGATTCCTCTCCCGTCGATGCCGGGGCCTAAGACCTTGTGTGGAGTCGGGGCCGGAACCTGAGGATTCCTCTCCAGTGCTGACATGGATCTTGGGGTACTTCTGGAGTCTCCCCAGGGGAGTCAGTCCTCGTCTCGAATGCGGGCATGCACTTGCGCTTTCCTCCAGAGCGGTAGCAGCAGTGTCACGCAGTCCGCCGCGTGGATCAAAGGATCTATGGTTTTCCCTCGAGTCTTTCCCACGAGGCTTTCCCACGAGGCTTTCCCACAGGGCTGTCCCACGTGCACACGTGGTGGGAGTCGATCCTCGGCTTGAACGTCAAGGCATTGCAGGGAAAACAGGTTCCTCGGGAATGGACTGAAACATCTGGGGGACTCTTGGAATGGTGTCTCGACCCTGGAGTTCCTCTCGCCTTTCCTGTGGAGAGCGCCTCCTCTTGAGATGCGACGGGAACGCCAGGAATTCTTTTCCTACGAAACAGGGAAAGGATCCCTCATCTCGAGCTAGGAGGCGGAAACGGGGCTCCCCTGGATGTGTGCGGGACCCACGTGCTTCCTCTCGAGTGGAGACGGGTATGTCGGGGAACTTCTTGAGTTGCAGCAAGGGTGTGAAGGACCCTTTGGAAGTTCCAGTGGTTAGACGTGATTAGCCTCGAGAAGCCTCAGCGGAAATGGGCCTCATCTCGCCTGGAGGGCAAAACCTCCTGGATTTTCTCGAGTTGCGGCAGGTGCTCTCGACTTACGACGGGGACCTCAGGGACCCGCTCTGGTGGCCTCAGGAAAGGCCAGTCCCCATGCGAGTTCCTCGGGGGCCTCTCGGGATTCCTCTCCCGTCGATGCCGGGGCCTAAGACCTTGTGTGGAGTCGGGGCCGGAACCTGAGGATTCCTCTCCAGTGCTGACATGGATCTTGGGGTACTTCTGGAGTCTCCCCAGGGGAGTCAGTCCTCGTCTCGAATGCGGGCATGCACTTGCGCTTTCCTCCAGAGCGGTAGCAGCAGTGTCACGCAGTCCGCCGCGTGGATCAAAGGATCTATGGTTTTCCCTCGAGTCTTTCCCACGAGGCTTTCCCGCGAGGCTTTCCCACAGGGCTGTCCCACGTGCACACGTGGTGGGAGTCGATCCTCGGCTTGAACGTCAAGGCAGTGCAGGGAAAACAGGTTCCTCGGGAATGGACTGAAACATCTGGGGGACTCGTGGAATGGTGGCACGACCCTAGAGTTCCTCTCGCCTTTCCTGTGGAGAGCGCCTCCTCTTGAGATGCGACGGGAACGCCGGGAAATCTTTCCCTACGAAACAGGGAAAGGATCCCTCATCTCGAGCTAGGAGGCGGAAACGGGGCTCCCCTGGATGTGTGCGGGACCCACGTGCTTCCTCTCGAGTGGAGACGGGTATGTCGGGGAACTTCTTGAGTTGCAGCAAGGGTGTGAAGGACCCTTTGGAAGTTCCAGTGGTTAGACCTGATTAGCCTCGAGAAGGCTCAGCGGAAATGGGCCTCATCTCGCCTGGAGGGCAAAACCTCCTGGATTTTCTCGAGTTGCGGCAGGTGCTCTCGACTTACGACGGGGACCTCAGGGACCCGCTCTGGTGGCCTCAGGAAAGGCCAGTCCCCAAGCGAGTTCCTCGGGGGCGTCTCGGGATTCCTCTCCCGTCTATGCCGGGGCCTAAGTCCTTGTGTGGAGTCGGGGCCGGAACCTGAGGATTCCTCTCCAGTGCTGACATGGATCTTGGGGTACTTCTGGAGTCTCCCCAGGGGAGTCTGTCCTCGTCTCGAATGCGGGCATGCACTTGCGCTTTCCTCCAGAGCGGTAGCAGCAGTGTCACGCAGTCCGCCGCGTGGATCAAAGGATCTATGGTTTTCCCTCGAGTCTTTCCCACGAGGCTTTCCCACGAGGCTTTCCCACAGGGCTGTCCCACGTGCACACGTGGTGGGAGTCGATCCTCGGCTTGAACGTCAAGGCAGTGCAGGGAAAACAGGTTCCTCTGGAATGGACTGACACATCTGGGGGACTCTTGGAATGGTGGCATGACCCTGGAGTTCCTCTCGCCTTTCCTGTGGAGAGCGCCTCCTCTTGAGATGCGACGGGAACACCGGGAATTCTTTCCCTACGAAACAGGGAAAGGATCCCTCAACTCGAGCTAGGAGGCGGAAACGGGGCTCCCCTGGATGTGTGCGGGACACCACGTGCTTCCTCTCGAGTGCAGACGGGTATGTCGGGGAACTTCTTGAGTTGCAGCAATGGTGTGAAGGACCCTTTGGAAGTTCCAGTGGTTAGATGTGATTGGCCTCGAGAAGCCTCAGCGGAAATGGGCCTCATCTCGCCTGGAGGGCAAAACCTCCTGGATTTTCTCGAGTTGCGGCAGGTGCTCTCGACTTACGACGGGGACCTCAGGGACCCCCTCTGGTGGCCTCAGAAAAGGCCAGTCCCCATGCGAGTTCCTCGGGGGCCTCTGGGTATTACTCTCCGTCGATGCCGGGGCCTAAGACCTTGTGTGGAATCGGGGCCGGAACCTGAGGATTCCTCTCCAGTGCTGACATGGATCTTGGGGTACTTCTGGAGTCTCCCCAGGGGAGTCAGTCCTCGTCTCGAATGCGGGCATGCACTTGCGCTTTCCTCCAGAGCGGTAGCAGCAGTGTCACGCAGTCCGCCGCGTGGATCAAAGGATCTATGGTTTTCCCTCGAGTCTTTCCCACGAGGCTTTCCCACGAGGCTTCCCCACAGGGCTGTCCCACGTGCACACGTGGTGGGAGTCGATCCTCGGCTTGAACGTCAAGGCAGTGCAGGGAAAACAGGTTCCTCTGGAATGGACTGACACATCTGGGGGACTCTTGGAATGGTGTCTCGACCCTGGAGTTCCTCTCGCCTTTCCTGTGGAGAGCGCCTCCTCTTGAGATGCGACGGGAACGCCGGGAATTCTTTTCCTACGAAACAGGGAAAGGATCCCTCATCTCGAGCTAGGAGGCGGAAACGGGGCTCCCCTGGATGTGTGCGGGACCCACGTGCTTCCTCTCGAGTGGAGACGGGTATGTCGGGGAACTTCTTGAGTTGCAGCAAGGGTGTGAAGGACCCTTTGGAAGTTCCAGTGGTTAGACGTGATTAGCCTCGAGAAGCCTCAGCGGAAATGGGCCTCATCTCGCCTGGAGGGCAAAACCTCCTGGATTTTCTCGAGTTGCGGCAGGTGCTCTCGACTTACGACGGGGACCTCAGGGACCCGCTCTGGTGGCCTCAGGAAAGGCCAGTCCCCATGCGAGTTCCTCGGGGGCCTCTCGGGATTCCTCTCCCGTCGATGCCGGGGCCTAAGACCTTGTGTGGAGTCGGGGCCGGAACCTGAGGATTCCTCTCCAGGGCTGACATGGATCTTGGGGTACTTCTGGAGTCTCCCAAGGGGAGTCAGTCCTCGTCTCGAATGCGGGCATGCACTTGCGCTTTCCTCCAGAGCGGTAGCAGCAGTGTCACGCAGTCTGCCGCGTGGATCAAAGGATCTATGGTTTTCCCTCGAGTCTTTCCCACGAGGCTTTCCCACGAGGCTTTCCCACAGGGCTGTCCCACGTGCACACGTGGTGGGAGTCGATCCTCGGCTTGAACGTCAAGTCAGTGCAGGGAAAACAGGTTCCTCTGGAATGGACTGACACATCTGGGGGACTCTTGGAATGGTGTCTCGACCCTGGAGTTCCTCTCGCCTTTCCTGTGGAGAGCGCCTCCTCTTGAGATGCGACGGGAACGCCGGGAATTCTTTCCCTACGAAACAGGGAAAGGATCCCTCATCTCGAGCTAGGAGGCGGAAACGGGGCTCCCCTGGATGTGTGCGGGACCCACGTGCTCCCTCTCGAGTGGAGACGGGTATGTCGGGGAACTTCTTGAGTTGCAGCAAGGGTGTGAAGGACCCTTTGGAAGTTCCAGTGGTTAGACCTGATTAGCCTCGAGAAGCCTCAGCGGAAATTGGCCTCATCTCGCCTGGAGGGCAAAACCTCCTGGATTTTCTCGAGTTGCGGCAGGTGCTCTCGACTTACGACGGGGACCTCAGGGACCCGCTCTGGTGGCCTCAGGAAAGGCCAGTCCCCATGCGAGTTCCTCGGGGGCGTCTCGGGATTCCTCTCCCGTCTATGCCGGGGTCTAAGACCTTGTGTGGAGTCGGGGCCGGAACCTGAGGATTCCTCTCCAGTGCTGACATGGATCTTGGGGTACTTCTGGAGTCTCCCCAGGGGAGTCTGTCCTCGTCTCGAATGCGGGCATGCACTTGCGCTTTCCTCCAGAGCGGTAGCAGCAGTGTCACGCAGTCCGCCGCGTGGATCAAAGGATCTATGGTTTTCCCTCGAGTCTTTCCCACGAGGCTTTCCCACGAGGCTTTCCCACAGGGCTGTCCCACGTGCACACGTGGTGGGAGTCGATCCTCGGCTTGAACGTCAAGGCAGTGCAGGGAAAACAGGTTCCTCTGGAATGGACTGACACATCTGGGCGACTCTTGGAATGGTGGCATGACCCTGGAGTTCCTCTCGCCTTTCCTGTGGAGAGCGCCTCCTCTTGAGATGCGACGGGAACACCGGGAATTCTTTCCCTACGAAACAGGGAAAGGATCCCTCAACTCGAGCTAGGAGGCGGAAACGGGGCTCCCCTGGATGTGTGCGGGACACCACGTGCTTCCTCTCGAGTGCAGACGGGTATGTCGGGGAACTTATTGAGTTGCAGCAAGGGTGTGAAGGATCCTTTGGAAGTTCCAGTGGTTAGACGTGATTAGCCTCGAGAAGCCTCAGCTGAAATGGGCCTCATCTCGCCTGGAGGGCAAAACCTCCTGGATTTTCTCGAGTTGCGGCAGGTGCTCTCGACTTACGACGGGGACCTCAGGGACCCGCTCTGGTGGCCTCAGGAAAGGCCAGTCCCCATGCGAGTTCCTCGGGGGCCTCTCGGGATTCCTCTCCCGTCGATGCAGGGGCCTAAGACCTTGTGTGGAGTCGGGGCCGGAACCTGAGGATTCCTCTCCAGGGCTGACATGGATCTTGGGGTACTTCTGGAGTCTCCCCAGGGGAGTCAGTCCTCGTCTCGAATGCGGGCATGCACTTGCGCTTTCCTCCAGAGCGGTAGCAGCAGTGTCACGCAGTCCGCCGCGTGGATCAAAGGATCTATGGTTTTCCCTCGAGTCTTTCCCACGAGGCTTTCCCACGAGGCTTTCCCACAGGGCTGTCCCACGTGCACACGTGGTGGGAGTCGATCGTCGGCTTGAACGTCAAGGCAGTGCAGGGAAAACAGGTTCCTCTGGAATGGACTGACACATCTGGGGGACTCTTGGAATGGTGGCACGACCCTGGAGTTCCTCTCGCCTTTCCTGTGGAGAGCGCCTCCTCTTGAGATGCGACGGGAACGCCGGGAATTCTTTCCCTATGAAACAGGGAAAGGATCCCTCATCTCGAGCTAGGAGGCGGAAACGGGGCTCCCCTGGATGTGTGCGGGACCCACGTGCTTCCTCTCGAGTGGAGACGGGTATGTCGGGGAACTTCTTGAGTTGCAGCAAGGGTGTGAAGGACCCTTTGGAAGTTCCAGTGGTTAGATGTGATTGGCCTCGAGAAGCCTCAGCGGAAATGGGCCTCATCTCGCCTGGAGGGCAAAACCTCCTGGATTTTTTTGAGTTGTGGTAGGTGCTCTCGACTTACGACGGGGACCTCAGGGACCCGCTCTGGTGGCCTCAGGAAAGGCCAGTCCCCATGCGAGTTCCTCGGGGGCCTCTGGGGATTCCTCTCCCGTCGATGCCGGGGCCTAAGACCTTGTGTGGAGTCGGGGCCGGAACCTGAGGATTCCTCTCCAGTGCTGACATGGATCTTGGGGTACTTCTGGAGTCTCCCCAGGGGAGTCAGTCCTCGTCTCGAATGCGGGCATGCACTTGCGCTTTCCTCCAGAGCGGTAGCAGCAGTGTAACGCAGTCCGCCGCGTGGATCAAAGGATCTATGGTTTTCCCTCGAGTCTTTCCCAAGAGGCTTTCCCACGAGGCTTTCCCACAGGGCTGTCCCACGTGCACACGTGGTGGGAGTCGATCCTCGGCTTGAACGTCAAGGCAGTGCAGGGAAAACAGGTTCCTCGGGAATGGACTGACACATCTGGGGGACTCGTGTAATGGTGGCACGACCCTAGAGTTCCTCTCGCCTTTCCTGTGGAGAGCGCCTCCTCTTGAGATGCGACGGGAACGCCGGGAAATCTTTCCCTACGAAACAGGGAAAGGATCCCTCATCTCGAGCTAGGAGGCGGAAACGGGGCTCCCCTGGATGTGTGCGGGACCCACGTGCTTCCTCTCGAGTGGAGACGGGTATGTCGGGGAACTTCTTGAGTTGCAGCAAGGGTGTGAAGGACCCTTTGGAAGTTCCAGTGGTTAGACGTGATTAGCCTCGAGAAGCCTCAGCGGAAATTGGCCTCATCTCGCCTGGAGGGCAAAACCTCCTGGATTTTCTCGAGTTGCGGCAGGTGCTCTCGACTTACGACGGGGACCTCAGGGACCCGCTCTGGTGGCCTCAGGAAAGGCCAGTCCCCATGCGAGTTCCTTGGGGGCGTCTCGGGATTCCTCTCCCGTCGATGCCGGGGCCTAAGACCTTGTGTGGAATCGGGGCCAGAACCTGAGGATTCCTCTCCAGTGCTGACATGGATCTTGGGGTACTTCTGGAGTCTCCCCAGGGGAGTCAGTCCTCGTCTCGAATGCGGGCATGCACTTGCGCTTTCCTCGAGAGCGGTAGCAGCAGTGTCACGCAGTCCGCCGCGTGGATCAAAGGATCTATGGTTTTCCCTCGAGTCTTTCCCACGAGGCTTTCCCACGAAGCTTTCCCACAGGGCTGTCCCACGTGCACACGTGGTGGGAGTCGATCCTCGGCTTGAACGTCAAGGCAGTGCAGGGAAAACAGGTTCCTCTGGAATGGACTGACACATCTGGGGACTCTTGGAATGGTGGCACGACCCTGGAGTTCCTTCGCCTTTCCTGTGGAGAGCGCCTCCTCTTGAGATGCGACGGGAACGCCGGGAATTCTTTTCCTACGAAACAGGGAAAGGATCCCTCATCTCGAGCTAGGAGGCGGAAACGGGGCTCCCCTGGATGTGTGCGGGACCCACGTGCTTCCTCTCGAGTGGAGACGGGTATGTTGGGGAACTTCTTGAGTTGCAGCAAGGGTGTGAAGGACCCTTTGGAAGTTCCAGTGGTTAGACGTGATTAGCCTCGAGAAGCCTCAGCGGAAATGGGCCTCATCTCGCCTGGAGGGCAAAACCTCCTGGATTTTCTCGAGTTGCGGCAGGTGCTCTCGACTGACGACGGGGACCTCAGGGACCCGCTCTGGTGGCCTCAGGAAAGGCCAGTCCCCATGCGAGTTCCTCGGGGGCCTCTCGGGATTCCTCTCCCGTCGATGCCGGGGCCTAAGACCTTGTGTGGAGTCGGGGCCGGAACCTGAGGATTCCTCTCCAGTGCTGACATGCATCTTGGGGTACTTCTGGAGTCTCCCCAGGGGAGTCAGTCCTCGTCTCGAATGCGGGCATGCACTTGCGCTTTCCTCGAGAGCGGTAGCAGCAGTGTCACGCAGTCCGCCGCGTGGATCAAATGATCTATGGTTTTCCCTCGAGTCTTTCCCACGAGGCTTTCCCACGAGGCTTTCCCACAGGGCTGTCCCACGTGCACACGTGGTGGGAGTCGATCCTCGGCTTGAACGTCAAGGCAGTGCAGGGAAAACAGGTTCCTCGGGAATGGACTGAAACATCTGGGGGACTCGTGGAATGGTGGCACGACCCTAGAGTTCCTCTCGCCTTTCCTGTGGAGAGCGCCTCCTCTTGAGATGCGACGGGAACGCCGGGAAATCTTTCCCTACGAAACAGGGAAAGGATCCCTCATCTCGAGCTAGGAGGCGGAAACGGGGCTCCCCTGGATGTGTGCGGGACACACGTGCTTCCTCTCGAGTGGAGACGGGTATGTCGGGGAACTTCTTGAGTTGCAGCAAGGGTGTGAAGGACCCTTTGGAAGTTCCAGTGGTTAGACCTGAATAGCCTCGAGAAGCCTCAGCGGAAATTGGCCTCATCTCGCCTGGAGGGCAAAACCTCCTGGATTTTCTCGAGTTGCGGCAGGTGCTCTCGACTTACGACGGGGACCTCAGGGACCCGCTCTGGTGGCCTCAGGAAAGGCCAGTCCCCATGCGAGTTCCTCGGGGGCGTCTCGGGATTCCTCTCCCGTCTATGCCGGGGCCTAAGACCTTGTGTGGAGTCGGGGCCGGAACCTGAGGATTCCTCTCCAGTGCTGACATGGATCTTGGGGTACTTCTGGAGTCTCCCCAGGGGAGTCTGTCCTCGTCTCGAATGCGGGCATGCACTTGCGCTTTCCTCCAGAGCGGTAGCAGCAGTGTCACGCAGTCCGCCGCGTGGATCAAAGGATCTATGGTTTTCCCTCGAGTCTTTCCCACGAGGCTTTCCCACGAGGCTTTCCCACAGGGCTGTCCCACGTGCACACGTGGTGGGAGTCGATCCTCGGCTTGAACGTCAAGGCAGTGCAGGGAAAACAGGTTCCTCTGGAATGGACTGACACATCTGGGCGACTCTTGGAATGGTGGCATGACCCTGGAGTTCCTCTCGCCTTTCCTGTGGAGAGCGCCTCCTCTTGAGATGCGACGGGAACACCGGGAATTCTTTCCCTACGAAACAGGGAAAGGATCCCTCAACTCGAGCTAGGAGGCGGAAACGGGGCTCCCCTGGATGTGTGCGGGACACCACGTGCTTCCTCTCGAGTGCAGACGGGTATGTCGGGGAACTTCTTGAGTTGCAGCAATGGTGTGAAGGACCCTTTGGAAGTTCCAGTGGTTAGATGTGATTGGCCTCGAGAAGCCTCAGCGGAAATGGGCCTCATCTCGCCTGGAGGGCAAAACCTCCTGGATTTTCTCGAGTTGCGGCAGGTGCTCTCGACTTACGACGGGGACCTCAGGGACCCGCTCTGGTGGCCTCAGGAAAGGCCAGTCCCCAAGCGAGTTCCTCGGGGGCCTCTCGGGATTCCTCTCCCGTCGATGCCAGGGCCTAAGTCCTTGTGTGGAGTCGGGGCCGGAACCTGAGGATTCCTCTCCAGTGCTGACATGGATCTTGGGGTACTTCTGGAGTCTCCCCAGGGGAGTCAGTCCTCGTCTCTAATGCAGGAATGCACTTGCGCTTTCCTCCAGAGCGGTAGCAGCAGTGTCACGCAGTCCGCCGCGTGGATCAAAGGATCTATGGTTTTCCCTCGAGTCTTTCCCACGAGGCTTTCCCACGAGGCTTTCCCACAGGGCTGTCCCACGTGCACACGTGGTGGGAGTCGATCCTCGGCTTGAACGTCAAGGCAGTGCAGGGAAAACAGGTTCCTCTGGAATGGACTGACACATCTGGGGGACTCTTGGAATGGTGGCACGACCCTGGAGTTCCTCTCGCCTTTCCTGTGGAGAGCGCCTCCTCTTGAGATGCAACGGGAACGCCGGGAATTCTTTCCCTACGAAACAGGGAAAGGATCCCTCATCTCGAGCTAGGAGGCGGAAACGGGGCTCCCCTGGATGTGTGCGGGACCCACGTGCTTCCTCTCAAGTGGAGACGGGTATGTCGGGGAACTTCTTGAGTTGCAGCAAGGGTGTGAAGGACCCTTTGGAAGTTCCAGTGGTTAGACCTGATTGGCCTCGAGAAGCCTCAGCGGAAATGGGCCTCATCTCGCCTGGAGGGCAAAACCTCCTGGATTTTTTTGAGTTGCGGTAGGTGCTCTCGACTTACGACGGGGACCTCAGGGACCCCCTCTGGTGGCCTCAGAAAAGGCCAGTCCCCATGCGAGTTCCTCGGGGGCCTCTGGGGATTCCTCTCCGTCGATGCCGGGGCCTAAGACCTTGTGTGGAGTCGGGGCCGGAACCTGAGGATTCCTCTCCAGTGCTGACATGGATCTTGGGGTACTTCTGGAGTCTCCCCAGGGGAGTCAGTCCTCGTATCGAATGCGGGCATGCACTTGCGCTTTCCTCCAGAGCGGTAGCAGCAGTGTCACGCAGTCCGCCGCGTGGATCAAAGGATCTATGGTTTTCCCTCGATTCTTTCCCACGAGGATTTCCCACGAGGCTTCCCCACAGGGCTGTCCCACGTGCACACGTGGTGGGAGTCGATCCTCGGCTTGAACGTCAAGGCAGTGCAGGGAAAACAGGTTCCTCTGGAATGGACTGACACATCTGGGGGACTCTTGGAATGGTGTCTCGACCCTGGAGTTCCTCTCGCTTTTCCTGTGGAGAGCGCCTCCTCTTGAGATGCGACGGGAACGCCGGGAATTCTTTTCCTACGAAACAGGGAAAGGATCCCTCATCTCGAGCTAGGAGGCGGAAACGGGGCTCCCCTGGATGTGTGCGGGACCCACGTGCTTCCTCTCGAGTGGAGACGGGTATGTCGGGGAACTTCTTGAGTTGCAGCAAGGGTGTGAAGGACCCTTTGGAAGTTCCAGTGGTTAGACGTGATTAGCCTCGAGAAGCCTCAGCGGAAATGGGCCTCATCTCGCCTGGAGGGCAAAACCTCCTGGATTTTCTCGAGTTGCGGCAGGTGCTCTCGACTTACGACGGGGACCTCAGGGACCCGCTCTGGTGGCCTCAGGAAAGGCCAGTCCCCATGCGAGTTCCTCGGGGGCCACTCGGGATTCCTCTCCCGTCGATGCAGGGGCCTAAGACCTTGTGTGGAGTCGGGGCCGGAACCTGAGGATTCCTCTCCAGGGCTGACATGGATCTTGGGGTACTTCTGGAGTCTCCCCAGGGTAGTCAGTCCTCGTCTCGAATGCGGGCATGCACTTGCGCTTTCCTCCAGAGCGGAAGCAGCAGTGTCACGCAGTCCGCCGCGTGGATCAAAGCATCTATGGTTTTCCCTCGAGTCTTTCCCACGAGGCTTTCCCACGAGGCTTTCCCACAGGGCTGTCCCACGTGCACACGTGGTGGGAGTCGATCGTCGGCTTGAACGTCAAGGCAGTGCAGGGAAAACAGGTTCCTCTGGAATGGACTGACACATCTGGGGTACTCTTGGAATGGTGGCACGACCCTGGAGTTCCTCTCGCCTTTCCTGTGGAGAGCGCCTCCTCTTGAGATGCGACGGGAAAGCCGGGAATTCTTTCCCTATGAAACAGGGAAAGGATCCCTCATCTCGAGCTAGGAGGCGGAAACGGGGCTCCCCTGGATATGTGCGGGACCCACGTGCTTCCTCTCGAGTGGAGACGGGTATGTCGGGGAACTTCTTGAGTTGCAGCAAGGGTGTGAAGGACCCTTTGGAAGTTCCAGTGGTTAGATGTGATTGGCCTCGAGAAGCCTCAGCGGAAATGGGCCTCATCTCGCCTGGAGGGCAAAACCTCCTGGATTTTTTTGAGTTGCGGTAGGTGCTCTCGACTTACGACGGGGACCTCAGGGACCCGCTCTGGTGGCCTCAGGAAAGGCCAGTCCCCATGCGAGTTCCTCGGGGGCCTCTGGGGATTCCTCTCCCGTCGATGCCGGGGCCTAAGACCTTGTGTGGAGTCGGGGCCGGAACCTGAGGATTCCTCTCCAGTGCTGACATGGATCTTGGGGTACTTCTGGAGTCTCCCCAGGGGAGTCAGTCCTCGTCTCGAATGCGGGCATGCACTTGCGCTTTCCTCCAGAGCGGCAGCAGCAGTGTCACGCATTCCGCCGCATGGATCAAAGGATCTTTGGTTTTCCCTCGAATCTTTCCCACGAAGCTTTCCCACGAGGCTTTCCCACAGGGCTGTCCCACGTGCACACGTGGTGGGAGTCGATCCTCGGCTTGAACGTCAAGGCAGTGCAGGGAAAACAGGTTCCTCGGGAATGGACTGACACATCTGGGGGACTCGTGGAATGGTGGCACGACCCTAGAGTTCCTCTCGCCTTTCCTGTGGAGAGCGCCTCCTCTTGAGATGCGACGGGAACGCCGGGAATTCTTTCCCTACGAAACAGGGAAAGGATCCCTCATCTCGAGCTAGGAGGCGGAAACGGGGCTCCCCTGGATGTGTGCGGGACCCACGTCCTTCCTCTCGAGTGGAGACGGGTATGTCGGGGAACTTCTTGAGTTGCAGCAAGGGTGTGAAGGACCCTTTGGAAGTTCCAGTGGTTAGACGTGATTAGCCTCGAGAAGCCTCAGCGGAAATGGGCCTCATCTCGCCTGGAGGGCAAAACCTCCTGGATTTTCTCGAGTTGCGGCAGGTGCTCTCGACTTAGGACGGGGACCTCAGGGACCCGCTCTGGTGGCCTCAGGAAAGGCCAGTCCCCATGCGAGTTCCTCGGGGGCCTCTCGGGATTCCTCTCCCGTCGATGCCGGGGCCTAAGACCTTGTGTGGAGTCGGGGCCGGAACCTGAGGATTCCTATCCAGTGCTGACATGGATCTCGGGGTACTTCTGGAGTCTCCCCAGGGGAGTCAGTCCTCGTCTCGAATGCGGGCATGCACTTGCGCTTTCCTCCACAGCGGTAGCAGCAGTGTCACGCAGTCCGCCGCGTGGATCAAAGGATCTATGGTTTTCCCTCGAGTCTTTCCCACGAGGCTTTCCCACGAGGCTTTCCCACAGGGCTGTCCCACGTGCACACGTGGTGGGAGTCGATCCTCGGCTTGAACGTCAAGGCAGTGCAGGGAAAACAGGTTCCTCTGGAATGGACTGACACATCTGGGGGACTCTTGGAATGGTGGCATGACCCTGGAGTTCCTCTCGCCTTTCCTGTGGAGAGCGCCTCCTCTTGAGATGTGTCGGGAACGCCGGGAATTCTTTCCCTACGAAACAGGGAAAGGATCCCTCATCTCGAGCTAGGAGGCGGAAACGGGGCTCCCCTGGATGTGTGCGGGACGCACGTGCTTCCTCTCGAGTGGAGACGGGTATGTCGGGGAACTTCTTGAGTTGCAGCAAGGGTGTGAAGGACCCTTTGGAAGTTGCAGTGGTTAGACGTGATTAGCCTCGAGAAGCCTCAGCGGAAATGGGCCTCATCTCGCCTGGAGGGCAAAACCTCCTGGATTTTCTCGAGTTGCGGCAGGTGCTCTCGACTTACGACGGGGACCTCAGGGACCCGCTCTGGTGGCCTCAGGAAAGGCCAGTCCCCATGCGAGTTCCTCGGGGGCCTCTCGGGATTCCTCTCCCGTCGATGCAGGGGCCTAAGACCTTGTGTGGAGTCGGGGCCGGAACCTGAGGATTCCTCTCCAGTGCTGACATGGATCTTGGGGTACTTCTGGAGTCTCCCCAGGGGAGTCAGTCCTCGTCTCGAATGCGGGCATGCACTTGCGCTTTCCTCGAGAGCGGTAGCAGCAGTGTCACGCAGTCCGCCGCGTGGATCAAAGGATCTATGGTTTTCCCTCGAGTCTTTCCCACGAGGCTTTCCCACGAAGCTTTCCCACAGGGCTGTCCCACGTGCACACGTGGTGGGAGTCGATCCTCGGCTTGAACGTCAAGGCAGTGCAGGGAAAACAGGTTCCTCTGGAATGGACTGACACATCTGGGGACTCTTGGAATGGTGGCACGACCCTGGAGTTCCTCTCGCCTTTCCTGTGGAGAGCGCCTCCTCTTGAGATGCGACGGGAACGCCGGGAATTCTTTCCCTACGAAACAGGGAAAGGATCCCTCATCTCGAGCTAGGTGGCGGAAACGGGGCTCCCCTGGATGTGTGCTTGACCCACGTGCTTCCTCTCGAGTGCAGACGGGTATGTCGGGGAACTTCTTGAGTTGCAGCAAAGGTGTGAAGGACCCTTTGGAAGTTCCAGTGGTTAAACGTGATTAGCCTCGAGAAGCCTCAGCGGAAATGGGCCTCATCTCGCCTGGAGGGCAAAACCTCCTGGATTTTCTCGAGTTGCGGCAGGTGCTCTCGACTTACGACGGGGACCTCAGGGACCCGCTCTGGTGGCCTCAGGAAAGTCCAGTCCCCAAGCCAGTTCCTCGGGGGCCTCTCGGGATTCCTCTCCCGTCGATGCCAGGGCCTAAGACCTTGTGTGGAGTCGGGGTCGGAACCTGAGGATTCCTCTCCAGTGCTGACATGGATCTTGGGGTACTTCTGGAGTCTCCCCAGGGGAGTCAGTCCTCGTCTCGAATGTGGGCATGCACTTGCGCTTTCCTCCAGAGCGGTAGCAGCAGTGTCACGCAGTCCGCCGCGTGGATCAAAGGATCTATGGTTTTCCCTCGAGTCTTTCCCAGGAGGCTTTCCCACGAGGCTTTCCCACAGGGCTGTCCCACGTGCACACGTGGTGGGAGTCGATCCTCGGCTTGAACGTCAAGGCAGTGCAGGGAAAACAGGTTCCTCTGGAATGGACTGACACATCTGGGGGACTCTTGGAATGGTGGCATGACCCTGGAGTTCCTCTCGCCTTTCCTGTGGAGAGCGCCTCCTCTTGAGATGTGTCGGGAACGCCGGGAATTCTTTCCCTACGAAACAGGGAAAGGATCCCTCATCTCGAGCTAGGAGGCGGAAACGGGGCTCCCCTGGATGTGTGCGGGACGCACGTGCTTCCTCTCGAGTGGAGACGGGTATGTCGGGGAACTTCTTGAGTTGCAGCAAGGGTGTGAAGGACCCTTTGGAAGTTCCAGTGGTTAGACGTGATTAGCCTCGAGAAGCCTCAGCGGAAATGGGCCTCATCTCGCCTGGAGGCAAAACCTCCTGGATTTTCTCGAGTTGCGGCAGGTGCTCTCGACTTACGACGGGGACCTCAGGGACCCGCTCTGGTGGCCTCAGGAAAGGCCAGTCCCCATGCGAGTTCCTCGGGGGCCTCTCGGGATTCCTCTCCCGTCGATGCCGGGGCCTAAGACCTTGTGTGGAGTCGGGGCCGGAACCTGAGGATTCCTCTCCAGTGCTGACATGGATCTTGGGGTACTTCTGGAGTCTCCCCAGGGGAGTCAGTCCTCGTCTCGAATGCGGGCATGCACTTGCGCTTTCCTCCAGAGCGGTAGCAGCAGTGTCACGCAGTCCGCCGCGTGGATCAAAGGATCTATGGTTTTCCCTCGAGTCTTTCCCACGAGGCTTTCCCACGAGGCTTTCCCACAGGGCAGTCCCACGTGCACACGTGGTGGGAGTGGATCCTCGGCTTGAACGTCAAGGCAGTGCAGGGAAAACAGGTTCCTCTGGAATGGACTGACACATCTGGGGGACTCTTGGAATGGTGGCACGACCCTGGAGTTCCTCTCGCCTTTCCTGTGGAGAGCGCCTCCTCTTGAGATGCGACGGGAACGCTGGAAATTCTTTCCCTAAGAAACAGGGAAAGGATCCCTCATCTCGAGCTAGGAGGCGGAAACGGGGCTCCTCTGGATGTGTACGGGACGCACGTGCTTCCTCTCGGGTGGAGACGGGTATGTCGGGGAACTTCTTGAGTTGCAGCAAGGGTGTGAAGGACCCTTTGGAAGTTCCAGTGGTTAGACGTGATTAGCCTCGAGAAGCCTCAGCGGAAATGGGCCTCATCTCGCCTGGAGGGCAAAACCTCCTGGATTTTCTCGAGTTGCGGCAGGTGCTCTCGACTTACGACGGGGACCTCAGGGACCCGCTCTGGAGGCCTGAGGAAAGGCCAGTCCCCATGCGAGTTCCTCGGGGGCCTCTCGGGATTCCTCTCCCGTCTATGCCGGGGCCTAAGACCTTGTGTGGAGTCGGGGCCGGAACCTGAGGATTCCTCTCCAGTGCTGACATGGATCTTGGGGTACTTCTGGAGTCTCCCCAGGGGAGTCAGTCCTCGTCTCGAATGCGGGCATGCACTTGCGCTTTCCTCCAGAGCGGTAGCAGCAGTGTCACGCAGTCCGCCGCGTGGATCAAAGGATCTATGGTTTTCCCTCGAGTCTTTCCCACGAGGCTTTCCCACGAGGCTTTCCCACAGGGCTGTCCCACGTGCACACGTGGTGGGAGTTGATCCTCGGCTTGAACGTCAAGGCAGTGCAGGGAAAACAGGTTTCTGTGGAATGGACTGACACATCTGGGGGACTCTTGGAATGGTGGCATGACCCTGGAGTTCCTCTCCCCTTTCCTGTGGAGAGCGCCTCCTCTTGAGATGCAACGGGAAAGCCGGGAATTCTTTCCCTACGAAACAGGGAAAGGATCCCTCATCTCGAGCTAGGAGGCGGAAACGGGGCTCCCCTGGATGTGTGCGGGACACCACGTGCTTCCTCTCGAGTGCAAACGGGTATGTTGGGGAACTTATTGAGTTGCAGCAAGGGTGAGAAGGACCCTTTGGAAGTTCCAGTGGTTAGATGTGATTGGCCTCGAGAAGCCTCAGCGGAAATGGGCCTCATCTCGCCTGGAGGGCAAAACCTCCTGGATTTTCTAGAGTTGCGGCAGGCGCTCTCGACTTACGACGGGGACCTCAGGGAACCGCTCTGGTGGCCTCAGGAAAGGCCAGTCCCCATGCGAGTTCCTCGGGGGCGTCTCGGGATTCCTCTCCCGTCGATGCCGGGGCCTAAGACCTTGTGTGGAGTCGGGGCCGGAACCTGAGGATTCCTCTCCAGTGCTGACATGGATCTTGGGGTACTTCTGGAGTCTCCCCAGGGGAGTCAGTCTTCGTCTCGTTTGCGGGCATGCATTGCGCTTTCCTCCAGAGCGGTAGCAGCAGTGTCACGCATTCCCCGTGTGGATCAAAGGGTCTATGGTTTTCCCTCGAGTCTTTCCCACGAGGCTTTCCCACGAGGCTTTCCCACAGGGCTGTCCCACGTGCACACGTGGTGGGAGTCGATCCTCGGCTTGAACGTCAAGGCAGTGCAGGGAAAACAGGTTCCTCTGGAATGGACTGACACATCTGGGGGACTCTTGGAATGGTGGCACGACCCTGGAGTTCCTCTCGCCTTTCCTGTGGAGAGCGCCTCCTCTTGAGATGCGACGGGAACGCCGGGAATTCTTTCCCTACGAAACAGGGAAAGGATCCCTCATCTCGAGCGAGAAGGCGGAAACGGGGCTCCCCTGGATGTGTGCGGGACCCCCGTGCTTCCTCTCGAGTGGAGACGGTATGTTGGGGAACTTATTGCATTGCAGCAAGGGTGTGAAGGACCCTTTGGAAGTTCCAGTGGTTAGACGTGATTAGCCTCGAGAAGCCTCAGCGGAAATGGGCCTCATCTCGCCTGGAGGGCAAAACCTCGTGGATTTTCTCGAGTTGCGGCAGGTGCTCTCGACTTACGACGGGGACCTCAGGGACCCGCTCTGGTGGCCTCAGGAAAGGCCAGTCCCCATGCGAGTTCCTCGAGGGCCTCTCGGGATTCCTCTCCCGTCGATGCCGGGGCCTAAGACCTTGTGTGGAGTCGGGCCGGAACCTGAGGATTCCTCTCCAGTGCTGACATGGATCTTGGGGTACTTCTGGAGTCTCCCCAGGGGAGTCAGTCCTCGTCTCGAATGCGGGCATGCACTTGCGCTTTCCTCCAGAGCGGTAGCAGCAGTGTCACGCAGTCCGCCGCGTGGATCAAAGGATCTATGGTTTTCCCTCGAGTCTTTCCCATGAGGCTTTCCCACGAGGCTTTCCCACAGGGCTGTCCCACGTGAACACGTGGTGGGAGTCGATCCTCGGTTTGAACGTCAAGTGCAGGGAAAACAGGTTCCTCTGGAATGGACTGACACATCTGGGGGACTCTTGGAATGGTGGCACGACCCTGGAGTTCCTCTCGCATTTCCTGTGGAGAGCGCCTCCTCTTGAGATGCGACGGGAACGCCGGGAATTCTTTCCCTACGAAACAGGGAAAGGATCCCTCATCTCGAGCTAGGAGGCGGAAACGGGTCTCCCCTGGATGTGTGCGGGACCCCACGTGCTTCCTCTCGAGTGGAGACGGGTATGTCGGGGAACTTCTTGAGTTGCAGCAATGGTGTGAAGGACCCTTTGGAAGTTCCAGTGGTTAGATGTGATTGGCCTCGAGAAGCCTCAGCGGGAATGGGCCTCATCTCGCCTGGAGGGCAAAACCTCCTGGATTTTCTCGAGTTGCGGCAGGTGCTCTCGCCTTACGACGGGGACCTCAGGGACCCGGTCTGGTGGCCTCAGGAAAGGCCAGTCCCCATGCGAGTTCCTCGGGGGCCTCTCGGGTTTCCTCTCCCGTCGATGCCGGGGCCTAAGACCTTGTGTGGAGTCTGGGCCGGAACCTGAGGATTCCTCTCCAGTGCTGACATGGATCTTGGGGTACTTCTGGAGTCTCCCCAGGGGAGTCAGTCCTCGTCTCGAATGCGGGCATGCACTTGCGCTTTCCTCCAGAGCGGTAGCAGCAGTGTCACGCAGTCCGCCGCGTGGATCAAAGGATCTATGGTTTTCCCTCGAGTCTTTCCCACGAGGCTTTCCCACGAGGCTTTCCCACAGGGCTGTCCCACGTGCACACGTGGTGGGAGTCGATCCTCGGCTTGAACGTCAAGGCAGTGCAGGGAAAACAGGTTCCTCTGGAATGGACTGACACATCTGGGGGACTCTTGGAATGGTGTCACGACCCTGGAGTTCCTCTCGCCTTTCCTGTGGAGAGCACCTCCTCTTGAGATGCGACAGGAACGCCGGGAATTCTTTCCCTACGAAACAGGGAAAGGATCCCTCATCTCAAGCTAGGAGGCGGAAACGGGGCTCCCCTGGATGTGTGCGGGACCCACGTGCTTCCTCTCGAGTGGAGACGGTATGTTGGGGAACTTCTTGCGTTGCAGCAAGTGTGTGAAGGACCCTTTGGAAGTTCCAGTGGTTAGACGTGATTAGCCTCGAGAAGCCTCAGCGGAAATGGGCCTCATCTCGCCTGGAGGGCAAAACCTCGTGGATTTTCTCGAGTTGCGGCAGGTGCTCTCGACTTACGACGGGGACCTCAGGGACCCGCTCTGGTGGCCTCAGGAAAGGCCAGTCCCCATGCGAGTTCCTCGGGGGCCTCTCGGGATTCCTCTCCCGTCGATGCCGGGGCCTAAGACCTTGTGTGGAGTCGGCGCCGGAACCTGAGGATTCCTCTCCAGTGCTGACATGGATCTTGGGGTACTTCTGAAGTCTCCCCAGGGGAGTCAGTCCTCGTCTCGAATGCGGGCATGCACTTGCGCTTTCCTCCAGAGCGGTAGCAGCAGTGTCACGCAGTCCGCCGCGTGGATCAAAGGATCTATGGTTTTCCCTCGAGTCTTTCCCACGAGGCTTTCCCACGAGGCTTTCCCACAGGGCTGTCCCACGTGCACACGTGGTGGGAGTCGATCCTCGGCTTGAACGTCAAGGCAGTGCAGGGAAAACAGGTTCCTCTGGAATGGACTGACACATCTGGGGGACTCTTTTAATGGTGGCACGACCCTGGAGTTCCTCTCGCTTTCCTGTGGAGAGCGCCTCCTCTTGAGATGCGACGGGAACGCCGGGAATTCTTTCCCTACGAAACAGGGAAAGGATCCCTCATCTCGAGCTAGGAGGCGGAAACGGGTCTCCCCTGGATGTATGCGGGACCCCACGTGCTTCCTCTCGAGTGGAGACGGGTATGTCGGGGAACTTCTTGAGTTGCAGCAATGGTGTGAAGGACCCTTTGGAAGTTCCAGTGGTTAGATGTGATTGGCCTCGAGAAGCCTCAGCGGAAATGGGCCTCATATCACCTGGAGGGCAAAACCTCCTGGATTTTCTCGAGTTGCGGCAGGTGCTCTCGACTTACGACGGGGACCTCAGGGACCCGCTCTGGTGGCCTCAGGAAAGGCCAGTCCCCATGCGAGTTCCTCGGGGGCCTCTCGGGATTCCTCTCCCGTCGATGCCGGGGCCTAAGACCTTGTGTGGAGTCGGGGCCGGAACCTGAGGATTCCTCTCCAGTGCTGACATGGATCTTGGAGTAATTCTGGAGTCTCCCCAGGGGAGTCAGTCCTCGTCTCGAATGCGGGCATGCACTTGCGCTTTCCTCCAGAGCGGTAGCAGCAGTGTCACGCAGTCCGCCGCGTGGATCAAAGGATCTATGGTTTTCCCTCGAGTCTTTCCCACGAGGCTTTCCCACGAGGCTTTCCCACAGGGCTGTCCCACGTGCACACGTGGTGTGAGTCGATCCTCGGCTTGAACGTCAAGGCAGTGCAGGGAAAACAGGTTCCTCTTGAATGGACTGACACATCTGGGGGACTCTTGGAATGGTGTCTCGACCCTGGAGTTCCTCTCGCCTTTCCTGTGGAGAACGCCTCCTCTTGAGATGCGACTGGAACTCCGGGAATTCTTTCCCTACGAAAAAGGGAAGGATCCCTCATCTCGAGCTAGGAGGCGGAAACGGGGCTCCCCTGGATGTGTGCAGGACCCACGTTCTTCCTCTCGAGTGGAGACGGGTATGTCGGGGACCTTCTTGAGTTGCAGCAAGGGTGTGAAGGACCCTTTGGAAGTTCCAGTGGTTAGATGTGATTAGACTCGAGAAGCCTCAGCGGAAATGGGCCTCATCGCGCCTGGAGGGCAAAACCTCCTGGATTTTCTCGAGTTGCGGCAGGTGCTCTCGACTTACGACGGGGACCTCAGGGACCCGCTCTGGTGGCCTCAGGAAAGGCCAGTCCCCATGCGAGTTCCTCTGGGGATTCCTCTCCCGTCGATGCCGGGGCCTAAGACCTTGTGTGAAGTCGGGGCCGGAACCTGAGGATTCCTCTCCAGTGCTGACATGGATCTTGGGGTACTTCTGGAGTCTCCCCAGGGGAGTCAGTCCTCGTCTCGAATGCGGGCATGCACTTGCGCTTTCCTCCAGAGCGGTAGCAGCAGTGTCACGCAGTTCGCCGCGTGGATCAAAGGATCTATGGTTTTCCCTCGAGTCTTTCCCACGAGGCTTTCCCACGAGGCTTTCCCTCAGGGCTGTCCCACGTGCACACGTGGTGGGAGTCGATCCTCGGCTTGAACGTCAAGGCAGTTCAGGGAAAACAGGTTCCTCTGGAATGGACTGACACATCTGGGGGTCTCTTGGAATGGTGGCACGACCCTGGAGTTCCTCTCGCCTTTCCTGTGGAGAGCGCCTCCTCTTGAGATGCGACGGGAACGCCGGGAATTCTTTCCCTACGAAACAGGGAAAGGATCCCTCATCTCGAGCTAGGAGGCGGAAACGGGGCTCCCCTGGATGTGTGCGGGACCCACGTTCTTCCTCTCGAGTGGAGACGGGTATGTCGGGGAACTTCTTGAGTTGCAGCATGGGTGTGAAGGACCCTTTGGAAGTTCCAGTGGTTAGACGTGATTAGCCTCGAGAAGCCTCAGCGGAAATGGGCCTCATCTCGCCTGGAGGGCAAAACCTCCTGGATTTTCTCGAGTTGCGGCAGGTGCTCTCGACTTACGACGGGGACCTCAGGGACCCGCTCTGGTGGCCTCAGGAAAGGCCAGTCCCCATGCGAGTTCCTCGGGGGCCTCTGGGGTTTCCTCTCCCGTCGATGCCGGGGCCTAAGTCCTTGTGTGGAGTTGGGGTCGGAACGTGAGGATTCCTCTCCAGTGCTGACATGGATCTTGGGGTACTTCTGGAGTCTCCCCAGGGGAGTCAGTCTTCGTCTCGAATGCGGGCATGCACTTGCGCTTTCCTCCAGAGCAGTAGCAGCAGTGTCACGCAGTCCGCCGCGTGGATCAAAGGATCTATGGTTTTCCCTCGAGGCTTTCCCACGAGGCTTTCCCACAAGGCTTTCCCACAGGGCTGTCCCACGTGCACACGTGGTGGGAGTCGATCCTCGGCTTGCACGTCAAGGCAGTACAGGGAAAACAGGTTCCTCTGGAATGGACTGACACATCTGGGGGACTCTTGGAATGGTGTCACGACCCTGGAGTTCCTCTCGCCTTTCCTGTGGAGAGCGCCTCCTCTTGAGATGCGACTGGAACGCCGGGAATTCTTTCCCTACGAAAAAGGGAAGGATCCCTCATCTCGAGCTAGGAGGCGGAAACGGGGCTCCCCTGGATGTGTGAGGGACCCCACGTGCTTCCTCTCGAGTGGAGACGGGTAGGTCGGGAAACTTCTTGAGTTGCAGCAATGGTGTGAAGGACCCTTTGGAAGTTCCAGTGGTTAGATGTGATTGGCCTCGAGAAGCCTCAGCAGAAATGGGCCTCATCTCGCCTGGAGGGCAAAACCTCCTGGATTTTCTCGAGTTGCGGCAGGTGCTCTCGACTTACGACGGGGACCTCAGGGACCCGCTCTGGTGGCCTCAGGAAAGGCCAGTCCCCATGCGAGTTCCTCGGGGGCCTCTGGGGATTCCTCTCCCGTCGATGCCGGGGCCTAAGTCCTTGTGTGGAGTCGGTGTCGGAACCTGAGGATTCCTCTCCAGTGCTGACATGGATCTTGGGGTACTTCTGGAGTCTCCCCAGGGGAGTCAGTCTTCGTCTCGAATGCGGGCATGCACTTGCGCTTTCCTCCAGAGCGGTAGCAGCAGTGTCACGCAGTCCGCCGCGTGGATCAAAGGATCTATGTTTTTCCCTCGAGTCTTTTCCACGAGGCTTTCCCACGAGGCTTTCCCACAGGGTTGTCCCACGTGCACACGTGCTGGGAGTCGATCCTTGGCTTGAACGTCAAGGCAGTGCAGGGAAAACAGGTTCCTCAGGAATGGACTGACACATCTGGGGGACTCTTGGAATGGTGGCACGACCCTGGATTTCCTCTCGCCTTTCCTGTGGAGAGCGCCTCCTCTTGAGATGCGACGGGAACGCCGGGAATTCTTTCCCTACGAAACAGGGAAAGGATCCCTCATCTCGAGCTAGGAGGCGGAAACGGGGCTCCCCTGGATGTGTGCGGGACACCACGTGCTTCCTCTCGAGTGGAGACGGGTATGTCGGGGAACTTCTTGAGTTGCATCAAGGGTGTGAAGGACCCTTTGGAAGTTCCAGTGGTTAGACGTGATTAGCCTCGAGAAGCCTCAGCGGAAATGGGCCTCATCTCGCCTGGAGGGCAAAACCTCCTGGATTTTCTGGAGTTGCGGCAGGTGCTCTCGACTTAGGACG
This sequence comes from Ovis canadensis, assembly GCF_042477335.2. Taxonomy (NCBI): domain Eukaryota; kingdom Metazoa; phylum Chordata; class Mammalia; order Artiodactyla; family Bovidae; genus Ovis; species Ovis canadensis. The sequence continues at coordinate 10,172,588 of NC_091266.1, forward strand.
GGGACCTCAGGGACCCGCTCTGGTGGCCTCAGGAAAGGCCAGTCCCCATGCGAGTTCCTCGGGGGCGTCACGGGATTCCTCTCCCGTCGATGCCGGGGCCTAAGACCTTGTGTGGAGTCGGGGCCGGAACCTGAGGATTCCTCTCCAGTGCTGACATGGATCTTGGGGTACGTCTGGAGTCTCCCCAGGGGAGTCAGTCCTCGTCTCGAATGCGGGCATGCACTTGCGCTTTCCTCCAGAGCAGTAGCAGCAGTGTCACGCAGTCCGCCGCGTGGATCAAAGGATCTATGGTTTTCCCTCGAGTCTTTCACACGAGGCTTTCCCACGAGGCTTTCCCACAGGTCTGTCCCACGTGCACACGTGGTGGGAGTCGATCCTCGCCTTGCACGTCAAGGCAGTGCAGGGAAAACAGGTTCCTCTGGAATGGACTGACACATCTGGGGGACTCTTGGAATGGTGGCACGACCCTGGAGTTCCTCTCGCCTTTCCTGTGGAGAGCGCCTCCTCTTGAGATGCGACGGGAACGCCGGGAATTCTTTCCCTACGAAACAGGGAAAGGATCCCTCATCTCGAGCTAGGAGTCGGAAACGGAGCTCCCCTGTATGTGGGCGGGACACCACGTGCTTCCTCTCGACTGGAGACGGGTATGTCGGGGAACTTCTTGAGTTGCAGCAAGGGTGTGAAGGACCCTTTGGAAGTTCCAGTGGTTAGACGTGATTAGCCTCGAGAAGCCTCATCGGAAATGGGCCTCATCTCGCCTGGAGGGCAAAACCTCCTGGATTTTCTCGAGTTGCGGCAGGTGCTCTCGACTTACGACGGGGACCTCAGGGACCCGCTCTGGTGGCCTCAGGAAAGGCCAGTCCCCATGCGAGTTCCTCGGGGGCGTCTCGGGATTCCTCTCCCGTCGATGCCGGGGCCTAAGACCTTGTGTGGAGTCGGTGTCGGAACCTGAGGATTCCTCTCCAGTGCTGACATGGATCTTGGGGTACGTCTGGAGTCTCCCCAGGGGAGTCAGTCCTCGTCTCGAATGCGGGTATGCACTTGTGCTTTCCTCCAGAGCGGTAGCAGCAGTGTCACGCAGTCCGCCGCGTGGATCAAAGGATCTATGTTTTTCCCTCGAGTCTTTCCCACGAGGCTTTCCCACGAGGCTTTCCCACAGGGCTGTCCCACGTGCACACGTGGTGGGACTCGATCCTCGGCTTGAACGTCAAGGCAGTGCAGGGAAAACAGGTTTCTCTGGAATGGACTGACACATCTGGGGGACTCTTGGAATGGTGGCACGACCCTGGAGTTCCTCTCGCCTTTCCTGTGGAGAGCGCCTCCTCTTGAGATGCGACGGGAACGCCGGGAATTCTTTCCCTACGAAACAGGGAAAGGATCCCTCATCTCGAGCTAGGAGTCGGAAACGGAGCTCCCCTGGATGTGGGCGGGACACCACGTGCTTCCTCTCGAGTGGAGACGGGTGTGTCGGGGAACTTCTTGAGTTGCAGCAATGGTGTGAAGGACCCTTTGGAAGTTCCAGTGGTTAGATGTGATTGGCCTCGAGAAGCCTCATCGGAAATGGGCCTCATCTCGCCTGGAGGGCAAAACCTCCTGGATTTTCTCGAGTTGCGGCAGGTGCTCTCGACTTACGACGGGGACCTCAGGGAACCGCTCTGGTGGCCTCAGGAAAGGCCAGTCCCCATGCGAGTTCCTCGGGGGCCTCTCGGGATTCCTCTCCCGTCGATGCCGGGGCCTAAGACCTTGTGTGGAGTCGGGGCCGGAACCTGAGGATTCCTCTCCAGTGCTGACATGGATCTTGGGGTACTTCTGGAGTCTCCCCAGGGGAGTCAGTCCTCGTCTCGAATGCGGGCATGCACTTGCGCTTTCCTCCAGAGCGGTAGCAGCAGTGTCACGCAGTCCGCCGCGTGGATCAAAGGATCTATGGTTTTCCCTCGAGTCTTTCCCACGAGGCTTTCCCACGAGGCTTTCCCACAGGGCTGTCCCACGTGCACACGTGGTGTGAGTCGATCCTCGGCTTGAACGTCAAGGCAGTGCAGGGAAAACAGGTTCCTCTTGAATGGACTGACACATCTGGGGGACTCTTGGAATGGTGTCTCGACCCTGGAGTTCCTCTCGCCTTTCCTGTGGAGAACGCCTCCTCTTGAGATGCGACTGGAACTCCGGGAATTCTTTCCCTACGAAAAAGGGAAGGATCCCTCATCTCGAGCTAGGAGGCGGAAACGGGGCTCCCCTGGATGTGTGCAGGACCCACGTTCTTCCTCTCGAGTGGAGACGGGTATGTCGGGGACCTTCTTGAGTTGCAGCAAGGGTGTGAAGGACCCTTTGGAAGTTCCAGTGGTTAGATGTGATTAGACTCGAGAAGCCTCAGCGGAAATGGGCCTCATCGCGCCTGGAGGGCAAAACCTCCTGGATTTTCTCGAGTTGCGGCAGGTGCTCTCGACTTACGACGGGGACCTCAGGGACCCGCTCTGGTGGCCTCAGGAAAGGCCAGTCCCCATGCGAGTTCCTCTGGGGATTCCTCTCCCGTCGATGCCGGGGCCTAAGACCTTGTGTGAAGTCGGGGCCGGAACCTGAGGATTCCTCTCCAGTGCTGACATGGATCTTGGGGTACTTCTGGAGTCTCCCCAGGGGAGTCAGTCCTCGTCTCGAATGCGGGCATGCACTTGCGCTTTCCTCCAGAGCGGTAGCAGCAGTGTCACGCAGTTCGCCGCGTGGATCAAAGGATCTATGGTTTTCCCTCGAGTCTTTCCCACGAGGCTTTCCCACGAGGCTTTCCCTCAGGGCTGTCCCACGTGCACACGTGGTGGGAGTCGATCCTCGGCTTGAACGTCAAGGCAGTTCAGGGAAAACAGGTTCCTCTGGAATGGACTGACACATCTGGGGGTCTCTTGGAATGGTGGCACGACCCTGGAGTTCCTCTCGCCTTTCCTGTGGAGAGCGCCTCCTCTTGAGATGCGACGGGAACGCCGGGAATTCTTTCCCTACGAAACAGGGAAAGGATCCCTCATCTCGAGCTAGGAGGCGGAAACGGGGCTCCCCTGGATGTGTGCGGGACCCACGTTCTTCCTCTCGAGTGGAGACGGGTATGTCGGGGAACTTCTTGAGTTGCAGCATGGGTGTGAAGGACCCTTTGGAAGTTCCAGTGGTTAGACGTGATTAGCCTCGAGAAGCCTCAGCGGAAATGGGCCTCATCTCGCCTGGAGGGCAAAACCTCCTGGATTTTCTCGAGTTGCGGCAGGTGCTCTCGACTTACGACGGGGACCTCAGGGACCCGCTCTGGTGGCCTCAGGAAAGGCCAGTCCCCATGCGAGTTCCTCGGGGGCCTCTGGGGTTTCCTCTCCCGTCGATGCCGGGGCCTAAGTCCTTGTGTGGAGTTGGGGTCGGAACGTGAGGATTCCTCTCCAGTGCTGACATGGATCTTGGGGTACTTCTGGAGTCTCCCCAGGGGAGTCAGTCTTCGTCTCGAATGCGGGCATGCACTTGCGCTTTCCTCCAGAGCAGTAGCAGCAGTGTCACGCAGTCCGCCGCGTGGATCAAAGGATCTATGGTTTTCCCTCGAGTCTTTCCCATGAGGCTTTCCCACGAGGCTTTCCCACAGGGCTGTCCCACGTGCACACGTGGTGGGAGTCGATCCTCGGCTTGCACGTCAAGGCAGTACAGGGAAAACAGGTTCCTCTGGAATGGACTGACACATCTGGGGGACTCTTGGAATGGTGTCACGACCCTGGAGTTCCTCTCGCCTTTCCTGTGGAGAGCGCCTCCTCTTGAGATGCGACTGGAACGCCGGGAATTCTTTCCCTACGAAAAAGGGAAGGATCCCTCATCTCGAGCTAGGAGGCGGAAACGGGGCTCCCCTGGATGTGTGAGGGACCCCACGTGCTTCCTCTCGAGTGGAGACGGGTAGGTCGGGAAACTTCTTGAGTTGCAGCAATGGTGTGAAGGACCCTTTGGAAGTTCCAGTGGTTAGATGTGATTGGCCTCGAGAAGCCTCAGCAGAAATGGGCCTCATCTCGCCTGGAGGGCAAAACCTCCTGGATTTTCTCGAGTTGCGGCAGGTGCTCTCGACTTACGACGGGGACCTCAGGGACCCGCTCTGGTGGCCTCAGGAAAGGCCAGTCCCCATGCGAGTTCCTCGGGGGCCTCTGGGGATTCCTCTCCCGTCGATGCCGGGGCCTAAGTCCTTGTGTGGAGTCGGTGTCGGAACCTGAGGATTCCTCTCCAGTGCTGACATGGATCTTGGGGTACTTCTGGAGTCTCCCCAGGGGAGTCAGTCTTCGTCTCGAATGCGGGCATGCACTTGCGCTTTCCTCCAGAGCGGTAGCAGCAGTGTCACGCAGTCCGCCGCGTGGATCAAAGGATCTATGTTTTTCCCTCGAGTCTTTTCCACGAGGCTTTCCCACGAGGCTTTCCCACAGGGTTGTCCCACGTGCACACGTGCTGGGAGTCGATCCTTGGCTTGAACGTCAAGGCAGTGCAGGGAAAACAGGTTCCTCAGGAATGGACTGACACATCTGGGGGACTCTTGGAATGGTGGCACGACCCTGGATTTCCTCTCGCCTTTCCTGTGGAGAGCGCCTCCTCTTGAGATGCGACGGGAACGCCGGGAATTCTTTCCCTACGAAACAGGGAAAGGATCCCTCATCTCGAGCTAGGAGGCGGAAACGGGGCTCCCCTGGATGTGTGCGGGACACCACGTGCTTCCTCTCGAGTGGAGACGGGTATGTCGGGGAACTTCTTGAGTTGCATCAAGGGTGTGAAGGACCCTTTGGAAGTTCCAGTGGTTAGACGTGATTAGCCTCGAGAAGCCTCAGCGGAAATGGGCCTCATCTCGCCTGGAGGGCAAAACCTCCTGGATTTTCTGGAGTTGCGGCAGGTGCTCTCGACTTAGGACGGGGACCTCAGGGACCCGCTCTGGTGGCCTCAGGAAAGGCCAGTCCCCATGCGAGTTCCTCGGGGGCGTCACGGGATTCCTCTCCCGTCGATGCCGGGGCCTAAGACCTTGTGTGGAGTCGGGGCCGGAACCTGAGGATTCCTCTCCAGTGCTGACATGGATCTTGGGGTACGTCTGGAGTCTCCCCAGGGGAGTCAGTCCTCGTCTCGAATGCGGGCATGCACTTGCGCTTTCCTCCAGAGCAGTAGCAGCAGTGTCACGCAGTCCGCCGCGTGGATCAAAGGATCTATGGTTTTCCCTCGAGTCTTTCACACGAGGCTTTCCCACGAGGCTTTCCCACAGGTCTGTCCCACGTGCACACGTGGTGGGAGTCGATCCTCGCCTTGCACGTCAAGGCAGTGCAGGGAAAACAGGTTCCTCTGGAATGGACTGACACATCTGGGGGACTCTTGGAATGGTGGCACGACCCTGGAGTTCCTCTCGCCTTTCCTGTGGAGAGCGCCTCCTCTTGAGATGCGACGGGAACGCCGGGAATTCTTTCCCTACGAAACAGGGAAAGGATCCCTCATCTCGAGCTAGGAGTCGGAAACGGAGCTCCCCTGTATGTGGGCGGGACACCACGTGCTTCCTCTCGACTGGAGACGGGTATGTCGGGGAACTTCTTGAGTTGCAGCAAGGGTGTGAAGGACCCTTTGGAAGTTCCAGTGGTTAGACGTGATTAGCCTCGAGAAGCCTCATCGGAAATGGGCCTCATCTCGCCTGGAGGGCAAAACCTCCTGGATTTTCTCGAGTTGCGGCAGGTGCTCTCGACTTACGACGGGGACCTCAGGGACCCGCTCTGGTGGCCTCAGGAAAGGCCAGTCCCCATGCGAGTTCCTCGGGGGCGTCTCGGGATTCCTCTCCCGTCGATGCCGGGGCCTAAGACCTTGTGTGGAGTCGGTGTCGGAACCTGAGGATTCCTCTCCAGTGCTGACATGGATCTTGGGGTACGTCTGGAGTCTCCCCAGGGGAGTCAGTCCTCGTCTCGAATGCGGGTATGCACTTGTGCTTTCCTCCAGAGCGGTAGCAGCAGTGTCACGCAGTCCGCCGCGTGGATCAAAGGATCTATGTTTTTCCCTCGAGTCTTTCCCACGAGGCTTTCCCACGAGGCTTTCCCACAGGGCTGTCCCACGTGCACACGTGGTGGGACTCGATCCTCGGCTTGAACGTCAAGGCAGTGCAGGGAAAACAGGTTTCTCTGGAATGGACTGACACATCTGGGGGACTCTTGGAATGGTGGCACGACCCTGGAGTTCCTCTCGCCTTTCCTGTGGAGAGCGCCTCCTCTTGAGATGCGACGGGAACGCCGGGAATTCTTTCCCTACGAAACAGGGAAAGGATCCCTCATCTCGAGCTAGGAGTCGGAAACGGAGCTCCCCTGGATGTGGGCGGGACACCACGTGCTTCCTCTCGAGTGGAGACGGGTGTGTCGGGGAACTTCTTGAGTTGCAGCAATGGTGTGAAGGACCCTTTGGAAGTTCCAGTGGTTAGATGTGATTGGCCTCGAGAAGCCTCATCGGAAATGGGCCTCATCTCGCCTGGAGGGCAAAACCTCCTGGATTTTCTCGAGTTGCGGCAGGTGCTCTCGACTTACGACGGGGACCTCAGGGAACCGCTCTGGTGGCCTCAGGAAAGGCCAGTCCCCATGCGAGTTCCTCGGGGGCCTCTCGGGATTCCTCTCCCGTCGATGCCGGGGCCTAAGACCTTGTGTGGAGTCGGGGCCGGAACCTGAGGATTCCTCTCCAGTGCTGACATGGATCTTGGGGTACTTCTGGAGTCTCCCCAGGGGAGTCAGTCCTCGTCTCGAATGCGGGCATGCACTTGCGCTTTCCTCCAGAGCGGTAGCAGCAGTGTCACGCATTCCGCTGCGTGGATCAAAGGATCTATGGTTTTCCCTCGAGTCTTTCCCTCGAAGCTTTCCCACGAGGTTTCCCACAGGGCTGTCCCACGTGCACACGTGGTGGGAATCGATCCTCGGCTTGAACGTCAAGGCAGTTCAGGGAAAACAGGTTCCTCTGGAATGGACTGACACATCTGGGGGTCTCTTGGAATGGTGGCACGACCCTGGAGTTCCTCTCGCCTTTCCTGTGGAGAGCGCCTCCTCTTGAGATGCGACGGGAACGCCGGGAATTCTTTCCCTACGAAACAGGGAAAGGATCCCTCATCTCGAGCTAGGAGGCGGAAACGGGGCTCCCCTGGATGTGTGCGGGACCCACGTTCTTCCTCTCGAGTGGAGACGGGTATGTCGGGGAACTTCTTGAGTTGCAGCATGGGTGTGAAGGACCCTTTGGAAGTTCCAGTGGTTAGACGTGATTAGCCTCGAGAAGCCTCAGCAGAAATGGGCCTCATCTCGCCTGGAGGGCAAAACCTCCTGGATTTTCTCGAGTTGCGGCAGGTGCTTTCGACTTACGACGGGGACCTCAGGGACCCGCTCTGGTGGCCTCAGGAAAGGCCAGTCCCCATGCGAGTTCCTCGGGGGTCTCTGGGGTTTCCTCTCCCGTCGATGCCGGGGCCTAAGTCCTTGTGTGGAGTCGGGGTCGGAACGTGAGGATTCCTCTCCAGTGCTGACATGGATCTTGGGGTACTTCTGGAGTCTCCCCAGGGGAGTCAGTCTTCGTCTGGAATGCGGGCATGCACTTGCGCTTTCCTCCAGAGCGGTTGCAGCAGTGTCACGCAGTCCGCCGCGTGGATCAAAGGATCTATGGTTTTCCCTCGAGTCTTTCCCACGAGGCTTTCCCACGAGGCTTTCCCACAGGGCTGTCCCACGTGCACACGTGGTGGGAGTCGATCCTCGGCTTGCACGTCAAGGCAGTGCAGGGAAAACAGGTTCCTCTGGAATGGACTGACACATCTGGGGGACTCTTGGAATGGTGGCACGACCCTTCAGTTCCTCTCGCCTTTCCTATGGAGAGCGCCTCCTCTTGAGATGCGACAGGAACGCCGGGAATTCTTTCCCTACGAAACAGGGAAAGGATCCCTCATCTCGAGCTAGGAGGTGGAAACGGGGCTCCCCTGGATGTGTGCGGGACCCACGTGCATCCTCTCGAGTGGAGACGGGCAGGTCGGGGAACTTCTTGAGTTGCAGCAAGGGTGTGAAGGACCCTTTGGAAGTTCCAGTGGTTAGACGTGATTAGCCTCGAGAAGCCTCAGCGGAAATGGGCCTCATCTCGCCTGGAGGGCAAAACCTCCTGGATTTCCTCGAGTTGCGGCAGGTGCTCTCGACTTACGACGGGGACCTCAGGGACCCGCTCTGTTGGCCTCAGGAAAGGCCAGTCCCCATGCGAGTTCCTCGGGGGCCTCTGGGGATTCCTCTCCCGTCGATGCCGGGGCCTAAGTCCTTGTGTGGAGTCGGGGCCGGAACCTGAGGATTCCTCTCCAGTGCTGACATGGATCTTGGGGTACTTCTGGAGTCTCCCCAGGGGAGTCAGTCTTCGTCTCGAATGCGGGCATGCACTTGCGCTTTCCTCCAGAGCGGTAGCAGCAGTGTCACGCAGTCCGCCTCGTGGATCAAAGGATCTATGGTTTTCCCTCGAGTCTTTCCCACGAGGCTTTCCCACGAGGCTTTCCCACAGGGCTGTCCCACGTGCACACGTGGTGGGAGTCGATCCTCGGCTTGAACGTCAAGGCAGTGCAGGGAAAACAGGTTCCTCTGGAATGGACTGACACATCTGGGGGACTCTTGGAATGGTGGCACGACCCTGGAGTTCCTCTCGCCTTTCCTGTGGAGAGCGCCTCCTCTTGAGATGCGACGGGAACGCCGGGAATTCTTTCCCTACGAAACAGGGAAAGGATCCCTCATCTCGAGCTAGGAGGCGGAAACGGGGCTCCCCTGGATGTGTGCGGGACCCACGTGCTTCCTAACGAGTGGAGACGGGTAGGTCGGGGAACTTCTTGAGTTGCAGCAAGGTTGTGAAGGACCCTTTGGAAGTTCCAGTGGTTAGACGTGATTAGCCTCGAGAAGCCTCAGCGGAAATGGGCCTCATCTCGCCTGGAGGCCAAAACCTCCTGGATTTTCTCGAGTTGCGGCAGGTGCTCTCGACTTACGACGGGGACCTCAGGGACCCGCTCTGGTGGCCTCAGGAAAGGCCAATCCAAATGCGAGTTCCTCGGGGGCCTCTCGGGATTCCTCTCCCGTCGATGCCGGGGCCTAAGACCTTGTGTGGAGTCGGGGCAGGAACCTGAGGATTCCTCTCCAGTGCTGACATGGATCTTGGGGTATTTCTGGAGTCTCTCCAAGGGAGTCAGTCCTCGTCTCGAATGCGGGCATGCACTTGCGCTTTCCTCCAGAGCGGTTGCAGCAGTGTCACGCAGTCCGCCGCGTGGATCAAAGGATCTATGGTTTTCCCTCGAGTCTTTCCCACGAGGCTTTCCCACGAGGCTTTCCCACAGGGCTGTCCCACGTGCACACGTGGTGGGAGTCGATCCTCGGCTTGAATTTCAAGGCAGTGCAGGGAAAACAGGTTCCTCTGGAATGGACTGACACATCTGGGGGACTCTTGGAATGGTGGCACGACCCTTCAGTTTCTCTCGCCTTTCCTATGGAGAGCGCCTCCTCTTGAGATGCGACGGGAACGCCGGGAATTCTTTCCCTACGAAACAGGGAAAGGATCCCTCATCTCGAGCTAGGAGGCGGAAACGGGGCTCCCCTGGATATGTGTGGGACCCACGTGCTTCCTCTCGAGTGGAGACGGGTAGGTCGGGGAACTTCCTGAGTTGCAGCAAGGGTGTGAAGGACCCTTTGGAAGTTCCAGTGGTTAGACGTGATTAGCCTCGAGAAGCCTCAGCGGAAATGGGCCTCATCTCGCCTGCAGGGCAAAACCTCCTGGATTTTCTCGAGTTGCGGCAGGTGCTCTCGACTTACGACGGGGACCTCAGGGACCCGCTCTGGTGGCCTCAGGAAAGGCCAGTCCCCATGCGAGTTCCTCGGGGGCATCTGGGGATTCCTCTCCCGTCGTTGCCGGGGCCTTATTCCTTGTGTGGAGTCGGGGCCGGAACCTGAGGATTCCTCTCCAGTGCTGACATGGATCTTGGGGTACTTCTGGAGTCTCCCCAGGGGAGTCAGTCTTCGTCTCGAATTCGGGCATGCACTTGCGCTTTCCTCCAGAGCGGTAGCAGCAGTGTCACGCAGTCCGCCGCGTGGATCAAAGGATCTATGGTTTTCCCTCGAGTCTTTCCCACGAGGCTTTCCCACGAGGCTTTCCCACAGGGCTGTCCCACGTGCACACGTGGTGGGAGTCGATCCTCGGCTTGAACGTCAAGGCAGTGCAGGGAAAACAGGTTCCTCTGGAATGGATTGACACATCTGGGGGACTCTTGGAATGGTGTCACGACCCTGTAGTTCCTCTCGCCTTTCCTGTGGAGAGCGCCTCCTCTTGAGATGCGACGGGAACGCCGGGAATTCTTTCCCTACGAAACAGGGAAAGGATCCCTCATCTCAAGCTAGGAGGCGGAAACGGGGCTCCCCTGGATGTGTGCGGGACCCCACGTGCTTCCTCTCGAGTGGAGACGGTTATGTCGGGAAACTTCTTGAGTTGCAGCAAGGGTGTGAAGGACCCGTTGGAAGTTCCAGTGGTTAGATGTGATTAGCCTCGAGAAGCCTCAGCGGAAATGGGCCTCATCTCGCCTGGAGGGCAAAACCTTCTGGATTTTCTCGAGTTGCGGCAGGTGCTCTCGACTTACGACGGGGACCTCAGGGACCCGCTCTGGTGGCCTCAGGAAAGGCCATTCCCCATGCGAGTTCCTCGGGGGCCTCTGGGGATTCCTCTCCCATCGATGCCGGTGCCTAAGACCTTGTGTGGAGTCGGGGCCGGAACCTGAGGATTCCTCTCCAGTGCTGACATGGATCTTGGGGTACGTCTGGAGTCTCCCCAGGGGAGTCAGTCCTCGTCTCGAATGCGGGCATGCACTTGCGCTTTCCTCCAGAGGGGTAGCAGCAGTGTCACGCAGTCTGCCGCGTGGATCAAAGGATCTATGGTTTTCCCTCGAGTCTTTCCCACGAGGCTTTCCCACGAGGCTTTCCCACAGTGCTGTCCCACGTGCACACGTGGTGGGAGTCGATCCTCGGCTTGAACGTCAAGGCAGTGCAGGGAAAACAGGTTCCTCTGGAATGGACTGACACATCTGGGGGACTCTTGGAATGGTGGCACGACCCTGGAGTTCCTCTCTACTTTCCTGTGGAGAGCGCCTCCTCTTGAGATGCGACAGGAACGCCGGGAATTCTTTCCCTACGAAACAGGGAAAGGATCCCTCATCTCGAGCTAGGAGGCGGAAACGGGGTTCCCCTGGATGTGTGCGGGACCCCACGTGCTTCCTCTCGAGTGCAGACGGGTATGTCGGGGAGCTTCTTGAGTTGCAGCAAGGGTGTGAAGGACCCTTTGGAAGTTCCAGTGGTTAGATGTGATTGGCCTCGAGAAGCCTCAGCGGAAATGGGCCTCATCTCGCCTGGAGGGCAAAACCTCCTGGATTTTCTCGAGTTGCGGCAGGTGCTCTCGACTTACGACGGGGACCTCAGGGACCCGCTCTGGTGGCCTCAGGAAAGGCCAGTCCCCACGCGAGTTCCTCGGGGGCGTCTCGGGATTCCTCTCCCGTCGATGCCGGGGCCTAAGACCTTGTGTGGAGTCGGGGTCGGAACCTAAGGATTCCTCTCCAGTGCTGACATGGATCTTGGGGTACGTCTGGAGTCTCCCTAGGGGAGTCAGTCCTCGTCTCGAATGCGGGTATGCACTTGCGCTTTCCTCCAGAGCGGTAGCAGCAGTGTCACGCAGTCCGCCGCGTGGATCAAAGGATCTATGGTTTTCCCTCGAGTCTTTCCCACCAGGCTTTCCCACGAGGCTTTCCCACAGGGCTGTCACACGTGCACACGTGGTGGGAGTCGATCCTCGGCTTGAACGTCAAGGCAGTGCAGGGAAAACAGGTTCCTCTGGAATGGACTGACACATCTGGGGGACTCTTGGAATGGTGGCACGACCCTGGAGTTCCTCTCGCCTTTCCTGTGGAGAGCGCCTCCTCTTGAGATGCGACGGGAACGCCGGGAATTCTTTCCCTACGAGCAAGGAAAGGTTCCCTCATCTCGAGCTAGGAGGCGGAAACGGGGCTCCCCTGGATGTGTGCGGGACCCACGTGCTTCCTCTCGAGTGGAGACGGGTATGTCGGGGAACTTCTTGAGTTGCAGCAAGGGTGTGAAGGACCCTTTGGAAGTTCCAGTGGTTAGACGTGATTAGCCTTGAGAAGCCTCAGCGGAAATGGGCCTCATCTCGCCTGGAGGGCAAAACCTCCTGGATTTTCTCGAGTTGCGGCAGGTGCTCTCGACTTACGACGGGGACCTCAGGGACCCGCTCTGGTGGCCTCAGGAAAGGCCAGTCCCCATGCGAGTTCCTCGGGGGCCTCTCGGGATTCCTCTCCCGTCGATGCCGGGGCCTAAGACCTTGTGTGGAGTCGGGGCCGGAACCTGAGGATTCCTCTCCACTGCTGATATGGACCTTGGGGTACTTCTGGAGTCTCCCCAGGGGAGTCAGTCCTCGTCTTGAATGCGGGCATGCACTTGCGCTTTCCTCCAGAGTGGTAGCAGCAGTGTCACGCAGTCCGCCGCGTGGATCAAAGGATCTATGGTTTTCCCTCGAGTCTTTCCCACGAGGCTTTCCCACGAGGCTTTCCCACAGGGCTGTGCCACGTGCACACGGTGTGGGAGTCGATCCTCGGCTTGAACGTCAAGGCAGTGCAGGGAAAAAAGGTTCCTCTTGAATGGACTGACACATCTGGGGGACTCTTGGAATGGTGTCTCCACCCTGGAGTTCCTCTCGCCTTTCCTGTGGAGAACGCCTCCTCTTGAGATGCGACTGGAACGCCGGGAATTCTTTCCCTACGAAAAAGGGAAGGATCCCTCATCTGGAGCTATGAGGCGGAAACGGGGCTCCCCTGGATGTGTGCGGGACCCACGTGCTTCCTCTCGCGTGGAGACGGGGCGGTCGGGGAACTTCTTGAGTTGCAGCAAGGGTGTGAAGGACCCTTTGGAAGTTCCAGTGGTTAGATGTGATTGGCCTCGAGAAGCCTCAGCGGATATGGGCCTCATCTCGCCTGGAGGGCAAAACCTCCTGGATTTTCTCGAGTTGCGGCAGGTGCTCTCGACTTACGACGGGGACCTCAGGGACCCGCTCTGGTGGCCTCAGGAAAGGCCAGTCCCCATGCGAGTTCCTCTGGGGATTCCTCTCCCGTCGATGCCGGGGCCTAAGACCTTGTGTGAAGTCGGGGCCGGAACCTGAGGATTCCTCTCCAGTGCTGACATGGATCTTGGGGTACTTCTGGAGTCTCCCCAGGGGAGTCAGTCCTCGTCTCGAATGCGGGCATGCACTTGCGCTTTCCTCCAGAGCGGTAGCAGCAGTGTCACGCAGTCCGCCACGTGGATCAAAGGATCTATGGTTTTCCCTCGAGTCTTTCCCACGAGGCTTTCCAACGAGGCTTTCCCTCAGGGCTGTCCCACGTGCACACGTGGTGGGAGTCGATCCTCGGCTTGAACGTCAAGGCAGTGCAGGGAAAACAGGTTCCTCTGGAATGGACTGACACATCTGGGGGTCTCTTGGAATGGTGGCACGACCCTGGAGTTCCTCTCCCCTTTCCTGTGGAGAGCGCCTCCTCTTGAGATGCGACGGGAACGCCGGGAATTCTTTCCCTACGAAACAGGGAAAGGATCCCTCATCTCGAGCTAGGAGGCGGAAACGGGGCTCCCCTGGATGTGTGAGGGACCCCACGTGCTTCCTCTCGAGTGGAGACGGGTATGTCGGGGAAGTTCTTGAGTTGCAGCAAGGGTGTGAAGGACCCTTTGGAAGTTCCAGTGGTTAGATGTGATTGGCCTCGAGAAGCCTCAGCGGAAATGGGCCTCATCTCGCCTGGAGGGCAAAACCTCCTGGATTTATTCGAGGTGCGGCAGGTGCTCTCGACTTACGACGGGGACCTCAGGGACCCGCTCTGGTGGCCTCAGGAAAGGCCAGTCCCCATGCGAGTTCCTCGGGGGCCTCTCGGGATTCCTCTCCCGTCGATGCCGGGGCCTAAGACCTTGTGTGGAGTCGGGGCCGGAACCTGAGGATTCCTCTCCAGTGCTGACATGGATCTTGGGGTATTTCTGGAGTCTCCCCAAGGGAGTCAGTCCTCGTCTCGAATGCGGGCATGCACTTGCGCTTTCCTCCAGAGCGGTTGCAGCAGTGTCACGCAGTCCGCCGCGTGGATCAAAGGATCTATGGTTTTCCCTCGAGTCTTTCCACGAGGCATTCCCACGAGGCTTTCCCACAGGGCTGTCCCACGTGCACACGTGGTGGGAGTCGATCCTCGGCTTGAACATCAAGGCAGTGCAGGGAAAACAGGTTCCTCTGGAATGGACTGACACATCTGGGGAACTCTTGGTATGGTGGCATGACCCTGGACTTCCTCTCGCCTTTCCTGTGGAGAGCGCCTCCTCTTGAGATGCGACGGGAACGCCGGGAATTCTTTCCCTACGAAACAGGGAAAGGATCCCTCATCTCGAGCTAGGAGGCGGAAACGGGGCTCCCCTGGATGTTTGCGGGACACCACGTGCTTCCTCTCGAGTGCAGACGGGTATGTCGGGGAACTTCTTGAGTTGCAGCAAGGGTGTGAAGGACCCTTTGGAAGTTCCAGTGGTTAGATGTGATTGGCCTCGAGAAGCCTCAGCGGAAATGGGCCTCATCTCGCCTGGAGGGCAAAACCTCCTGGATTTTCTCGAGTTGCGGCAGGTGCTCTCGACTTACGACGGGGACCTCAGGGACCCGCTCTGGTGGCCTCAGGAAAGGCCAGTCCCCATGCGAGTTCCTCGGGGGCCTCTCGGGATTCCTCTCCCGTCGATGCCGGGGCCTAAGACCTTGTGTGGAGTCGGGTCCGGAACCTGAGGATTCCTCTCCACTGCTGACATGGATCTTGGGGTACTTCTGGAGTCTCCCCAGGGGAGTCAGTCTTCGTCTCGAATGCGGGCATGCACTTGCGCTTTCCTCCAGAGCGGTAGCAGCAGTGTCACGCAGTCCGCCGCGTGGATCAAAGGATCTTTGGTTTTCCCTCGAGTCTTTTCCACGAGGCTTTCCCACGAGGCTTTCCCACAGGGCTGTCCCACGTGCACACGTGGTGGGAGTCGATCCTGGGATTGAACGTCAAGGCAGTGCAGGGAAAACAGGTTCCTCTGGAATGGACTGACACATCTGGGGGACTCTTGGAATGGTGGCACGACCCTGGAGTTCCTCTCGCCTTTCCTGTGGAGAGCGCCTCCTCTTGAGATGCGACGGGAACGCCGGGAATTCTTTACCTACGAAACAGGGAAAGGATCCCTCATCTCGAGCTAGGAGGCGGAAACGGGGCTCCCCTGGATGTGTGCGGGACCCACGTTCTTCCTCTCGAGTGGAGACGGGTATGTCGGGGAACTTCTTGAGTTGCAGCATGGGTGTGAAGGACCCTTTGGAAGTTCCAGTGGTTAGACGTGATTAGCCTCGAGAAGCCTCAGCAGAAATGGGCCTCATCTCGCCTGGAGGGCAAAACCTCCTGGATTTTCTCGAGTTGCGGCAGGTGCTCTCGACTTACGACGGGGACCTCAGGGACCTGCTCTGGTGGCCTCAGGAAAGGCCAGTCCCCATGCGAGTTCCTCGGGGGTCTCTGGGGTTTCCCCTCCCGTCGATGCCGGGGCCTAAGTCCTTGTGTGGAGTCGGGGTCGGAACGTGAGGATTCCTCTCCAGTGCTGACATGGATCTTGGGGTACTTCAGGAGTCTCCCCAGGGGAGTCAGTCTTCGTCTCGAATGCGGGCATGCACTTGCGCTTTCCTCCACAGCGGTAGCAGCTGTGTCACGCAGTCCGCCGCGTGGATCAAAGGATCTATGGTTTTCCCTCGAGTCTTTTCCACGAGGCTTTCCCACGAGGCTTTCCCACAGGGCTGTCCCAAGGGCACACGTGGTGGGAGTCGATCCTTGGATTGAACGTCAAGGTAGTGCAGGGAAAACAGGTTCCTCTGGAATGGACTGACACATCTGGGGGACTCTTGGAATGGTGGCACGACCCTGGAGTTCCTCTCGCCTTTCCTGTGGAGAGCGCCTCCTCTTGAGATGCGACGGGAACGCCGGGAATTCTTTCCCTACGAAACAGGGAAAGGATCCCTCATCTCGAGCTAGGAGTCTGAAACGGAGCTCCCCTGGATGTGGGCGGGACACCACGTGCTTCCTCTCGAGTGGAGACGGGTATGTCGGGGAACTTCTTGAGTTGCAGCAATGGTGTGAAGGACCCTTTGGAAGTTCCAGTGGTTAGATGTGATTGGCCTCGAGAAGCCTCATCGGAAATGGGCCTCATCTCGCCTGGAGGGCAAAACCTCCTGGATTTTCTCGAGTTGCGGCAGGTGCTCTCGACTTACGACGGGGACCTCAGGGACCCGCTCTGGTGGCCGCAGGAAAGGCCATTCCCCATGCGAGTTCCTCGGGGGCCTCTCGGGATTCCTCTCCCGTCGATGCCGGTGCCTAAGACCTTGTGTGGAGTCGGGCCCGGAACCTGAGGATTCCTCTCCAGTGCTGACATGGATCTTGGGGTACTTCTGGAGTCTCCCCAGGGGAGTCAGTCCTCGTCTCGAATGCGGGCATGCACTTGCGCTTTCCTCCAGAGCGGTTGCAGCAGTGTCACGCAGTCCGCTGCGTGGATCAAAGGATCTATGGTTTTCCCTCGAGTCTTTCCCACGAGGCTTTCCCTCAGGGCTGTCCCACGTGCACACGTGGTGGGAGTCGATCCTCGGCTTGAACGTCAAGGCAGTGCAGGGAAAACAGGTTCCTCTGGAATGGACTGACACATCTGGGGGTCTCTTGGAATGGTGGCACGACCCTGGAGTTCCTCTCGCCTTTCCTGTGGAGAGCGCCTCCTCTTGAGATGCGACGGGAACGCCGGGAATTCTTTCCCTACGAAACAGGGAAAGGATCCCTCATCTCGAGCTAGGAGGCGGAAACGGGGCTCCCCTGGATGTGTGCGGGACCCACGTTCTTCCTCTCGAGCGGAGACGGGTATGTCGGGGAACTTCTTGAGTTGCAGCATGGGTGTGAAGGACCCTTTGGAAGTTCCAGTGGTTAGAGGTGATTAGCCTCGAGAAGCCTCAGCGGAAATGGGCCTCATCTCGCCTGGAGGGCAAAACCTCCTGGATTTTCTCGAGTTGCGGCAGGTGCTCTCGACTTACGACGGGGACCTCAGGGACCCGCTCTGGTGGCCTCAGGAAAGGCCAGTCCCCATGCGAGTTCCTCGGGGGCCTCTCGGGATTCCTCTCCCGTCGATGCCAGGGCCTAAGACCTTGTGTGGATTCGGGGCCGGAACCTGAGGATTCTTCTCCAGTGCTGACATGGATCTTGGGGTACTTCTGGAGTCTCCCCAGGGGAGTCAGTCCTCGTCTCGAATGCGGGCATGCACTTGCGCTTTCCTCCAGAGCGGTAGCAGCAGTGTCACGCAGTCCGCCGCGTGGATCAATGGATCTATGGTTTTCCCTCGAGTCTTTCCCACGAGGCTTTCCCACGAGGCTTTCCCACAGGGCTGTCCCACGTGCACACGTGGTGGGAGTCGATCTTCGGCTTGAACGTCAAGGCAGTGCAGGGAAAACAGCTTCCTCTGTAATGGACTGACACATCTGGGGGTCTCTTGGAATGGTGGCACGACCCTTGAGTTCCTCTCGCCTTTCCTGTGGAGAGCGCCGCCTCTTGAGATGCGACGGGAACGCCGGGAATTCTTTCCCTACGAAACAGGGAAAGGATCCCTCATCTCGAGCTAGGAGGCGGAAACGGGGCTCCCCTGGATGTGTGCGGGACCTCACGTGCTTCCTCTCGAGTGGAGACGGGTATGTCGGGAACTTCTTGAGTTGCAGCAAGGGTGTGAAGGACCCTTTGGAAATTCCAGTGGTTAGATGTGATTAGCCTCGAGAAGCCTCAGCGGAAATGGGCCTCATCTCGCCTGGAGGGCAAAACCTCCTGGATTTTCTCGAGTTGCGGCAGGTGCTCTCGACTTACGATGGGGACCTCAGGGACCCGCTCTGGTGGCCTCAGGAAAGGCCAGTCCCCATGCGAGTTCCTCGCGGACGTCTCGGGATTCCTCTCCCGTCGATGCCGGGGCCTAAGACCTTGTGTGGAGTCGGGGCCGGAACCTGAGGATTCCTCTCCAGTGCTGACATGGATCTTGGGGTACTTCTGGAGTCTCCTCAGGGGAGTCAGTCCCCGTCTCGAATGCGGGCATCCACTTGCGCTTTCCTCCAGAGCGGTAGCAGCAGTGTCACGCAGTCCGCCGCGTGGATCAAAGGATCTATGGTTTTCCCTCGAGTCTTTCCCACGAGGCTTTCCCACGAGGCTTCCCAAAGGGCTGTCCCACGTGCACACGTGGTGGGAGTCGATCCTCGGCTTGAACGTCAAGGCAGTGCAGGGAAAACAGGTTCCTCTGGAATGGACTGACACAACTGGGGGTGTCTTGGAATGGTGCCACGACCCTGGAGTTCCTCTCGCATTTCCTGTGGAGAGCGCCTCCTCTTGAGATGCGACGGGAACGCCGGGAATTCTTTCCCTACAAAACAGGGAAAGGATCCCTCATCTCGAGCTAGGAGGCGGAAACGGGGCTCCCCTGGATGTGTTCGGGACCCCACGTGCTTTCTCTCGAGTGGAGACCGGTATGTCGGGGAACAACTTGAGTTGCAGCAAGGGTGTGAAGGACCCTTTGGAAGTTCCAGTGGTTAGACGTGATTAGCCTAGAGAAGCCTCAGCGGAAATGGGCCTCATCTCGCCTGGAGGGCAAAACCTCCTGGATTTTCTCGAGTTGCGGCAGGTGCTCTCGACTTACGACGGGGACCTCAGGGACCCGCTCTGGTGGCCTCAGGAAAGGCCAGTCCCCATGCGAGTTCCTCGGGGGCCTCTCGGGATTCCTCTCCCGTCAATGCCGGGGCCTAAGACCTTGTGTGGAGTCGGGGCCGGAACCTAAGGATTCCTCTCCAGTGCTGACATGGATCTTGGGGTACTTCTGGAGTCTCCCCAGGGGAGTCAGTCCTCATCTCGAATGCGGGCATGCACTTGCGTTTTCCTCCAGAGCGGTAGCAGCAGTGTCACGCAGTCCGCCGCGTGGATCAAAGGATCTATGGTTGTCCCTCGCGTCTTTCCCACGAGGCTTTCCCACGAGGCTTTCCCACAGGGCTGTCCCACGTGCACACGTGGTGGGAGTCGATCCTCGGCTTGAACGTCAAGGCAGTGCAGGGAAAACAGCTTCCTCTGAAATGGACTGACATATCTGGGGCCTCTTGGAATGGTGCCACGACCCTGGAGTTCCTCTCGCATTTCCTGTGGAGAGCGCCTCCTCTTGAGATGCGACGGGAACGCCGGGAATTCTTTCCCTAGAAAACAGGGAAAGGATCCCTCATCTCGAGCTAGGAGGCGGAAACGGGGCTCCCCTGGATGTGTGCGGGACCCCACGTGCTTCCTCTCGGGTGGAGATGGGTATGTCGGGGAACTTCTTGAGTTGCAGCAAGGGTGTGAAGGACCCCTTGGAAGTTCCAGTGGTTAGATGTGATTAGCCTCGAGAAGCCTCAGCGGAAATGGGCCTCATCTCGCCTGGAGGGCAAAACCTCCTGGATTTTCTCGAGTTGCAGCAGGTGCTCTCGACTTACGACGGGGACCTCAGGGACCCGCTCTGGTGGCCTCAGGAAAGGCCAGTCCCC
This sequence comes from Ovis canadensis, assembly GCF_042477335.2. Lineage (NCBI taxonomy): Eukaryota > Metazoa > Chordata > Mammalia > Artiodactyla > Bovidae > Ovis > Ovis canadensis. The sequence goes on from NC_091266.1 coordinate 10,192,217, forward strand.
ATGCGAGTTCCTCGGGGGCCTCTCGGGATTCCTCTCCCGTCGATGCCGGGGCCTAAGACCTTGTGTGGAGTCGGGGCCGGAACTTGAGGATACCTCTCCAGTGCTGACATGGATCTTGGGGTACTTCTGGAGTTTCCCCAAGGGAGTCAGTCCTCGTCTCGAATGCGGGCATGCACTTGCGCTTTCCTCCAGAGCGGTAGCAGCAGTGTCACGCAGTCCGCCGCGTGGATCAAAGGATCTATGGTTTCCCCTCGAGTCTTTCCCACGAGGCTTTCCCACGAGGTTTTCCCACAGGGCTGTCCCACATGCACAGGTGGTGGGAGTCGATCCTCGGCTTGAACGTCAAGGCAGTGCAGGGAAAACAGGTTCCTCTGGAATGGACTGACACATCTGGGGGACTCTTGGAATGGTGGCACGACCCTGGAGTTCCTCTCGCCTTTCCTGTGGAGAGCGCCTCCTCTTGAGATGCGACGGGAACGCCGGGAATTCTTTCCCTAGGAAACAGGGAAAGGATCCCTCATCTCGAGCTAGGAGGCGGAAACGGGGTTCCCCTGGATGTGTGCGGGACCCTCGTGCTTCCTCTCGAGTGGAGACGGGTATGTCGGGGAACTTCTTGAGTTGCAGCAAGGGTGAGAAGGACCCTTTGGATATTCCAGTGGTTAGATGTGTTTAGCCTCGAGACGCCTCAGCGGAAATGGGCCTCATCTCGCCTGGAGGGCAAAACCTCCTGGATTTTCTCGAGTTGCGGCAGGTGCTCTCGACTTACGACGGGGACCTCAGGGACCCGCTCTGGTGGCCTCAGGAAAGGCCAGTCCCAATGCGAGTTCCTCGGGGGCCTCTCGGGATTCCTCTCCCGTCGATGCCGGGGCCTAAGACCTTGTGTGGAGTCGGGGCCGGAACCTGAGGATTCTTCTCCAGTGCTGACATGGGTCTTGGGGTACTTCTGGAGTCTCCCCAGGGGAGTCAGTCCTCGTCTCGAATGCGGGCATGCACTTGCGCTTTCCTCCAGAGCGGTAGCAGCAGTGTCACGCAGTCTGCCGCGTGGATCAATGGATCTATGGTTTTCCCTCGAGTCTTTCCCACGAGGCTTTCCCACGAGGCTTTCCCACAGGGCTGTCCCACGTGCACACGTGGTGGGAGTCGATCCTCGGCTTGAACGTCAAGGCAATGCAGGGAAAACAGCTTCCTCTGTAATGGACTGACACATCTGGGGGTCTCTTGGAATGGTGGCACGACCCTTGAGTTCCTCTCGCCTTTACTGTGGAGAGCGCCGCCTCTTGAGATGCGACGGGAACGCCGGGAATTCTTTCCCTACGAAACAGGGAAAGGATCCCTCATCTCGAGTTAGGAGGCGGAAACGGGGCTCCCCTGGATGTGTGCGGGACCCCACGTGCTTCCTCTCGAGTGGACACGGGTATGTCGGGAACTTCTTGAGTTGCAGCAAGGGTGTGAAGGACCCTTTGGAAGTTCCAGTGGTTAGATGTGATTAGCCTAGAGAAGCCTCAGCGGAAATGGGCCTCATCTCGCCTGGAGGGCAAAACCTCCTGGATTTTCTCGAGTTGCGGCAGGTGCTCTCGACTTACGACGGGGACCTCAGGGACCCGCTCTGGTTGCCTCAGGAAAGGCCAGTCCCCATGCGAGTTCCTCGGGGGCCTCTCGGGATTCCTCTCCCGTCGATGCCGGGGCCTAAGACCTTGTGTGGAGTCGGGGCCGGAACCTGAGGATTCCTCTCCAGTGCTGACATGGATCTTGGGGTTCTTCTGGAGTCTCCCCAGGGGAGTCAGTCCTCGTCTCGAATGCGGGCATGCACTTGCGCTTTCCTCCAGAGCGGTAGCAGCAGTGTCACGCAGTCCGCCGCGTGGATCAAAGGATCTATGGTTTTGCCTCGAGTCTTTCCCACGAGGCTTTCCCATGAGGCTTTCCCACAGGGCTGTCCCACGTGCACACGTGGTGGGAGTCGATCCTCGGCTTGAACGTCAAGGCAGTGCAGAGAAAACAGGTTCCTCTGGAATGGACTGACACATCTGGGGGTCTCTTGGAATGGTGCCACGATCCTGGAGTTCCTCTTGCCTTTCCTGTGGAGAGCGCCTCCTCTTGAGATGCGACGGGAACGCCGGGAATTCTTTCCCTACAAAACAGGGAAAGGATCCCTCATCTCGAGCTAGGAGGCGGAAACGGGGCTCCCCTGGATGTGTGCGGGACCCCACGTGCTTCCTCTCGAGTGGAGACGGGTATGTCGGGGAACTTCTTGAGTTGCAGCAAGGGTGTGAAGGACCCTTTGGAAGTTCCAGTGGTTAGACGTGATTAGCCTCGAGAAGCCTCAGCGGAAATGTGCCTCAACTCGCCTGGAGGGCAAAACCTCGTGGAATTACTCGAGTTGCGGCAGGTGCTCTCGACTTACGACGGGGACCTCAGGGACCCGCTCTGGTGGCCTCAGGAAAGGCCAGTCCCCATGCGAGTTCCTCGGGGGCCTCTTGGGATTCCTCTCTCGTCGATGCCGGGGCCTAAGACCTTGTGTGGAGTCGGGGCCGGAACCTGAGGATTCCTCTCCAGTGCTGACATGGATCTTGGGGTACTTCTGGAGTCTCCCCAGGGGAGTCAGTCCTCGTCTCGAATGCGGGCATGCACTTGCGCTTTCCTCCACAGCGGTAGCAGCAGTGTCACGCAATCTGCCGCGTGGATCAAAGGATCTATGGTTTTCCCTCGAGTCTTTCCCACGAGGCTTTCCCACGAGGCTTTCCCACAGGGCTGTCCCACGTGCATACGTGGTGGGAGTCGATCCTCAGCTTGAACGTCAAGGCAGTGCAGGGAAAACAGGTTCCTCTGGAATGGACTGACACATCTGGGGGACTCTTGGAATTGTGGCACGACCCTGGAGTTCCTCTCGCCTTTCCTGTGGAGAGCGCCTCCTCTTGAGATGCGACGGGAACGCCGGGAATTCTTTCCCTACGAAACAGGGAAAGGATCCCTCATCTCGAGCAAGGAGGCGGAAACGGGGCTCCCCTGGATGTGTGCCGGACCCTCGTGATTCCTCTCGAGTGGAGACGAGTATGTCGGGGAACTTCTTGAGTTGCAGCAAGGGTGATAAGGACCCTTTGGATGTTCCAGTGGTTAGATGTGATTATCCTCGAGAAACCTCAGCAGAAATGGGCCTCATCTCGCCTGGAGGGCAAAACCTCCTGGATTTTCTCAAGTTGCGGCAGGTGCTCTCGACTTAGACGGGGACCTTAGGGACCCGCTCTGGTGGCCTCAGGAAAGGCCAGTCCCCATGCGAGTTCCTCGGGGGCCTCTCGGGATTCCTCTCCCGTCGATGCCGGGGCCTAAGACCTTGTGTGGAATCGGGGTCGGAACCTGAGGATTCCTCTCCAGTGCTGACATGGATCTTGGGGTACTTCTGGAGTCTCCCCAGGGGAGTCAGTCCTCGTCTCGAATGCGGGCATGCACTTGCGCTTTCCTCCAGGGCGGTAACAGCAGTGTCACGCAGTCCTCCGCGTGGATCAAAGGATCTATGGTTTTCCCTCGAGTCTTTCCCACGAGGCTTTCCCACGAGGCTTTCCCACAGTGCTGTCCCACGTGCACACGTGGTGGGAGTCGATCCTCGGCTTGAACGTCAAGGCAGTGCAGGGAAAACAGGTTCCTCTGGAATGGACTGACACAACTGGGGGTGTCTTGGAATGGTGCCACGACCCTGGAGTTCCTCTCGCCTTTCCTGTGGAGAGCGCCTCCTCTTGAGATGCGACGGGAACGCCGGGAATTCTTTCCCTACTAAACAGGGAAAGGATCCCTCATCTCGAGCTAGGAGGCGGAAACGGGGCTCCCCTGGATGTGTGCGGGACACCACGTGCTTCCTCTCGAGTGCAGACGGGTATGTCGGGGAACTTCTTGAGTTGCAGCAAGGGTGTGAAGGACCCTTTGGAAGTTCCAGTGGTTAGATGTGATTAGCCTCGAGAAGCCTCAGCGGAAATGGGCCTCATCTCGCCTGGAGGGCAAAACCTCCTGGATTTTCTCGAGTTGCGGCAGGTGCTCTCGACTTACGACGGGGACATCAGGGACCCGCTCTGGTGGCCTCAGGAAAGGCCAGTCCCCATGCGAGTTCCTCGGGGGCCTCTCGGGATTCCTCTCCCGTCGATGCCGGGGCCTAAGACCTTGTGTGGAGTCGGGGCCGGAACCTGAGGATTCCTCTCCAGTGCTGACATGGATCTTGGGGTACTTCTGGAGTCTCCCCAGGGGAGTCAGTCCTCGTCTCGAATGCGGGCATGCACTTGCGCTTTCCTCCAGAGCGGTAGCAGCAGTGTCACGCAATCTGCCGCGTGGATCAAAGGATCTATGGTTTTCCCTCGAGTCTTTCCCACGAGGCTTTCCCACGAGGCTTTCCCACAGCGCTGTCCCACGTGCACACGTGATGGGAGTCGATCCTCAGCTTGAACGTCAAGGCAGTGCAGGGAAAACAGGTTCCTCTGGAATGGACTGACACATCTGGGGGACTCTTGGAATTGTGGCACGACCCTGGAGTTCCTCTCGCCTTTCCTGTGGAGAGCGCCTCCTCTTGAGATGCGACGGGAACGCCGGGAATTCTTTCCCTACGAAACAGGGAAAGGATCCCTCATCTCGAGCTAGGAGGCGGAAACGGGGCTCCCCTGGATGTGTGCCGGACCCTCGTGATTCCTCTCGAGTGGAGACGGGTATGTCGGGGAACTTCTTGAGTTGCAGCAAGGGTGAGAAGGACCCTTTGGATGTTCCAGTGGTTAGATGTGATTATCCTCGAGAAACCTCAGCAGAAATGGGCCTCATCTCGCCTGGAGGGCAAAACCTCCTGGATTTTCTCAAGTTGCGGCAGGTGCTCTCGACTTACGACGGGGACCTTAGGGACCCGCTCTGGTGGCCTCAGAAAAGGCCAGTCCCCATGCGAGTTCCTCGGGGGCCTCTCGGGATTCCTCTCCCGTCGATGCCGGGGCCTAAGACCTTGTGTGGAATCGGGGCCGGAACCTGAGGATTCCTCTCCAGTGCTGACATGGATCTTGGGGTACTTCTGGAGTCTCCCCAGGGGAGTCAGTCCTCGTCTCGAATGCGGGCATGCACTTGCGCTTTCCTCCAGGGCGGTAGCAGCAGTGTCACGCAGTCCGCCGCGTGGATCAAAGGATCTATGGTTTTCCCTCGAGTCTTTCCCACGAGGCTTTCCCACGAGGCTTTCCCACAGGGCTGTCCCACGTGCACACGTGGTGGGAGTCGATCCTCGGCTTGAACGTCAAGGCAGTGCAGGGAAAACAGGTTCCTCTGGAATGGACTGACACATCTGGGGGACTCTTGGAATGGTGGCACGACCCTTGAGTTCCTCTCGCCTTTCCTGTGGAGAGCGCCTCCTCTTGAGATGCGACGGGATCGCCGGGAATTCTTTCCCTATGAAACAGGGAAAGGATCCCTCATCTCGAGCTAGGAGGCGGAAACGGGGCTCCCCTGGATGTGTGCGGGACCCCACGTGCTTCCTCTCGAGTGGAGACGGGTATGTCGGGGAACTTCTTGAGTTGCAGCAAGGGTGTGAAGGACCCTTTGGAAGTTCCAGTGGTTAGACGTGATTAGCCTCGAGAAGCCTCAGCGGAAATGTGCCTCATCTCCCCTGGAGGGCAAAACCTCCTGGATTTTCTCGAGTTGCGGCAGGTGCTCTCGACTTACGACGGGTACCTCAGGGACCCGCTCTGGTGGCCTCAGGAAAGGCCAGTCCCCATGCGAGTTCCTCGGGGGCCTCTCGGGATTCCTCTCCCGTCGATGCCGGGGCCTAAGACCTTGTGTGGAGTCGGGGCCGGAACCTGAGGATTCCTCTCCAGTGCTGACATGGATCTTGGGGTACTTCTGGAGTCTCCCCAGGGGAGTCAGTCCTCGTCTCGAATGCGGGCATGCACTTGCGCTTTCCCCCAGGGCGGTAGCAGCAGTGTCACGCAGTCCGCCGCGTGGATCAAAGGATCTATGGTTTTCCCTCGAGTCTTTCCCACGAGGCTTTCCCACGAGGCTTTCCCACAGGGCTGTCCCACGTGCACACGTGGTGGGAGTCGATCCTTGGCTTGAACGTCAAGGCAGTGCAGGGAAAACAGGTTCCTCTGGAATGGACTGACACATCTGGGGGCCTCTTGGAATGGTGGCACGACCCTGGAGATCCTCTCGCCTTTCCTGTGGAGAGCGCCTCCTCTTGAGATGCGACGGGAACGCCGGGAATTCTTTCCCTACGAAACAGGGAAAGGATCCCTCATCTCGAGCTAGGAGGCGGAAACGGGGCTCCCCTGGATGTGGGCGGGACCCCACGTGCTTCCTCTCGAGTGGAGACGGGTATGTCGGGGAACTTCTTGAGTTGCAGCAAGGGTGTGAAGGACCCTTTGGAAGTTCCAGTGGTTAGACGTGATTAGCCTAGAGAAGCCTCAGCGGAAATGGGCCTCATCTCGCCTGGAGGGCAAAACCTCCTGGATTTTCTCGAGTTGCGGCAGGTGCTCTCGACTTACGACGGGGACCTCAGGGACCCGCTCTGGTGGCCTCAGGAAAGGCCAGTCCCCATGCGAGTTCCTCGGGGGCCTCTCGGGATTCCTCTCCCGTCGATGCCTGGGCCTAAGACCTTGTGTGGAGTCGGGGCCGGAACCTGAGGATTCCTCTCCAGTGCTGACATGGATCTTGGGGTACTTCTGGAGTCTCCACAGGGGAGTCAGTCCTCGTCTCGACTGAGGGCATGCACTTGCGCTTTCCTCCACAGCGGTAGCAGCAGTGTCACGCAGTCCGCCGCGTGGATCAAAGGATCTATGGTTTTCCCTCGAGTCTTTCCCACGAGGCTTTCCCACGAGGCTTTCCCACAGGGCTGTCCCACGTGCACACGTGGTGGGAGTCGATCCTCAGCTTGAACGTCAAGGCAGTGCAGGGAAAACAGGTTCCTCTGGAAAGGACTGACACATCTGGGGGACTCTTGGAATTGTGGCACGACCCTGGAGTTCCTCTCGCCTTTCCTGTGGAGAGCACCTCCTCTTGAGATGCGACGGGAACGCCGGGAATTCTTTCCCTACGAAACAGGGAAAGGATCCCTCATCTCGAGCTAGGAGGCGGAAACGGGGCTCCCCTGGATGTGTGCGGGACCCCACGTGCTTCCTCTCGAGTGGAGACGGGTATGTCGGGGAAATTCTTGAGTTGCAGCAAGGGTGTGAAGGACCCTTTGGATGTTCCAGTGGTTAGACGTGATTAGCCTCGAGAAGCCTCAGCGCAAATGGGCCTCATCTCGCCTGGAGGGCAAAACCTCCTGGATTTTCTCGAGTTGCGGCACGTGCTCTCGACTTACGACGGGGACCTCAGGGACCCGTTCTGGTGGCCTCAGGAAAGGCCAGTCCCCATGCGAGTTCCTCGGGGGCCTCTCGGGATTCCTCTCCCGTCGATGCCGGGGCCTAAGACCTTGTGTGGAGTCGGGGCCGGAACCTGAGGATTCCTCTCCAGTGCTGACATGGATCTTGGGGTACTTCTGGAGTCTCCCCAGGGGAGTCAGTCCTCGTCTCGAATGAGGACATGCACTTGCGCTTTCCTCCAGAGCGGTAGCAGCAGTGTCACGCAGTCCGCCGCGTGGATCAAAGGATCTATGGTTTTCCCTCGAGTCTTTCCCACGAGGCTTTCCCACGAGGCTTTCCCACAGGGCTGTCCCACGTGCACACGTGGTGGGAGTCGATCCTCGGCTTGAACTCAAGGCAGTGCAGGGAAAACAGGTTCCTCTGGAATGGACAGACAAATCTGGGGGACTCTTGGAATGGTGGCACGACCCTGGAGTTCCTCTCGCCTTTCCTGTGGAGAGCGCCTCCTCTTGAGATGCGACGGGAACGCCGGGAATTCTTTCCCTACGAAACAGGGAAAGGATCCCTCATCTCGAGCTAGGAGGCGGATACGGGGCTCCCCTGGATGTGTGCGGGACCCCACGTGCTTCCTCTCGAGTGGAGACGGGTATGTCGGGGAAATTCTTGAGTTGCAGCAAGGGTGTGAAAGACCCTTTGGAAGTTCCAGTGGTTAGACGTGATTAGCCTCGAGAAGCCTCAGCGGAAATGGGCCTCATCTCGCCTGGAGGGCAAAACCTCCTGGATTTTCTCGAGTTGCGGCAGGTGCTCTCGACTTACGACGGGGACCTCAGGGACCCGCTCTGGTGGCCTTAGGAAAGGCCAGTCCCCATGCGAGTTCCTCGGGGGCCTCTCGGGATTCCTCTCCCGTCGATGCCGGGGCCTAAGACCTTGTGTGGAGTCGGGGCCGGAACCTGAGGATTCCTCTCCAGTGCTGACATGGATCTTGGGGTACTTCTGGAGTCTCCCCAGGGGAGTCAGTCCTCGTCTCGAATGCGGGCATGCACTTGCGCTTTCCTCCAGAGCGGTAGCAGCAGTGTCACGCAGTCCGCCGCGTGGATCAAAGGATCTATGGTTTTCCCTCGAGTCTTTCCCACGAGGCTTTCCCACGAGGCTTTCCCACAGGGCTGTCCCACGTGCACACGTGGTGGGAGTCGATCCTCGGCTTGAACTCAAGGCAGTGCAGGGAAAACAGATTCCTCTGGAATGGACAGACAAATCTCGGGGACTCTTGGAATGGTGGCACGACCATGGAGTTCCTCTCGCCTTTCCTGTGGAGAGCGCATCCTCTTGAGATGCCACGGGAACGCCGGGAATTCTTTCCCTACGAAACAGGGAAAGGATCCCTCATCTCGAGCTAGGAGGCGGAAACGGGGCTCCCCTGGATGTGTGCGGGACCCTCGTGCTTCCTCTCGAGTGGAGACGGGTATGTCGCGGAACTGCTTGAGTTGCAGCAAGGGTGTGAAGGACCCTTTGGAAGTTCCAGTGGTTAGACGTGATTAGCCTCGAGAAGCCTCAGCGGAAATGGGCCTCATCTCGCCTGGAGGGCAAAACCTCCTGGATTTTCTCGAGTTGCGGCAGGTGCTCTCGACTTACGACGGGGACCTCAGGGACCCGCTCTGGTGGCCTCAGGAAAGGCCAGTCCCCATGCGAGTTCCTCGGGGGCCTCTCGGGATTCCTCTCCCGTCGATGCCGGGGCCTAAGACCTTGTGTGGAGTCGGGACCCGAACTTGAGGATTCCTCTCCAGTGCTGACATGGATCTTGGGGTACTTCTGGAGTCTCCCCAGGGGAGTCAGTCCTCGTCTCGAATGCGGGCATGCACTTGCGCTTTCCTCCAGAGCGGTAGCAGCAGTGTAACGCAGTCCGCCGCGTGGATCAAAGGATCTATGGTTTTCCCTCGAGTCTATCCCACGAGGCTTTCCCACGAGGCTTTCCCACAGGGCTGTCCCACGTGCACACGTGGTGGGAGTCGATCCTCGGCTTGAACGTCAAGGCAGTGCAGGGAAAACAGCTTCCTCTGTAATGGACTGACACATCTGGGGGTCTCTTGGAATGGTGGCACGACCCTTGAGTTCCTCTCGCCTTTCCTGTGGAGAGCGCCGCCTCTTGAGATGCGACGGGAACGCCGGGAATTCTTTCCCTACGAAACAGGGAAAGGATCCCTCATCTCGAGCTAGGAGGCGGAAACGGGGCTCCCCTGGATGTGTGCGGGACCTCACGTGCTTCCTCTCGAGTGGAGACGGGTATGTCGGGAACTTCTTGAGTTGCAGCAAGGGTGTGAAGGACCCTTTGGAAATTCCAGTGGTTAGATGTGATTAGCCTCGAGAAGCCTCAGCGGAAATGGGCCTCATCTCGCCTGGAGGGCAAAACCTCCTGGATTTTCTCGAGTTGCGGCAGGTGCTCTCGACTTACGATGGGGACCTCAGGGACCCGCTCTGGTGGCCTCAGGAAAGGCCAGTCCCCATGCGAGTTCCTCGCGGACGTCTCGGGATTCCTCTCCCGTCGATGCCGGGGCCTAAGACCTTGTGTGGAGTCGGGGCCGGAACCTGAGGATTCCTCTCCAGTGCTGACATGGATCTTGGGGTACTTCTGGAGTCTCCTCAGGGGAGTCAGTCCCCGTCTCGAATGCGGGCATCCACTTGCGCTTTCCTCCAGAGCGGTAGCAGCAGTGTCACGCAGTCCGCCGCGTGGATCAAAGGATCTATGGTTTTCCCTCGAGTCTTTCCCACGAGGCTTTCCCACGAGGCTTCCCAAAGGGCTGTCCCACGTGCACACGTGGTGGGAGTCGATCCTCGGCTTGAACGTCAAGGCAGTGCAGGGAAAACAGGTTCCTCTGGAATGGACTGACACAACTGGGGGTGTCTTGGAATGGTGCCACGACCCTGGAGTTCCTCTCGCATTTCCTGTGGAGAGCGCCTCCTCTTGAGATGCGACGGGAACGCCGGGAATTCTTTCCCTACAAAACAGGGAAAGGATCCCTCATCTCGAGCTAGGAGGCGGAAACGGGGCTCCCCTGGATGTGTTCGGGACCCCACGTGCTTTCTCTCGAGTGGAGACCGGTATGTCGGGGAACAACTTGAGTTGCAGCAAGGGTGTGAAGGACCCTTTGGAAGTTCCAGTGGTTAGACGTGATTAGCCTAGAGAAGCCTCAGCGGAAATGGGCCTCATCTCGCCTGGAGGGCAAAACCTCCTGGATTTTCTCGAGTTGCGGCAGGTGCTCTCGACTTACGACGGGGACCTCAGGGACCCGCTCTGGTGGCCTCAGGAAAGGCCAGTCCCCATGCGAGTTCCTCGGGGGCCTCTCGGGATTCCTCTCCCGTCAATGCCGGGGCCTAAGACCTTGTGTGGAGTCGGGGCCGGAACCTAAGGATTCCTCTCCAGTGCTGACATGGATCTTGGGGTACTTCTGGAGTCTCCCCAGGGGAGTCAGTCCTCATCTCGAATGCGGGCATGCACTTGCGTTTTCCTCCAGAGCGGTAGCAGCAGTGTCACGCAGTCCGCCGCGTGGATCAAAGGATCTATGGTTGTCCCTCGAGTCTTTCCCACGAGGCTTTCCCACGAGGCTTTCCCACAGGGCTGTCCCACGTGCACACGTGGTGGGAGTCGATCCTCGGCTTGAACGTCAAGGCAGTGCAGGGAAAACAGCTTCCTCTGAAATGGACTGACATATCTGGGGCCTCTTGGAATGGTGCCACGACCCTGGAGTTCCTCTCGCATTTCCTGTGGAGAGCGCCTCCTCTTGAGATGCGACGGGAACGCCGGGAATTCTTTCCCTAGAAAACAGGGAAAGGATCCCTCATCTCGAGCTAGGAGGCGGAAACGGGGCTCCCCTGGATGTGTGCGGGACCCCACGTGCTTCCTCTCGGGTGGAGATGGGTATGTCGGGGAACTTCTTGAGTTGCAGCAAGGGTGTGAAGGACCCCTTGGAAGTTCCAGTGGTTAGATGTGATTAGCCTCGAGAAGCCTCAGCGGAAATGGGCCTCATCTCGCCTGGAGGGCAAAACCTCCTGGATTTTCTCGAGTTGCAGCAGGTGCTCTCGACTTACGACGGGGACCTCAGGGACCCGCTCTGGTGGCCTCAGGAAAGGCCAGTCCCCATGCGAGTTCCTCGGGGGCCTCTCGGGATTCCTCTCCCGTCGATGCCGGGGCCTAAGACCTTGTGTGGAGTCGGGGCCGGAACTTGAGGATACCTCTCCAGTGCTGACATGGATCTTGGGGTACTTCTGGAGTTTCCCCAAGGGAGTCAGTCCTCGTCTCGAATGCGGGCATGCACTTGCGCTTTCCTCCAGAGCGGTAGCAGCAGTGTCACGCAGTCCGCCGCGTGGATCAAAGGATCTATGGTTTCCCCTCGAGTCTTTCCCACGAGGCTTTCCCACGAGGTTTTCCCACAGGGCTGTCCCACATGCACAGGTGGTGGGAGTCGATCCTCGGCTTGAACGTCAAGGCAGTGCAGGGAAAACAGGTTCCTCTGGAATGGACTGACACATCTGGGGGACTCTTGGAATGGTGGCACGACCCTGGAGTTCCTCTCGCCTTTCCTGTGGAGAGCGCCTCCTCTTGAGATGCGACGGGAACGCCGGGAATTCTTTCCCTAGGAAACAGGGAAAGGATCCCTCATCTCGAGCTAGGAGGCGGAAACGGGGTTCCCCTGGATGTGTGCGGGACCCTCGTGCTTCCTCTCGAGTGGAGACGGGTATGTCGGGGAACTTCTTGAGTTGCAGCAAGGGTGAGAAGGACCCTTTGGATATTCCAGTGGTTAGATGTGTTTAGCCTCGAGACGCCTCAGCGGAAATGGGCCTCATCTCGCCTGGAGGGCAAAACCTCCTGGATTTTCTCGAGTTGCGGCAGGTGCTCTCGACTTACGACGGGGACCTCAGGGACCCGCTCTGGTGGCCTCAGGAAAGGCCAGTCCCAATGCGAGTTCCTCGGGGGCCTCTCGGGATTCCTCTCCCGTCGATGCCGGGGCCTAAGACCTTGTGTGGAGTCGGGGCCGGAACCTGAGGATTCTTCTCCAGTGCTGACATGGGTCTTGGGGTACTTCTGGAGTCTCCCCAGGGGAGTCAGTCCTCGTCTCGAATGCGGGCATGCACTTGCGCTTTCCTCCAGAGCGGTAGCAGCAGTGTCACGCAGTCCGCCGCGTGGATCAATGGATCTATGGTTTTCCCTCGAGTCTTTCCCACGAGGCTTTCCCACGAGGCTTTCCCACAGGGCTGTCCCACGTGCACACGTGGTGGGAGTCGATCCTCGGCTTGAACGTCAAGGCAATGCAGGGAAAACAGCTTCCTCTGTAATGGACTGACACATCTGGGGGTCTCTTGGAATGGTGGCACGACCCTTGAGTTCCTCTCGCCTTTACTGTGGAGAGCGCCGCCTCTTGAGATGCGACGGGAACGCCGGGAATTCTTTCCCTACGAAACAGGGAAAGGATCCCTCATCTCGAGTTAGGAGGCGGAAACGGGGCTCCCCTGGATGTGTGCGGGACCCCACGTGCTTCCTCTCGAGTGGACACGGGTATGTCGGGAACTTCTTGAGTTGCAGCAAGGGTGTGAAGGACCCTTTGGAAGTTCCAGTGGTTAGATGTGATTAGCCTAGAGAAGCCTCAGCGGAAATGGGCCTCATCTCGCCTGGAGGGCAAAACCTCCTGGATTTTCTCGAGTTGCGGCAGGTGCTCTCGACTTACGACGGGGACCTCAGGGACCCGCTCTGGTTGCCTCAGGAAAGGCCAGTCCCCATGCGAGTTCCTCGGGGGCCTCTCGGGATTCCTCTCCCGTCGATGCCGGGGCCTAAGACCTTGTGTGGAGTCGGGGCCGGAACCTGAGGATTCCTCTCCAGTGCTGACATGGATCTTGGGGTTCTTCTGGAGTCTCCCCAGGGGAGTCAGTCCTCGTCTCGAATGCGGGCATGCACTTGCGCTTTCCTCCAGAGCGGTAGCAGCAGTGTCACGCAGTCCGCCGCGTGGATCAAAGGATCTATGGTTTTGCCTCGAGTCTTTCCCACGAGGCTTTCCCATGAGGCTTTCCCACAGGGCTGTCCCACGTGCACACGTGGTGGGAGTCGATCCTCGGCTTGAACGTCAAGGCAGTGCAGAGAAAACAGGTTCCTCTGGAATGGACTGACACATCTGGGGGTCTCTTGGAATGGTGCCACGATCCTGGAGTTCCTCTTGCCTTTCCTGTGGAGAGCGCCTCCTCTTGAGATGCGACGGGAACGCCGGGAATTCTTTCCCTACAAAACAGGGAAAGGATCCCTCATCTCGAGCTAGGAGGCGGAAACGGGGCTCCCCTGGATGTGTGCGGGACCCCACGTGCTTCCTCTCGAGTGGAGACGGGTATGTCGGGGAACTTCTTGAGTTGCAGCAAGGGTGTGAAGGACCCTTTGGAAGTTCCAGTGGTTAGACGTGATTAGCCTCGAGAAGCCTCAGCGGAAATGTGCCTCAACTCGCCTGGAGGGCAAAACCTCGTGGAATTACTCGAGTTGCGGCAGGTGCTCTCGACTTACGACGGGGACCTCAGGGACCCGCTCTGGTGGCCTCAGGAAAGGCCAGTCCCCATGCGAGTTCCTCGGGGGCCTCTTGGGATTCCTCTCTCGTCGATGCCGGGGCCTAAGACCTTGTGTGGAGTCGGGGCCGGAACCTGAGGATTCCTCTCCAGTGCTGACATGGATCTTGGGGTACTTCTGGAGTCTCCCCAGGGGAGTCAGTCCTCGTCTCGAATGCGGGCATGCACTTGCGCTTTCCTCCACAGCGGTAGCAGCAGTGTCACGCAATCTGCCGCGTGGATCAAAGGATCTATGGTTTTCCCTCGAGTCTTTCCCACGAGGCTTTCCCACGAGGCTTTCCCACAGGGCTGTCCCACGTGCATACGTGGTGGGAGTCGATCCTCAGCTTGAACGTCAAGGCAGTGCAGGGAAAACAGGTTCCTCTGGAATGGACTGACACATCTGGGGGACTCTTGGAATTGTGGCACGACCCTGGAGTTCCTCTCGCCTTTCCTGTGGAGAGCGCCTCCTCTTGAGATGCGACGGGAACGCCGGGAATTCTTTCCCTACGAAACAGGGAAAGGATCCCTCATCTCGAGCAAGGAGGCGGAAACGGGGCTCCCCTGGATGTGTGCCGGACCCTCGTGATTCCTCTCGAGTGGAGACGAGTATGTCGGGGAACTTCTTGAGTTGCAGCAAGGGTGATAAGGACCCTTTGGATGTTCCAGTGGTTAGATGTGATTATCCTCGAGAAACCTCAGCAGAAATGGGCCTCATCTCGCCTGGAGGGCAAAACCTCCTGGATTTTCTCAAGTTGCGGCAGGTGCTCTCGACTTAGACGGGGACCTTAGGGACCCGCTCTGGTGGCCTCAGGAAAGGCCAGTCCCCATGCGAGTTCCTCGGGGGCCTCTCGGGATTCCTCTCCCGTCGATGCCGGGGCCTAAGACCTTGTGTGGAATCGGGGTCGGAACCTGAGGATTCCTCTCCAGTGCTGACATGGATCTTGGGGTACTTCTGGAGTCTCCCCAGGGGAGTCAGTCCTCGTCTCGAATGCGGGCATGCACTTGCGCTTTCCTCCAGGGCGGTAACAGCAGTGTCACGCAGTCCTCCGCGTGGATCAAAGGATCTATGGTTTTCCCTCGAGTCTTTCCCACGAGGCTTTCCCACGAGGCTTTCCCACAGTGCTGTCCCACGTGCACACGTGGTGGGAGTCGATCCTCGGCTTGAACGTCAAGGCAGTGCAGGGAAAACAGGTTCCTCTGGAATGGACTGACACAACTGGGGGTGTCTTGGAATGGTGCCACGACCCTGGAGTTCCTCTCGCCTTTCCTGTGGAGAGCGCCTCCTCTTGAGATGCGACGGGAACGCCGGGAATTCTTTCCCTACTAAACAGGGAAAGGATCCCTCATCTCGAGCTAGGAGGCGGAAACGGGGCTCCCCTGGATGTGTGCGGGACACCACGTGCTTCCTCTCGAGTGCAGACGGGTATGTCGGGGAACTTCTTGAGTTGCAGCAAGGGTGTGAAGGACCCTTTGGAAGTTCCAGTGGTTAGATGTGATTAGCCTCGAGAAGCCTCAGCGGAAATGGGCCTCATCTCGCCTGGAGGGCAAAACCTCCTGGATTTTCTCGAGTTGCGGCAGGTGCTCTCGACTTACGACGGGGACATCAGGGACCCGCTCTGGTGGCCTCAGGAAAGGCCAGTCCCCATGCGAGTTCCTCGGGGGCCTCTCGGGATTCCTCTCCCGTCGATGCCGGGGCCTAAGACCTTGTGTGGAGTCGGGGCCGGAACCTGAGGATTCCTCTCCAGTGCTGACATGGATCTTGGGGTACTTCTGGAGTCTCCCCAGGGGAGTCAGTCCTCGTCTCGAATGCGGGCATGCACTTGCGCTTTCCTCCAGAGCGGTAGCAGCAGTGTCACGCAATCTGCCGCGTGGATCAAAGGATCTATGGTTTTCCCTCGAGTCTTTCCCACGAGGCTTTCCCACGAGGCTTTCCCACAGCGCTGTCCCACGTGCACACGTGATGGGAGTCGATCCTCAGCTTGAACGTCAAGGCAGTGCAGGGAAAACAGGTTCCTCTGGAATGGACTGACACATCTGGGGGACTCTTGGAATTGTGGCACGACCCTGGAGTTCCTCTCGCCTTTCCTGTGGAGAGCGCCTCCTCTTGAGATGCGACGGGAACGCCGGGAATTCTTTCCCTACGAAACAGGGAAAGGATCCCTCATCTCGAGCTAGGAGGCGGAAACGGGGCTCCCCTGGATGTGTGCCGGACCCTCGTGATTCCTCTCGAGTGGAGACGGGTATGTCGGGGAACTTCTTGAGTTGCAGCAAGGGTGAGAAGGACCCTTTGGATGTTCCAGTGGTTAGATGTGATTATCCTCGAGAAACCTCAGCAGAAATGGGCCTCATCTCGCCTGGAGGGCAAAACCTCCTGGATTTTCTCAAGTTGCGGCAGGTGCTCTCGACTTACGACGGGGACCTTAGGGACCCGCTCTGGTGGCCTCAGAAAAGGCCAGTCCCCATGCGAGTTCCTCGGGGGCCTCTCGGGATTCCTCTCCCGTCGATGCCGGGGCCTAAGACCTTGTGTGGAATCGGGGCCGGAACCTGAGGATTCCTCTCCAGTGCTGACATGGATCTTGGGGTACTTCTGGAGTCTCCCCAGGGGAGTCAGTCCTCGTCTCGAATGCGGGCATGCACTTGCGCTTTCCTCCAGGGCGGTAGCAGCAGTGTCACGCAGTCCGCCGCGTGGATCAAAGGATCTATGGTTTTCCCTCGAGTCTTTCCCACGAGGCTTTCCCACGAGGCTTTCCCACAGGGCTGTCCCACGTGCACACGTGGTGGGAGTCGATCCTCGGCTTGAACGTCAAGGCAGTGCAGGGAAAACAGGTTCCTCTGGAATGGACTGACACATCTGGGGGACTCTTGGAATGGTGGCACGACCCTTGAGTTCCTCTCGCCTTTCCTGTGGAGAGCGCCTCCTCTTGAGATGCGACGGGATCGCCGGGAATTCTTTCCCTATGAAACAGGGAAAGGATCCCTCATCTCGAGCTAGGAGGCGGAAACGGGGCTCCCCTGGATGTGTGCGGGACCCCACGTGCTTCCTCTCGAGTGGAGACGGGTATGTCGGGGAACTTCTTGAGTTGCAGCAAGGGTGTGAAGGACCCTTTGGAAGTTCCAGTGGTTAGACGTGATTAGCCTCGAGAAGCCTCAGCGGAAATGTGCCTCATCTCCCCTGGAGGGCAAAACCTCCTGGATTTTCTCGAGTTGCGGCAGGTGCTCTCGACTTACGACGGGTACCTCAGGGACCCGCTCTGGTGGCCTCAGGAAAGGCCAGTCCCCATGCGAGTTCCTCGGGGGCCTCTCGGGATTCCTCTCCCGTCGATGCCGGGGCCTAAGACCTTGTGTGGAGTCGGGGCCGGAACCTGAGGATTCCTCTCCAGTGCTGACATGGATCTTGGGGTACTTCTGGAGTCTCCCCAGGGGAGTCAGTCCTCGTCTCGAATGCGGGCATGCACTTGCGCTTTCCCCCAGGGCGGTAGCAGCAGTGTCACGCAGTCCGCCGCGTGGATCAAAGGATCTATGGTTTTCCCTCGAGTCTTTCCCACGAGGCTTTCCCACGAGGCTTTCCCACAGGGCTGTCCCACGTGCACACGTGGTGGGAGTCGATCCTTGGCTTGAACGTCAAGGCAGTGCAGGGAAAACAGGTTCCTCTGGAATGGACTGACACATCTGGGGGCCTCTTGGAATGGTGGCACGACCCTGGAGATCCTCTCGCCTTTCCTGTGGAGAGCGCCTCCTCTTGAGATGCGACGGGAACGCCGGGAATTCTTTCCCTACGAAACAGGGAAAGGATCCCTCATCTCGAGCTAGGAGGCGGAAACGGGGCTCCCCTGGATGTGGGCGGGACCCCACGTGCTTCCTCTCGAGTGGAGACGGGTATGTCGGGGAACTTCTTGAGTTGCAGCAAGGGTGTGAAGGACCCTTTGGAAGTTCCAGTGGTTAGACGTGATTAGCCTAGAGAAGCCTCAGCGGAAATGGGCCTCATCTCGCCTGGAGGGCAAAACCTCCTGGATTTTCTCGAGTTGCGGCAGGTGCTCTCGACTTACGACGGGGACCTCAGGGACCCGCTCTGGTGGCCTCAGGAAAGGCCAGTCCCCATGCGAGTTCCTCGGGGGCCTCTCGGGATTCCTCTCCCGTCGATGCCTGGGCCTAAGACCTTGTGTGGAGTCGGGGCCGGAACCTGAGGATTCCTCTCCAGTGCTGACATGGATCTTGGGGTACTTCTGGAGTCTCCACAGGGGAGTCAGTCCTCGTCTCGACTGAGGGCATGCACTTGCGCTTTCCTCCACAGCGGTAGCAGCAGTGTCACGCAGTCCGCCGCGTGGATCAAAGGATCTATGGTTTTCCCTCGAGTCTTTCCCACGAGGCTTTCCCACGAGGCTTTCCCACAGGGCTGTCCCACGTGCACACGTGGTGGGAGTCGATCCTCAGCTTGAACGTCAAGGCAGTGCAGGGAAAACAGGTTCCTCTGGAAAGGACTGACACATCTGGGGGACTCTTGGAATTGTGGCACGACCCTGGAGTTCCTCTCGCCTTTCCTGTGGAGAGCACCTCCTCTTGAGATGCGACGGGAACGCCGGGAATTCTTTCCCTACGAAACAGGGAAAGGATCCCTCATCTCGAGCTAGGAGGCGGAAACGGGGCTCCCCTGGATGTGTGCGGGACCCCACGTGCTTCCTCTCGAGTGGAGACGGGTATGTCGGGGAAATTCTTGAGTTGCAGCAAGGGTGTGAAGGACCCTTTGGATGTTCCAGTGGTTAGACGTGATTAGCCTCGAGAAGCCTCAGCGCAAATGGGCCTCATCTCGCCTGGAGGGCAAAACCTCCTGGATTTTCTCGAGTTGCGGCACGTGCTCTCGACTTACGACGGGGACCTCAGGGACCCGTTCTGGTGGCCTCAGGAAAGGCCAGTCCCCATGCGAGTTCCTCGGGGGCCTCTCGGGATTCCTCTCCCGTCGATGCCGGGGCCTAAGACCTTGTGTGGAGTCGGGGCCGGAACCTGAGGATTCCTCTCCAGTGCTGACATGGATCTTGGGGTACTTCTGGAGTCTCCCCAGGGGAGTCAGTCCTCGTCTCGAATGAGGACATGCACTTGCGCTTTCCTCCAGAGCGGTAGCAGCAGTGTCACGCAGTCCGCCGCGTGGATCAAAGGATCTATGGTTTTCCCTCGAGTCTTTCCCACGAGGCTTTCCCACGAGGCTTTCCCACAGGGCTGTCCCACGTGCACACGTGGTGGGAGTCGATCCTCGGCTTGAACTCAAGGCAGTGCAGGGAAAACAGGTTCCTCTGGAATGGACAGACAAATCTGGGGGACTCTTGGAATGGTGGCACGACCCTGGAGTTCCTCTCGCCTTTCCTGTGGAGAGCGCCTCCTCTTGAGATGCGACGGGAACGCCGGGAATTCTTTCCCTACGAAACAGGGAAAGGATCCCTCATCTCGAGCTAGGAGGCGGATACGGGGCTCCCCTGGATGTGTGCGGGACCCCACGTGCTTCCTCTCGAGTGGAGACGGGTATGTCGGGGAAATTCTTGAGTTGCAGCAAGGGTGTGAAAGACCCTTTGGAAGTTCCAGTGGTTAGACGTGATTAGCCTCGAGAAGCCTCAGCGGAAATGGGCCTCATCTCGCCTGGAGGGCAAAACCTCCTGGATTTTCTCGAGTTGCGGCAGGTGCTCTCGACTTACGACGGGGACCTCAGGGACCCGCTCTGGTGGCCTTAGGAAAGGCCAGTCCCCATGCGAGTTCCTCGGGGGCCTCTCGGGATTCCTCTCCCGTCGATGCCGGGGCCTAAGACCTTGTGTGGAGTCGGGGCCGGAACCTGAGGATTCCTCTCCAGTGCTGACATGGATCTTGGGGTACTTCTGGAGTCTCCCCAGGGGAGTCAGTCCTCGTCTCGAATGCGGGCATGCACTTGCGCTTTCCTCCAGAGCGGTAGCAGCAGTGTCACGCAGTCCGCCGCGTGGATCAAAGGATCTATGGTTTTCCCTCGAGTCTTTCCCACGAGGCTTTCCCACGAGGCTTTCCCACAGGGCTGTCCCACGTGCACACGTGGTGGGAGTCGATCCTCGGCTTGAACTCAAGGCAGTGCAGGGAAAACAGATTCCTCTGGAATGGACAGACAAATCTCGGGGACTCTTGGAATGGTGGCACGACCATGGAGTTCCTCTCGCCTTTCCTGTGGAGAGCGCATCCTCTTGAGATGCCACGGGAACGCCGGGAATTCTTTCCCTACGAAACAGGGAAAGGATCCCTCATCTCGAGCTAGGAGGCGGAAACGGGGCTCCCCTGGATGTGTGCGGGACCCTCGTGCTTCCTCTCGAGTGGAGACGGGTATGTCGCGGAACTGCTTGAGTTGCAGCAAGGGTGTGAAGGACCCTTTGGAAGTTCCAGTGGTTAGACGTGATTAGCCTCGAGAAGCCTCAGCGGAAATGGGCCTCATCTCGCCTGGAGGGCAAAACCTCCTGGATTTTCTCGAGTTGCGGCAGGTGCTCTCGACTTACGACGGGGACCTCAGGGACCCGCTCTGGTGGCCTCAGGAAAGGCCAGTCCCCATGCGAGTTCCTCGGGGGCCTCTCGGGATTCCTCTCCCGTCGATGCCGGGGCCTAAGACCTTGTGTGGAGTCGGGACCCGAACTTGAGGATTCCTCTCCAGTGCTGACATGGATCTTGGGGTACTTCTGGATTCTCCCCAGGGGAGTCAGTCCTCGTCTCGAATGCGGGCATGCACTTGCGCTTTCCTCCAGAGCGGTAGCAGCAGTGTAACGCAGTCCGCCGCGTGGATCAAAGGATCTATGGTTTTCCCTCGAGTCTATCCCACGAGGCTTTCCCACGAGGCTTTCCCACAGGGCTGTCCCACGTGCACACGTGGTGGGAGTCGATCCTCGGCTTGAACGTCAAGGCAGTGCAGGGAAAACAGGTTCCTCTGGAATGGACTGACACATCTGGGGGACTCTTGGAATGGTGGCACGACCCTGGAGTTCCTCTCGCCTTTCCTGTGGAGAGCGCCTCCTCTTGAGATGCGACGGGAACGCCGGGAATTCTTTCCCTACGAAACAGGGAAAGGATCCCTCATCTCGAACTAGGAGGCGGAAACGGGGCTCCCCTGGATGTGTGCGGGACCCCACGTGCTTCCTCTCGAGTGGAGATGGGTATGTCGGGGAAATTCTTGAGTTGCAGCAAGGGTGTGAAGGACCCTTTGGAAGTTCCAGTGGTTAGACGTGATTAGCCTCGAGAAGCCTCAGCGGAAATGGGCCTCATCTCGCCTGGAGGGCAAAACCTCCTGGATTTTCTCGAGTTGCGGCACGTGCTCTCGACTTACGACGGGGACCTCAGGGACCCGCTCTGGTGGCCTCAGGAAAGGCCAGTCCCCATGCGAGTTCCTCGGGGTCCTCTCGGAATTCCTCTCCCGTCGATGCCGGGGCCTAAGACCTTGTGTGGAGTCGGGGCCGGAACCTGAGGATTCCTCTCCAGTGCTGACATGGATCTTGGGGTACTTCTGGAGTCTCCCTAGGGGAGTCAGTCCTCGTCTCGAATGCGGGCATGCACTTGCGCTTTCCCCCAGGGCGGTAGCAGCAGTGTCACGCAGTCCGGCGCGTGGATCAAAGGATCTATGGTTTTCCCTCGAGTCTTTCCCACGAGGCTTTACCACGAGGCTTTCCCACAGGGCTGTCCCACGTGCACACGTGGTGGGAGTCGATCCTCGGCTTGAACGTCAAGGCAGTGCAGGGAAAACAGGTTCCTCTGGAATGGACTGACACATCTGGGGGACTCTTGGAATGGTGGCACGACCCTGGAGTTCCTCTCGCCTTTCCTGTGGAGAGCGCCTCCTCTTGAGATGCGACGGGAACGCCGGGAATTCTTTCCCTACGAAACAGGGAAAGGATCCCTCATCTCGAGCTAGGAGACGGAAACGGGGCTCCCCTGGATGTGTGCGGGACCCCACGTACTTCCTCTCGAGTGGAGACGGGTATGTCGGGGAACATCTTGAGTTGCAGCAAGGGTGTGAAGGACCCTTTGGAAGTTCCAGTGGTTAGACGTGATTAGCCTCGAGAAGCCTCAGCGGAAATGGGCCTCATCTCGCCTGGAGGGCAAAACCTCCTGGATTTTCTCGAGTTGCGGCAGGTGCTCTCGACTTACGACGGGGACCTCAGGGACCCGCTCTGGTGGCCTCAGGAAAGGCCAGTCCCCATGCGAGTTCCTCGGGGGCCTCTCGGGATTCCTCTCCCGTCGATGCCGGGGCCTAAGACCTTGTGTGGAGTCGGGGCCGGAACCTGAGGATTCCTCTCCAGTGCTGACATGGATCTTGGGGTACTTCTGGAGTCTCCCTAGGGGAGTCAGTCCTCGTCTCGAATGCGGGCATGCACTTGCGCTTTCCCCCAGGGCGGTAGCAGCAGTGTCACGCAGTCCGCCGCGTGGATCAAAGGATCTATGGTTTTCCCTCGAGGCTTTCCCACGAGGCTTTACCACGAGGCTTTCCCAAAGGGCTGTCCCACGTGCACACGTGGTGGGAGTCGATCCTCGGCTTGAACGTCAAGGCAGTGCAGGGAAAACAGGTTCCTCTGGAATGGACTGACACATCTGGGGGACTCTTGGAATGGTGGCACGACCCTGGAGTTCCTCTCGCCTTTCCTGTGGAGAGCGCCTCCTCTTGAGATGCGACGGGAACGCCGGGAATTCTTTCCCTACGAAACAGGGAAAGGATCCCTCATCTCGAGCTAGGAGACGGAAACGGGGCTCCCCTGGATGTGTGCGGGACCCCACGTACTTCCTCTCGAGTGGAGACGGGTATGTCGGGGAACATCTTGAGTTGCAGCAAGGGTGTGAAAGACCCTTTGGAAGTTCCAGTGGTTAGACGTGATTAGCCTCGAGAAGCCTCAGCGGAAATGGGCCTCATCTCGCCTGGAGGGCAAAACCTCCTGGATTTTCTCGAGTTGCGGCAGGTGCTCTCGACTTACGACGGGGACCTCAGGGACCCGCTCTGGTGGCCTCAGGAAAGGCCAGTCCCCATGCGAGTTCCTCGGGGGCCTCTCGGGATTCCTCTCCCGTCGATGCCGGGGCCTAAGACCTTGTGTGGAGTCGGGGCCGGAACCTGAGGATTCCTCTCCAGTGCTGACATGGATCTTGGGGTACTTCTGGAGTCTCCCCAGGGGAGTCAGTCCTCGTCTCGAATGCGGGCATGCACTTGCGCTTTCCTCCAGGGCGGTAGCAGCAGTGTCACGCAGTCCGCCGCGTGGATCAAAGGATCTATGGCTTTCCCTCGAGTCTTTCCCACGAGGCTTTCCCACGAGGCTTTCCCACAGGGCTGTCCCACGTGCACACGTGGTGGGAGTCGATCCTCGGCTTGAACGTCAAGGCAGTGCAGGGAAAACAGGTTCCTCTGGAATGGACTGACACATCTGGGGGACTCTTGGAATGGTGGCACGACCCTGGAGTTCCTCTCGCCTTTCCTGTGGAGAGCGCCTCCTCTTGAGATGCGACGGGAACGCTGGGAATTCTTTCCCTACAAAACAGGGAAAGGATCCCTCATCTCGAGCTAGGAGGCGGAAACGGGGCTCCCCTGGATGTGTGCGGGACCCCACGTGTTTCCTCTCGAGTGGAGACGGGTATGTCGGGGAACTTCTTGAGTTGCAGCAAGGGTGTGAAGGACCCTTTGGAAGTTCCAGTGGTTAGACGTGATTAGCCTCGAGAAGCCTCAGCGGAAATGTGCCTCATCTCGCCTGTAGGGCAAAACCTCCTGAATTTTCTCGAGCTGCGGCAGGTGCTCTCGACTTACGACCAGGACCTCAGGGACCCGCTCTGGTGGCCTCAGGAAAGGCCAGTCCCCATGCGAGTTCCTCGGGGGCCTCTCGGGATTCCTCTCCCGTGGATGCCGGGGCCTAAGACCTTGTGTGGAGTCGGGGCCGGAACCTGAGGATTGCTCTCCAGTGCTGACATGGATCTTGGGGTACTTCTGGAGTCTCCCCAGGGGAGTCAGTCCTCGTCTCGAATGCGGGCATGCACTTGCGCTTACCTCCACAGCGGTAGCAGCAGTGTCACGCAGTCCGCCGCATGGATCAAAGGATCTATGGTTTTCCCTCGAGTCTTTCCCACGAGGCTTTCCCACGAGGCTTTCCCACAGGGCTGTCCCACGTGCACACGTGGTGGGAGTCGATCCTCGGCTTGAACGTCAAGGCAGTGCAGGGAAAACAGGTTCCTCTGGAATGGACTGACACATCCGGGGGAGTCTTGGAATGGTGGCACGACCCTGGAGTTCCTCTCGCCTTTCCTGTGGAGAGCGCCTCCTCTTGAGATGCGACGGGAACGCCGGGAATTCTTTCCCTACGAAACAGGGAAAGGATCCCTCATCTCGAGCTAGGAGGCGGAAACGGGGCTCCCCTGGATGTGTGCGGGACCCCACGTGCTTCCTCTCGAGTGGAGACGGGTATGTCGGGGAACTTCTTCAGTTGCAGCAAGGGTGTGAAGGACCCTTTGGAAGTTCCAGTGGTTAGACGTGATTAGCCTCGAGAAGCCTCAGCGGAAATGGGCCTCATCTCGCCTGGAGGGCAAAACCTCCTGGATTTTCTCGAGTTGCGGCAGGTGCTCTCGACTTACGACGGGGACCTCAGGGACCCGCTCTGGTGGCCTCAGGAAAGGCCAGTCCCCATGCGAGTTCCTCGGGGGCCTCTCGGGATTCCTCTCCCGTCGATGCCGGGGCCTAAGACCTTGTGTGGAGTCGGGGCCGGAACCTGAGGATTCCTCTCCAGTGCTGACATGGATCTTGGGGTACTTCTGGAGTCTCCCCAGGGGAGTCAGTCCTCGTCTCGAATGCGGGCATGCACTTGCGCTTTCCTCCAGAGCGGTAGCAGCAGTGTCACGCAGTCCGCCGCGTGGATCAAAGGATCTATGGTTTTCCCTCGAGTCTTTCCCACGAGGCTTTCCCACGAGGCTTTCCCACAGGGCTGTCCCACGTGCACACGTGGTGGGAGTCGATCCTCGGCTTGAACTCAAGGCAGTGCAGGGAAAACAGATTCCTCTGGAATGGACAGACAAATCTCGGGGACTCTTGGAATGGTGGCACGACCATGGAGTTCCTCTCGCCTTTCCTGTGGAGAGCGCATCCTCTTGAGATGCCACGGGAACGCCGGGAATTCTTTCCCTACGAAACAGGGAAAGGATCCCTCATCTCGAGCTAGGAGGCGGAAACGGGGCTCCCCTGGATGTGTGCGGGACCCTCGTGCTTCCTCTCGAGTGGAGACGGGTATGTCGCGGAACTGCTTGAGTTGCAGCAAGGGTGTGAAGGACCCTTTGGAAGTTCCAGTGGTTAGACGTGATTAGCCTCGAGAAGCCTCAGCGGAAATGGGCCTCATCTCGCCTGGAGGGCAAAACCTCCTGGATTTTCTCGAGATGCGGCAGGTGCTCTCGACTTACGACGGGGACCTCAGGGACCCGCTCTGGTGGCCTCAGGAAAGGCCAGTCCCCATGCGAGTTCCTCGGGGGCCTCTCGGGATTCCTCTCCCGTCGATGCCGGGGCCTAAGACCTTGTGTGGAGTCGGGACCGGAACTTGAGGATTCCTCTCCAGTGCTGACATGGATCTTGGGGTACTTCTGGAGTCTCCCCAGGGGAGTCAGTCCTCGTCTCGAATGCGGGCATGCACTTGCGCTTTCCTCCAGAGCGGTAGCAGCAGTGTAACGCAGTCCGCCGCGTGGATCAAAGGATCTATGGTTTTCCCTCGAGTCTATCCCACGAGGCTTTCCCACGAGGCTTTCCCACAGGGCTGTCCCAAGGGCACACGTGGTGGGAGTCGATCCTCGGCTTGAACGTCAAGGCAGTGCAGGGAAAACAGGTTCCTCTGGAATGGACTGACACATCTGGGGGACTCTTGGAATGGTGGCACGACCCTGGAGTTCCTCTCGCCTTTCCTGTGGAGAGCGCCTCCTCTTGAGATGCGACGGGAACGCCGGGAATTCTTTCCCTACGAAACAGGGAAAGGATCCCTCATCTCGAGCTAGGAGACGGAAACGGGGCTCCCCTGGATGTGTGCGGGACCCCACGTACTTCCTCTCGAGTGGAGACGGGTATGTCGGGGAACATCTTGAGTTGCAGCAAGGGTGTGAAGGACCCTTTGGAAGTTCCAGTGGTTAGACGTGATTAGCCTCGAGAAGCCTCAGCGGAAATGGGCCTCATCTCGCCTGGAGGGCAAAACCTCCTGGATTTTCTCGAGTTGCGGCAGGTGCTCTCGACTTACGACGGGGACATCAGGGACCCGCTCTGGTGGCCTCAGGAAAGGCCAGTCCCCATGCGAGTTCCTCGGGGGCCTCTCGGGATTCCTCTCCCGTGGATGCCGGGGCCTAAGACCTTGTGTGGAGTCGGGGCCGGAACCTGAGGATTGCTCTCCAGTGCTGACATGGATCTTGGGGTACTTCTGGAGTCTCCCCAGGGGAGTCAGTCCTCGTCTCGAATGCGGGCATGCACTTGCGCTTACCTCCACAGCGGTAGCAGCAGTGTCACGCAGTCCGCCGCATGGATCAAAGGATCTATGGTTTTCCCTCGAGTCTTTCCCACGAGGCTTTCCCACGAGGCTTTCCCACAGGGCTGTCCCACGTGCACACGTGGTGGGAGTCGATCCTCGGCTTGAACGTCAAGGCAGTGCAGGGAAAACAGGTTCCTCTGGAATGGACTGACACATCCGGGGGAGTCTTGGAATGGTGGCACGACCCTGGAGTTCCTCTCGCCTTTCCTGTTTAGAGCGCCTCCTCTTGAGATGCGACGGGAACGCCGGGAATTCTTTCCCTACGAAACAGGGAAAGGATCCCTCATCTCGAGCTAGGAGGCGGAAACGGGGCTCCCCTGGATGTGTGCGGGACCCCACGTGCTTCCTCTCGAGTGGAGACGGGTATGTCGGGGAACTTCTTCAGTTGCAGCTAGGGTGTGAAGGACCCTTTGGAAGTTCCAGTGGTTAGACGTGATTAGCCTCGAGAAGCCTCAGCGGAAATGGGCCTCATCTCGCCTGGAGGGCAAAACCTCCTGGATTTTCTCGAGTTGCGGCAGGTGCTCTCGACTTACGACCGGGACCTCAGGGACCCGCTCTGGTGGCCTCAGGAAAGGCCAGTCCCCATGCGAGTTCCTCGGCGGCCTCTCGGGATTCCTCTCCCGTCGATGCCGGGGCCTAAGACCTTGTGTGGAGTCGGGGCCGGAACCTGAGGATTGCTCTCCAGTGCTGACATGGATCTTGGGGTACTTCTGGAGTCTCCCCAGGGGAGTCAGTCCTTGTCTCGAATGCGGGCATGCACTTGCGCTTTCCTCCAGAGCGGTAGCAGCAGTGTCCCGCAGTCCGCCGCGTGGATCAAAGGATCTATGGTTTTCCCTCCAGTCTTTCCCACGAGGCTTTCCGACGAGGCTTTCCCACAGGGCTGTCCCACGTGCACACGTGGTGGGAGTCGATCCTCGGCTTGAACGTCAAGGCAGTGCAGGGAAAACAGGTTCCTCTGGAATGGACTGACACATCCGGGGGAGTCTTGGAATGGTGGCACGACCCTGGAGTTCCTCTCGCCTTTCCTGTGGAGAGCGCCTCCTCTTGAGATGCGACGGGAACGCCGGGAATTCTTTCCCTACGAAACAGGGAAAGGATCCCTCATCTCAAGCTAGGAGGCGGAAACGGGGCTCCCCTGGATGTTTGCGGGACCCTCGTGCTTCCTCTCGAGTGGAGACGGGTATGTTGGGGAACTTCTTGAGTTGCAGCAAGGGTGAGAAGGACCCTTTGGATGTTCCAGTGGTTAGATGTGATTAGCCTCGAGAAGCCTCAGCGGAAATGGGCCTCATCTCGCCTGGAGGGCAAAACCTCCTGGATTTTCTCGAGTTGCGGCAGGTGCTCTCGACTTACGACGGGGACCTCAGGGACCCGCTCTGGTGGCCTCAGGAAAGGCCAGTCCCCATGCGAGTTCCTCGGGGGCCTCTCGGGATTCCTCTCCCGTCGATGCCGGGGCCTAAGACCTTGTGTGGAGTCGGGGCCGGAACCTGAGGATTCCTCTCCAGTGCTGACATGGATCTTGGGGTACTTCTGGAGTCTCCCCAGGGGAGTCAGTCCTCGTCTCGAATGCGGGCATGCACTTGGGCTTTCCTCCAGAGCGGTAGCAGCAGTGTCACGCAGTCCGCCGCGTGGATCAAAGGATCTATGGTTTTCCCTCGAGTCTTTCCCACGAGGCTTTCCCACGAGGCTTTCCCACAGGGCTGTCCCACGTGCACACGTGGTGGGAGTCGATCCTCAGCTTGAACGTCAAGGCAGTGCAGGGAAAACAGGTTCCTCTGGAATGGACTGACACATCTGGGGGACTCTTGGAATGGTGGCACGACCCTGGAGTTCCTCTCGCCTTTCCTGTGGAGAGCGCCTCCTCTTGAGATGCGACGGGAACGCCGGGAATTCTTTCCCTACGAAACAGGGAAAGGATCCCTCATCTCGAGCTAGGAGGCGGAAACGGGGATCCCCTGGATGTGTGCGGCACCCTCGTGCTTCCTCTCGAGTGGAGACGGGTAAGTCGGGGAACTTCTTGAGTTGCAGCAAGGGTGAGAAGGACCCTTTGGATGTTCCAGTGGTTAGATGTGATTAGCCTCGAGAAGCATCAGCGGAAATGGGCCTCATCTCGCCTGCAGGGCAAAACCTCCTGGATTTTCTCGAGTTGCGGCAGGTGCTCTCGACTTACGACCGGGACCTCAGGGACCCGCTCTGGTGGCCTCAGGAAAGGCCAGTCCCCATGCGAGTTCCTCGGCGGCCTCTCGGGATTCCTCTCCCGTCGATGCCGGGGCCTAAGACCTTGTGTGGAGTCGGGGCCGGAACCTGAGGATTGCTCTCCAGTGCTGACATGGATCTTGGGGTACTTCTGGAGTCTCCCCAGGGGAGTCAGTCCTCGTCTCGAATGCGGGCATGCACTTGCGCTTTCCTCCAGAGCGGTAGCAGCAGTGTCCCGCAGTCCGCCGCGTGGATCAAAGGATCTATGGTTTTCCCTCCAGTCTTTCCCACGAGGCTTTCCGACGAGGCTTTCCCACAGGGCTGTCCCACGTGCACACGTGGTGGGAGTCGATCCTCGGCTTGAACGTCAAGGCAGTGCAGGGAAAACAGGTTCCTCTGGAATGGACTGACACATCCGGGGGAGTCTTGGAATGGTGGCACGACCCTTCAGTTCCTCTCGCCTTTCCTGTGGAGAGCGCCTCCTCTTGAGATGCGACGGGAACGCCGGGAATTCTTTCCCTACGAAACAGGGAAAGGATCCCTCATCTCGAGCTAGGAGGCGGAAACGGGGCTCCCCTGGATGTTTGCGGGACCCTCGTGCTTCCTCTCGAGTGGAGACGGGTATGTTGGGGAACTTCTTGAGTTGCAGCAAGGGTGAGAAGGACCCTTTGGATGTTCCAGTGGTTAGATGTGATTAGCCTCGAGAAGCCTCAGCGGAAATGGGCCTCATCTCGCCTGGAGGGCAAAACCTCCTGGATTTTCTCGAGTTGCGGCAGGTGCTCTCGACTTACGACGGGGACCTCAGGGACCCGCTCTGGTGGCCTCAGGAAAGGCCAGTCCCCATGCGAGTTCCTCGGGGGCCTCTCGGGATTCCTCTCCCGTCGATGCCGGGGCCTAAGACCTTGTGTGGAGTCGGGGCCGGAACCTGAGGATTCCTCTCCAGTGCTGACATGGATCTTGGGGTACTTCTGGAGTCTCCCCAGGGGAGTCAGTCCTCGTCTCGAATGCGGGCATGCACTTGCGCTTTCCTCCAGAGCGGTAGCAGCAGTGTCACGCAGTCCGCCGCGTGGATCAAAGGATCTATGGTTTTCCCTCGAGTCTTTCCCACGAGGCTTTCCCACGAGGCTTTCCCACAGGGCTGTCCCACGTGCACACGTGGTGGGAGTCGATCCTCGGCTTGAACTCAAGGCAGTGCAGGGAAAACAGATTCCTCTGGAATGGACAGACAAATCTCGGGGACTCTTGGAATGGTGGCACGACCATGGAGTTCCTCTCGCCTTTCCTGTGGAGAGCGCATCCTCTTGAGATGCCACGGGAACGCCGGGAATTCTTTCCCTACGAAACAGGGAAAGGATCCCTCATCTCGAGCTAGGAGGCGGAAACGGGGCTCCCCTGGATGTGTGCGGGACCCTCGTGCTTCCTCTCGAGTGGAGACGGGTATGTCGCGGAACTGCTTGAGTTGCAGCAAGGGTGTGAAGGACCCTTTGGAAGTTCCAGTGGTTAGACGTGATTAGCCTCGAGAAGCCTCAGCGGAAATGGGCCTCATTTCGCCTGGAGGGCAAAACCTCCTGGATTTTCTCGAGATGCGGCAGGTGCTCTCGACTTACGACGGGGACCTCAGGGACCCGCTCTGGTGGCCTCAGGAAAGGCCAGTCCCCATGCGAGTTCCTCGGGGGCCTCTCGGGATTCCTCTCCCGTCGATGCCGGGGCCTAAGACCTTGTGTGGAGTCGGGACCGGAACTTGAGGATTCCTCTCCAGTGCTGACATGGATCTTGGGGTACTTCTGGAGTCTCCCCAGGGGAGTCAGTCCTCGTCTCGAATGCGGGCATGCACTTGCGCTTTCCTCCAGAGCGGTAGCAGCAGTGTAACGCAGTCCGCCGCGTGGATCAAAGGATCTATGGTTTTCCCTCGAGTCTATCCCACGAGGCTTTCCCACGAGGCTTTCCCACAGGGCTGTCCCACGTGCACACGTGGTGGGAGTCGATCCTCGGCTTGAACGTCAAGGCAGTGCAGGGAAAACAGGTTCCTCTGGAATGGACTGACACATCTGGGGGACTCTTGGAATGGTGGCACGAACCTGGAGTTCCTCTCGCCTTTCCTGTGGAGAGCGCCTCCTCTTGAGATGCGACGGGAACGCCGGGAATTCTTTCCCTACGAAACAGGGAAAGGATCCCTCATCTCGAACTAGGAGGCGGAAACGGGGCTCCCCTGGATGTGTGCGGGACCCCACGTGCTTCCTCTCGAGTGGAGATGGGTATGTCGGGGAAATTCTTGAGTTGCAGCAAGGGTGTGAAGGACCCTTTGGAAGTTCCAGTGGTTAGACGTGATTAGCCTCGAGAAGCCTCAGCGGAAATGGGCCTCATCTCGCCTGGAGGGCAAAACCTCCTGGATTTTCTCGAGTTGCGGCAGGTGCTCTCGACTTACGACGTGGACCTCAGGGACCCGCTCTGGTGGCCTCAGGAAAGGCCAGTCCCCATGCGAGTTCCTCGGGGTCCTCTCGGAATTCCTCTCCCGTCGATGCCGGGGCCTAAGACCTTGCGTGGAGTCGGGGCCGGAACCTGAGGATTCCTCTCCAGTGCTGACATGGATCTTGGGGTACTTCTGGAGTCTCCCTAGGGGAGTCAGTCCTCGTCTCGAATGCGGGCATGCACTTGCGCTTTCCCCCAGGGCGGTAGCAGCAGTGTCACGCAGTCCGCCGCGTGGATCAAAGGATCTATGGTTTTCCCTCGAGTCTTTCCCACGAGGCTTTACCACGAGGCTTTCCCACAGGGCTGTCCCACGTGCACACGTGGTGGGAGTCGATCCTCGGCTTGAACGTCAAGGCAGTGCAGGGAAAACAGGTTCCTCTGGAATGGACTGACACATCTGGGGGACTCTTGGAATGGTGGCACGACCCTGGAGTTCCTCTCGCCTTTCCTGTGGAGAGCGCCTCCTCTTGAGATGCGACGGGAAAGCCGGGAATTCTTTCACTACGAAACAGGGAAAGGATCCCTCATCTCGAGCTAGGAGACGGAAACGGGGCTCCCCTGGATGTGTGCGGGACCCCACGTACTTCCTCTCGAGTGGAGACGGGTATGTCGGGGAACATCTTGAGTTGCAGCAAGGGTGTGAAGGACCCTTTGGAAGTTCCAGTGGTTAGACGTGATTAGCCTCGAGAAGCCTCAGCGGAAATGGGCCTCATCTCGCCTGGAGGGCAAAACCTCCTGGATTTTCTCGAGTTGCGGCAGGTGCTCTCGACTTACGACGGGGACCTCAGGGACCCGCTCTGGTGGCCTCAGGAAAGGCCAGTCCCCATGCGAGTTCCTCGGGGGCCTCTCGGGATTCCTCTCCCGTCGATGCCGGGGCCTAAGACCTTGTGTGGAGTCGGGGCCGGAACCTGAGGATTCCTCTCCAGTGCTGACATGGATCTTGGGGTACTTCTGGAGTCTCCCTAGGGGAGTCAGTCCTCGTCTCGAATGCGGGCATGCACTTGCGCTTTCCCCCAGGGCGGTAGCAGCAGTGTCACGCAGTCCGCCCCGTGGATCAAAGGATCTATGGTTTTCCCTCGAGTCTTTCCCACGAGGCTTTACCACGAGGCTTTCCCAAAGGGCTGTCCCACGTGCACACGTGGTGGGAGTCGATCCTCGGCTTGAACGTCAAGGCAGTGCAGGGAAAACAGGTTCCTCTGGAATGGACTGACACATCTGGGGGACTCTTGGAATGGTGGCACGACCCTGGAGTTCCTCTCGCCTTTCCTGTGGAGAGCGCCTCCTCTTGAGATGCGACGGGAACGCCGGGAATTCTTTCCCTACGAAACAGGGAAAGGATCCCTCATCTCGAGCTAGGAGACGGAAACGGGGCTCCCCTGGATGTGTGCGGGACCCCACGTACTTCCTCTCGAGTGGAGACGGGTATGTCGGGGAACATCTTGAGTTGCAGCAAGGGTGTGAAGGACCCTTTGGAAGTTCCAGTGGTTAGACGTGATTAGCCTCGAGAAGCCTCAGCGGAAATGGGCCTCATCTCGCCTGGAGGGCAAAACCTCCTGAATTTTCTCGAGTTGCGGCAGGTGCTCTCGACTTACGACCAGGACCTCAGGGACCCGCTCTGGTGGCCTCAGGAAAGGCCAGTCCCCATGCGAGTTCCTCGGGGGCCTCTCGGGATTCCTCTCCCGTGGATGCCGGGGCCTAAGACCTTGTGTGGAGTCGGGGCCGGAACCTGAGGATTGCTCTCCAGTGCTGACATGGATCTTGGGGTACTTCTGGAGTCTCCCCAGGGGAGTCAGTCCTCGTCTCGAATGCGGGCATGCACTTGCGCTTACCTCCACAGCGGTAGCAGCAGTGTCACGCAGTCCGCCGCATGGATCAAAGGATCTATGGTTTTCCCTCGAGTCTTTCCCACGAGGCTTTCCCACGAGGCTTTCCCACAGGGCTGTCCCACGTGCACACGTGGTGGGAGTCGATCCTCGGCTTGAACGTCAAGGCAGTGCAGGGAAAACAGGTTCCTCTGGAATGGACTGACACATCCGGGGGAGTCTTGGAATGGTGGCACGACCCTGGAGTTCCTCTCGCCTTTCCTGTTTAGAGCGCCTCCTCTTGAGATGCGACGGGAACGCCGGGAATTCTTTCCCTACGAAACAGGGAAAGGATCCCTCATCTCGAGCTAGGAGGCGGAAACGGGGCTCCCCTGGATGTGTGCGGGACCCCACGTGCTTCCTCTCGAGTGGAGACGGGTATGTCGGGGAACTTCTTCAGTTGCAGCAAGGGTGTGAAGGACCCTTTGGAAGTTCCAGTGGTTAGACGTGATTAGCCTCGAGAAGCCTCAGCGGAAATGGGCCTCATCTCGCCTGGAGGGCAAAACCTCCTGGATTTTCTCGAGTTGCGGCAGGTGCTCTCGACTTACGACCGGGACCTCAGGGACCCGCTCTGGTGGCCTCAGGAAAGGCCAGTCCCCATGCGAGTTCCTCGGCGGCCTCTCGGGATTCCTCTCCCGTCGATGCCGGGGCCTAAGACCTTGTGTGGAGTCGGGGCCGGAACCTGAGGATTGCTCTCCAGTGCTGACATGGATCTTGGGGTACTTCTGGAGTCTCCCCAGGGGAGTCAGTCCTCGTCTCGAATGCGGGCATGCACTTGCGCTTTCCTCCAGAGCGGTAGCAGCAGTGTCCCGCAGTCCGCCGCGTGGATCAAAGGATCTATGGTTTTCCCTCCAGTCTTTCCCACGAGGCTTTCCGACGAGGCTTTCCCACAGGGCTGTCCCACGTGCACACGTGGTGGGAGTCGATCCTCGGCTTGAACGTCAAGGCAGTGCAGGGAAAACAGGTTCCTCTGGAATGGACTGACACATCCGGGGGAGTCTTGGAATGGTGGCACGACCCTGGAGTTCCTCTCGCCTTTCCTGTGGAGAGCGCCTCCTCTTGAGATGCGACGGGAACGCCGGGAATTCTTTCCCTACGAAACAGGGAAAGGATCCCTCATCTCGAGCTAGGAGGCGGAAACGGGGCTCCCCTGGATGTTTGCGGGACCCTCGTGCTTCCTCTCGAGTGGAGACGGGTATGTTGGGGAACTTCTTGAGTTGCAGCAAGGGTGAGAAAGACCCTTTGGATGTTCCAGTGGTTAGATGTGATTAGCCTCGAGAAGCCTCAGCGGAAATGGGCCTCATCTCGCCTGGAGGGCAAAACCTCCTGGATTTTCTCGAGTTGCGGCAGGTGCTCTCGACTTACGACGGGGACCTCAGGGACCCGCTCTGGTGGCCTCAGGAAAGGCCAGTCCCCATGCGAGTTCCTCGGGGGCCTCTCGGGATTCCTCTCCCGTCGATGCCGGGGCCTAAGACCTTGTGTGGAGTCGGGGCCGGAACCTGAGGATTCCTCTCCAGTGCTGACATGGATCTTGGGGTACTTCTGGAGTCTCCCCAGGGGAGTCAGTCCTCGTCTCGAATGCGGGCATGCACTTGGGCTTTCCTCCAGAGCGGTAGCAGCAGTGTCACGCAGTCCGCCGCGTGGATCAAAGGATCTATGGTTTTCCCTCGAGTCTTTCCCACGAGGCTTTCCCACGAGGCTTTCCCACAGGGCTGTCCCACGTGCACACGTGGTGGGAGTCGATCCTCGGCTTGAACGTCAAGGCAGTGCAGGGAAAACAGGTTCCTCTGGAATGGACTGACACATCTGGGGGACTCTTGGAATGGTGGCACGACCCTGGAGTTCCTCTCGCCTTTCCTGTGGAGAGCGCCTCCTCTTGAGATGCGACGGGAACGCCGGGAATTCTTTCCCTACGAAACAGGGAAAGGATCCCTCATCTCGAGCTAGGAGGCGGAAACGGGGCTCCCCTGGATGTGTGCGGCACCCTCGTGCTTCCTCTCGAGTGGAGACGGGTATGTCGGGGAACTTCTTGAGTTGCAGCAAGGGTGAGAAGGACCCTTTGGATGTTCCAGTGGTTAGATGTGATTAGCCTCGAGAAGCATCAGCGGAAATGGGCCTCATCTCGCCTGCAGGGCAAAACCTCCTGGATTTTCTCGAGTTGCGGCAGGTGCTCTCGACTTACGACGGGGACCTCAGGGACCCGCTCTGATGACCTCAGGAAAGGCCAGTCCCCATGTGAGTTCCTCGGGGGCCTCTGGGGATTCCTCTCCCGTAGATGCCGGGGCCTAAGACCTTGTGTGGAGTCGGGGCCGGAACCTGAGGATTCCTCTCCAGTGCTGACATGGATCTTGGGGTACTTCTGGAGTCTCCCCAGGGGAGTCAGTCCTCGTCTCGAATGCGGGCATGCACTTGCGCTTTCCTCCAGGGCGGTAGCAGCAGTGTCACGCAGTCCGCCGCGTGGATCAAAGGATCTATGGTTTTCCCTCGAGTCTTTCCCACGAGGCTTTCCCACGAGGCTTTCCCACAGGGCTGTCCCACGTGCACACGTGCTGGGAGTCGATCCTCGGCTTGAACGTCAAGGCAGTGCAGGGAAAACAGGTTCCTCTGGAATGGACTGACACATCCGGGGGAGTCTTGGAATGGTGGCACGACCCTGGAGTTCCTCTCGCCTTTCCTGTGGAGAGCGCCTCCTCTTGAGATGCGACGGGAACGCCGGGAATTCTTTCCCTACGAAACAGGGAAAGGATCCCTCATCTCGAGCTAGGAGGCGGAAACGGGGCTCCCCTGGATGTGTGCGGGACCCCACGTGCTTCCTTTCGAGTGGAAACGGGTATGTCGGGGAACTTCTTGAGTTGCAGCAAGGGTGTGAAGGACCCTTTGGAAGTTCCAGTGGTTAGATGTGATTAGCCTCGAGAAGCCCCAGCGGAAATGGGCCTCATCTCGCCTGGAGGGCAAAACCTCCTGGATTTTCTCGAGTTGCGGCAGGTGCTCTCGACTTACGACGGGGACCTCAGGGACCCGCTCTGGTGGCCTCAGGAAAGGCCAGTCCCCATGCGAGTTGCTCGGGGGCCTCTCGGGATTCCTCTCCCGTAGATGCCGGGGCCTAAGACCTTGTGTGGAGTGGGGGCCGGAACCTGAGGATTCCTCTCCAGTGCTGACATGGATCTTGGGGTACTTCTGGAGTCTCCCCAGGGGAGTCAGTCCGCGTCTCGAATGCGGGCATGCACTTGCGCTTTCCTCCAGGGCGGTAGCAGCAGTGTCACGCAGTCCGCCGCGTGGATCAAAGGATCTATGGTTTTCCCTCGAGTCTTTCCCACAAGGCTTTCCCACGAGGCTTTCCCACAGGGCTGTCCCACGTGCACACGTGGTGGGAGTCGATCCTCGGCTTGAACGTCAAGGCAGTGCAGGGAAAACAGGTTCCTCTGGAATTCACTGACACATCTGGGGAACTCTTGGAATGGTGGCACGACCCTGGAGTTCCTCTCGCCTTTCCTGTGGAGAGCGCCTGCTCTTGAGATGCGACGGGAACGCCGGGAAATCTTTCCCTACGAAACAGGGAAAGGATCCTTCATCTCGAGCTAGCAGGCGGAAACGGGGCTCCCCTGGATGTGTGCGGGACCCTCGTGCTTCCTCTAGAGTGGAGACGGGTATGTCGGGGAACTTCTTGAGTTGCAGCTAGTGTGTGAAGGACCCTTTGGAAGTTCCAGTGGTTAGATGTGATTAGCCTCGCGAAGCCTCAGCGGAAATGGGCCTCATCACGCCTGGAGGGCAAAACCTCCTGGATTTTCTCGAGTTGCGGCAGGTGCTCTCGACTTATGACGGGGACCTCAGGGACCCGCTCTGGAGGCCTCAGGAAAGGCCAGTCCCCATGCGAGTTCCTCGGGGGCCTCTCGGGATTCCTCTCCCGTCGATGCCGGGGCCTAGGACCTTGTGTGGAGTCGGGGCCGGAACCTGAGGATTCCTCTCCAGTGCTGACATGGATCTTGGGGTACTTCTGGAGTCCCCCCAGGGGAGTCAGTCCTCGTCTCGAATGCGGGCATGCACTTGCGCTTTCCTCCAGAGCGGTAGCAGCAGTGTCACGCAGTCCGCCGCGTGGATCAAAGGATCTATGGTTTTCCCACGAGTCTTTCCCACGAGGCTTTCCCACGAGGCTTTCCCACAGGGCTGTCCCACGTGCACACGTGGTGGGAGTCGATCATCGGCTTGAACGTCAAGGCAGTGCAGTGAAAACAGCTTCCTCTGTAATGGACTGACACATCTGGGGGTCTCTTGGAATGGTGGCACGACCCTGGAGTTCCTCTCGCCTTTCCTGTGGAGAGCGCCTCCTCTTGAGATGCGACGGGAACGCCGGGAATTCTTTCCCTACGAAACAGGGAAAGGATCCCTCATCTCGGGCTAGGAGGCGGAAATGGGGCTCCCCTGGATGTGTGCGGGACCCCACGTGCTTCCTCTCGAGTGGAGACGGCTATGTCGGGGAACTTCTTGAGTTGCAGCAAGGGTGTGAAAGACCCTTTGGAAGTTCCAGTGGTTAGATGTGATTAGCCTCGAGAAGCCTCAGCGGAAATGGGCCTCATCTCGCCTGGAGGGCAAAACCTCCTGGATTTTCTCGAGTTGCGGCA
Source organism: Ovis canadensis (assembly GCF_042477335.2). Taxonomy (NCBI): domain Eukaryota; kingdom Metazoa; phylum Chordata; class Mammalia; order Artiodactyla; family Bovidae; genus Ovis; species Ovis canadensis. Next base: position 10,229,749 of record NC_091266.1, read on the forward strand.
GGTGCTCTCGACTTACGACGGGGACCTCAGGGACCCGCTCTGGTGGCCTCAGGAAAGGCCAGTCCCCATGCGAGTTCCTCGGGGGCCTCTCGGGATTCCTCTCCCGTAGATGCCGGGGCCTAAGACCTTGTGTGGAGTCGGGGCCGGAACCTGAGGATTCCTCTCCAGTGCTGACATGGATCTTGGGGTACTTCTGGAGTCTCCCCAGGGGAGTCAGTCCTCGTCTCGAATGCGGGCATGCACTTGCGCTTTCCTCCAGAGCGGTAGCAGCAGTGTCACGCAGTCCGCCGCGTGGATCAAAGGATCTATGGTTTTCCCTCGAGTCTTTCCCACGAGGCTTTCCCACGAGGCTTTCCCACAGGGCTGTCCCACGTGCACACGTGGTGGGAGTCGATCCTCGGCTTGAACGTCAAGGCAGTGCAGGGAAAACAGGTTTCTCTGGAATGGATTGACACATCTGGGGGACTCTTGGAATGGTGGCATGACCCTGGAGTTCCTCTCGCCTTTCCTGTGGAGAGCGCCTCCTCTTGAGATGCGACGGGAACGCCGGGAATTCTTTCCCTACGAAACAGGGAAAGGATCCCTCATCTCGAGCTAGGAGGCGGAAACGGGGCTCCCCTGGATGTGTGCTGGACCCACGTGCTTCCTCTCGAGTGGAGACGGGTATGTCGGGGAACTTCTTGAGTTGCAGCAAGGGTGTGAAGGACCCTTTGGAAATTCCAGTGGTTAGACGTGATTAGCCTCGAGAAGCCTCAGCGGAAATGGGCCTCATCTCACCTGGAGGGCAAAACCTCCTGGATTTCCTCGAGTTGCGGCAGGTGCTCTCGACTTACGACGGGGACCTCAGGGACCCGCTTTGGTGGCCTCAGGAAAGGCCAGTCCCCATGCGAGTTCCTCGGGGGCCTCTCGGGATTCCTCTCCCGTCGATGCCGGGGCCTAAGACCTTGTGTGGAGTCGGGGCCGGAACCTGAGGATTCCTCTCCAGTGCTGACATGGATCTTGGGGTACTTCTGGAGTCTCCCCAGGGGAGTCAGTCCTCGTCTCGAATGCGGGCATGCACTTGTGCTTTCCTCCAGAGCGGTAGCAGCAGTGTCACGCAGTCCGCCGCGTGGATCAAAGGATCTATGGTTTTCCCTCGAGTCTTTCCCACGAGGCTTTCCCACGAGGCTTTCCCACAGGGCTGTCCCACGTGCACACGTGGTGGGACTCGATCCTCGGCTTGAACGTCAAGGCAGTGCAGGGAAAACAGGTTCCTCTGGAATGGACTGACACATCTGGGGGACTCTTGGAATGGTGGCACGACCCTGGAGTTCCTCTCGCCTTTCCTGTGGAGAGCGCCTCCTCTTGAGATGCGACGGGAACGCCGGGAATTCTTTCCCTACGAAACAGGGAAAGGATCCCTCATCTCGAGCTAGGAGGCGGAAACGGGGCTCCCCTGGATGTGTGCGGGACCCACGTGCTTCCTCTCGAGTGGAGACGGGTATGTCGGGGAACTTCTTGAGTTGCAGCAAGGTTGTGAAGAACCCTTTGGAAGTTCCAGTCGTTAGACGTGATTAGCCTCGAGAAGCCTCAGCGGAAATGGGCCTCATCTCGCCTGGAGGGCAAAACCTCCTTGATTTCCTCGAGTTGCTGCAGGTGCTCTCGACTTACGACGGGGACCTCAGGGACCCGCTCTGGTGGCCTCAGGAAAGGCCAGTCCCCATGCGAGTTCCTCGGGGGCCTCTCGGGATTCCTCTCCCGTCGATGCCGGGGCCTAAGACCTTGTGTGGAGTCGGGGCCGGAACCTGAGGATTCCTCTCCAGTGCTGACATGGATCTTGGGGTACTTCTGGAGTCTCCCCAGGGGAGTCAGTCCTCGTCTCGAATGCGGGCATGCACTTGCGCTTTCCTCCAGAGCGGTAGAAGCAGTGTCACGCTGTCCGCCGCGTGGATCAAAGGATCTATGGTTTTCCCTCGCGTCTTTCCCACGAGGCTTTCCCACGAGGCTTTCCCACAGGGCTGTCCCACGTGCACACGTGGTGGGAGTCGATCCTCGGCTTGAACGTCAAGGCAGTGCAGGGAAAACAGGTTCCTCTGGAATGGACTGACACATCTGGGGGTCTCTTGGAATGGTGGCACGACCCTGGAGTTCCTCTCGCCTTTCCTGTGGAGAGCGCCTCCTCTTGAGATGCGACGGGAACGCCGGGAATTCTTTCCCTACGAAACAGGGAAAGGATCCCTCATCTCGAGCTAGGAGGCGGAAACGGGGCTCCCCTGGATGTGTGCGGGACCCACGTGCTTCCTCTCGAGTGAAGACGGGTATGTCGGGGAACTTCTTGAGTTGCAGCTAGTGTGTGAAGGACCCTTTGGAAGTTCCAGTGGTTAGACGTGATTAGCCTCGAGAAGCCTCAGCGGAAATGGCCCTCATCTCGCCTGGAGGGCAAAACCTCCTTGATTTCCTCGAGTTGCTGCAGGTGCTCTCGACTTACGACGGGGACCTCAGGGACCCGCTCTGGTGGCCTCAGGAAAGGCCAGTCCCCATACGAGTTCCTCGGGGGCCTCTCGGGATTCCTCTCCCGTCGATGCCGGGGCCTAAGACCTTGTGTGGAGTCGGGGCCGGAACCTGAGGATTCCTCTCCAGTGCTGACATGGATCTTGGGGTACTTCTGGAGTCTCCCCAGGGGAGTCAGTCCTCGTCTCGAATGCGGGCATGCACTTGCGCTTTCCTCCAGAGCGGTAGCAGCAGTGTCACGCAGTCCGCCGCGTGGATCAAAGGATCTATGGTTTTCCCTCGAGTCTTTCCCACGAGGCTTTCCCACGAGGCTTTCCCACAGGGCTGTCCCACGTGCACACGTGGTGGGAGTCGATCCTCGGCTTGAACGTCAAGGCAGTGCAGGGAAAACAGGTTCCTCTGGAATGGACTGACACATCTGGGGGACTCTTGGAATTGTGGCACGACCCTGGAGTTCCTCTCGCCTTTCCTGTGGAGAGCGCCTCCTCTTGAGATGCGACGGGAACGCCGGGAATTCTTTCCCTACGAAACAGGGAAAGGATCCCTCATCTCGAGCTAGGAGGCGGAAACGGGGCTCCCCTGGCTGTGTGCGGGACACCACGTGCTTCCTCTCGAGTGCAGACGGGTATGTCGGGGAACTTCTTGAGTTGCAGCAAGGGTGTGAAGGACCCTTTGGAAGTTCCAGTGGTTAGATGTGATTGGCCTCGAGAAGCCTCAGCGGAAATGGGCCTCATCTCGCCTGGAGGTGAAAACCTCCTGGATTTTCTCGAGTTGCGGCAGGTGCTCTCGACTTACGACGGGGACCTCAGGGACCCGCTCTGGTGGCCTCAGGAAAGGCCAGTCCCCATGCGAGTTGCTCGGGGGCCTCTCGGGATTCCTCTCCCGTAGATGCCAGGGCCTAAGACCTTGTGTGGAGTGGGGGCCGGAACCTGAGGATTCCTCTCCAGTGCTGACATGGATCTTGGGGTACTTCTGGAGTCTCCCCAGGGGCGTCAGTCCTCGTCTCGAATGCGGGCATGCACTTGCGCTTTCCTCCAGGGCGGTAGCAGCAGTGTCACGCAGTCCGCCGCGTGGATCAAAGGATCTATGGTTTTCCCTCGAGTCTTTCCCACAAGGCTTTCCCACGAGGCTTTCCCACAGGGCTGTCCCACGTGCACACGTGGTGGGAGTCGATCCTCGGCTTGAACGTCAAGGCAGTGCAGGGAAAACAGGTTCCTCTGGAATTCACTGACACATCTGGGGAACTCTTGGAATGGTGGCACGACCCTGGAGTTCCTCTCGCCTTTCCTGTGGAGAGCGCCTGCTCTTGAGATGCGACGGGAACGCCGGGAAATCTTTCCCTACGAAACAGGGAAAGGATCCTTCATCTCGAGCTAGCAGGCGGAAACGGGGCTCCCCTGGATGTGTGCGGGACCCTCGTGCTTCCTCTAGAGTGGAGACGGGTATGTCGGGGAACTTCTTGAGTTGCAGCTAGTGTGTGAAGGACCCTTTGGAAGTTCCAGTGGTTAGATGTGATTAGCCTCGCGAAGCCTCAGCGGAAATGGGCCTCATCACGCCTGGAGGGCAAAACCTCCTGGATTTTCTCGAGTTGCGGCAGGTGCTCTCGACTTATGACGGGGACCTCAGGGACCCGCTCTGGAGGCCTCAGGAAAGGCCAGTCCCCATGCGAGTTCCTCGGGGGCCTCTCGGGATTCCTCTCCCGTCGATGCCGGGGCCTAGGACCTTGTGTGGAGTCGGGGCCGGAACCTGAGGATTCCTCTCCAGTGCTGACATGGATCTTGGGGTACTTCTGGAGTCCCCCCAGGGGAGTCAGTCCTCGTCTCGAATGCGGGCATGCACTTGCGCTTACCTCCACAGCGGTAGCAGCAGTGTCACGCAGTCCGCCGCGTGGATCAAAGGATCTATGGTTTTCCCACGAGTCTTTCCCACGAGGCTTTCCCACGAGGCTTTCCCACAGGGCTGTCCCACGTGCACACGTGGTGGGAGTCGATCATCGGCTTGAACGTCAAGGCAGTGCAGTGAAAACAGCTTCCTCTGTAATGGACTGACACATCTGGGGGTCTCTTGGAATGGTGGCACGACCCTGGAGTTCCTCTCGCCTTTCCTGTGGAGAGCGCCTCCTCTTGAGATGCGACGGGAACGCCGGGAATTCTTTCCCTATGAAACAGGGAAAGGATCCCTCATCTCGGGCTAGGAGGCGGAAATGGGGCTCCCCTGGATGTGTGCGGGACCCCACGTGCTTCCTCTCGAGTGGAGACGGCTATGTCGGGGAACTTCTTGAGTTGCAGCAAGGGTGTGAAAGACCCTTTGGAAGTTCCAGTGGTTAGATGTGATTAGCCTCGAGAAGCCTCAGCGGAAATGGGCCTCATCTCGCCTGGAGGGCAAAACCTCCTGGATTTTCTCGAGTTGCGGCAGGTGCTCTCGACTTACGACGGGGACCTCAGGGACCCGCTCTGGTGGCCTCAGGAAAGGCCAGTCCCCATGCGAGTTCCTCGGGGGCCTCTCGGGATTCCTCTCCCGTAGATGCCGGGGCCTAAGACCTTGTGTGGAGTCGGGGCCGGAACCTGAGGATTCCTCTCCAGTGCTGACATGGATCTTGGGGTACTTCTGGAGTCTCCCCAGGGGAGTCAGTCCTCGTCTCGAATGCGGGCATGCACTTGCGCTTTCCTCCAGAGCGGTAGCAGCAGTGTCACGCAGTCCGCCGCGTGGATCAAAGGATCTATGGTTTTCCCTCGAGTATTTCCCACGAGGCATTCCCACGAGGCTTTCCCACAGGGCTGTCCCACGTGCACACGTGGTGGGAGTCGATCCTCGGCTTGAACGTCAAGGCAGTGCAGGGAAAACAGGTTCCTCTGGAATGGACTGACACATCTGGGGGACTGTTGGAATGGTGGCACGACCCTGGAGTTCCTCTCGCCTTTCCTGTGGAGAGCGCCTCCTCTTGAGATGCGACGGGAACGCCGGGAATTCTTTCCCTACGAAACAGGGAAAGGATCCCTCATCTCGGGCTAGGAGGCGGAAATGGGGCTCCCCTGGATGTGTGCGGGACCCCACATGCTTCCTCTCGAGTGCAGACGGCTATGTCGGGGAACTTCTTGAGTTGCAGCAAGGGTGTGAAGGACCCTTTGGAAGTTCCAGTGGTTAGTTGTGATTAGCCTCGAGAAGCCTCAGAGGAAATGGGCCTCATCTCGCCTGGAGGGCAAAACCTCCTGGATTTTCTCGAGTTGGGGCAGGTGCTCTCGACTTACGACGGGGACCTCAGGGACCCGCTCTGGTGGCCTCAGGAAAGGCCAGTCCCCATGCGAGTTCCTCGGGGGATTCCTCTCCCGTCGATGCCGGGGCCTAAGACCTTGTGTGGAGTCGGGGCCGGAACCTGAGGATTCCTCTCCAGTGCTGACATGGATCTTGGGGTACTTCTGGAGTCTCCCCAGGGGAGTCAGTCCTCGTCTCGAATGCGGGCATGCACTTGTGCTTTCCTCCAGAGCGGTAGCAGCAGTGTCACGCAGTCCGCCGCGTGGATCAAAGGATCTATGGTTTTCCCTCGAGTCTTTCCCACGAGGCTTTCCCACAGGGCTGTCCCACGTGCACACGTGTTGGGAGTCGATCCTCGGCTTGAACGTCAAGGCAGTGCAGGGAAAACAGGTTCCTCTGGAATGGACTGACACATCTGGGGGACTCTTGGAATGGTGGCACGACCCTGGAGTTCCTCTCGCCTTTCCTGTGGAGAGCGCCTCCTCTTGAGATGCGACGGGAACGCCGGGAATTCTTTCCCTACGAAACAGGGAAAGGATCCCTCATCTCGAGCTAGGAGGCGGAAACGGGGCTCCCCTGGATGTGTGCGGGACCCACGTGCTTCCTCTCGAGTGGAGACGGGTATGTCGGGGAACTTCTTGAGTTGCAGCAAGGTTGTGAAGAACCCTTTGGAAGTTCCAGTCGTTAGACGTGATTAGCCTCGAGAAGCCTCAGCGGAAATGGGCCTCATCTCGCCTGGAGGGCAAAACCTACTTGATTTCCTCGAGTTGCTGCAGGTGCTCTCGACTTACGACGGGGACCTCAGGGACCCGCTCTGGTGGCCTCAGGAAAGGCCAGTCCCCATGCGAGTTCCTCGGGGGCCTCTCGGGATTCCTCTCCCGTAGATGCCGGGGCCTAAGACCTTGTGTGGAGTCGGGGCCGGAACCTGAGGATTCCTTTCCAGTGCTGACATGGATCTTGGGGTACTTCTGGAGTCTCCCCAGGGGAGTCAGTCCTCGTCTCGAATGCGGGCATGCACTTGCGCTTTCCTCCAGAGCGGTAGCAGCAGTGTCACGCAGTCCGCCGCGTGGATCAAAGGATCTATGGTTTTCCCTCGAGTCTTTCCCACGAGGCTTTCCCACGAGGCTTTCCCACAGGGCTGTCCCACGTGCACACGTGGTGGGAGTCGATCCTCGGCTTGAACGTCAAGGCAGTGCAGGGAAAACAGGTTCCTCTGGAATGGATTGACACATCTGGGGGACTCTTGGAATGGTGGCATGACCCTGGAGTTCCTCTCGCCTTTCCTGTGGAGAGCGCCTCCTCTTGAGATGCGACGGGAACGCCGGGAATTCTTTCCCTACGAAACAGGGAAAGGATCCCTCATCTCGAGCTAGGAGGCAGAAACAGGGCTCCCCTGGATGTGTGCGGGACCCCACGTGCTTCCTCTCGAGTGGAGACGGGTATGTCGCGGAACTGCTTCAGTTGCAGCAAGGGTGGGAAGGACCCTTTGGAAGTTTCAGTGGTTAGATGTGATTAGCCTCGAGAAGCCTCAGCGGAAATGGGCCTCATCTCGCCTGGAGGGCAAAACCTCGTGGATTTTCTCGAGTTGCGGCAGGTGCTCTCGACTTACGACGGGGACTTCAGGGACCCGCTCTGGTGGCCTCAGGAAAGGCCAGTCCCCATGCGAGTTCCTCGGGGGCTTCTCGGGATTCCTCTCCCGTCGATGCCGGGGCCTAAGACCTTGTGTGGAGTCGGGGCCGGAACCTGAGGATTCCTCTGCAGTGCTGACATGGATCTTGGGGTACTTCTGGAGTCTCCCCAGGGGAGTCAGTCCTCGTCTCTAAAGCGGGCATGCACTTGCGCTTTCCTCCAGAGCGGTAGCAGCAGTGTCACGCAGTCCGCCGCGTGGATCAAAGGATCTATGGTTTTCCCTCGAGTCTTTCCCACGAGGCTTTCCCACGAGGCTTTCCCACAGGGCTGTCCCACGTGCACACGTGGTGGGAGTCGATCCTCGGCTTGAACGTCAAGGCAGTGCAGGGAAAACAGGTTTCTCTGGAATGGATTGACACATCTGGGGGACTCTTGGAATGGTGGCATGACCCTGGAGTTCCTCTCGCCTTTCCTGTGGAGAGCGCCTCCTCTTGAGATGCGACGGGAACGCCGGGAATTCTTTCCCTACGAAACAGGGAAAGGATCCCTCATCTCGAGCTAGGAGGCGGAAACGGGGCTCCCCTGGATGTGTGCTGGACCCACGTGCTTCCTCTCGAGTGGAGACGGGTATGTCGGGGAACTTCTTGAGTTGCAGCAAGGGTGTGAAGGACCCTTTGGAAATTCCAGTGGTTAGACGTGATTAGCCTCGAGAAGCCTCAGCGGAAATGGGCCTCATCTCACCTGGAGGGCAAAACCTCCTGGATTTCCTCGAGTTGCGGCAGGTGCTCTCGACTTACGACGGGGACCTCAGGGACCCGCTTTGGTGGCCTCAGGAAAGGCCAGTCCCCATGCGAGTTCCTCGGGGGCCTCTCGGGATTCCTCTCCCGTCGATGCCGGGGCCTAAGACCTTGTGTGGAGTCGGGGCCGGAACCTGAGGATTCCTCTCCAGTGCTGACATGGATCTTGGGGTACTTCTGGAGTCTCCCCAGGGGAGTCAGTCCTCGTCTCGAATGCGGGCATGCACTTGTGCTTTCCTCCAGAGCGGTAGCAGCAGTGTCACGCAGTCCGCCGCGTGGATCAAAGGATCTATGGTTTTCCCTCGAGTCTTTCCCACGAGGCTTTCCCACGAGGCTTTCCCACAGGGCTGTCCCACGTGCACACGTGGTGGGAGTCGATCCTCGGCTTGAACGTCAAGGCAGTGCAGGGAAAACAGGTTCCTCTGGAATGGACTGACACATCTGGGGGACTCTTGGAATGGTGGCACGACCCTGGAGTTCCTCTCGCCTTTCCTGTGGAGAGCGCCTCCTCTTGAGATGCGACGGGAACGCCGGGAATTCTTTCCCTACGAAACAGGGAAAGGATCCCTCATCTCGAGCTAGGAGGCGGAAACGGGGCTCCCCTGGATGTGTGCGGGACCCACGTGCTTCCTCTCGAGTGGAGACGGGTATGTCGGGGAACTTCTTGAGTTGCAGCAAGGTTGTGAAGGACCCTTTGGAAGTTCCAGTCGTTAGACGTGATTAGCCTCGAGAAGCCTCAGCGGAAATGGGCCTCATCTCGCCTGGAGGGCAAAACCTCCTTGATTTCCTCGAGTTGCTGCAGGTGCTCTCGACTTACGACGGGGACCTCAGGGACCCGCTCTGGTGGCCTCAGGAAAGGCCAGTCCCCATGCGAGTTCCTCGGGGGCCTCTCGGGATTCCTCTCCCGTCGATGCCGGGGCCTAAGACCTTGTGTGGAGTCGGGGCCGGAACCTGAGGATTCCTCTCCAGTGCTGACATGGATCTTGGGGTACTTCTGGAGTCTCCCCAGGGGAGTCAGTCCTCGTCTCGAATGCGGGCATGCACTTGCGCTTTCCTCCAGAGCGGTAGAAGCAGTGTCACGCTGTCCGCCGCGTGGATCAAAGGATCTATGGTTTTCCCTCGCGTCTTTCCCACGAGGCTTTCCCACGAGGCTTTCCCACAGGGCTGTCCCACGTGCACACGTGGTGGGAGTCGATCCTCGGCTTGAACGTCAAGGCAGTGCAGGGAAAACAGGTTCCTCTGGAATGGACTGACACATCTGGGGGTCTCTTGGAATGGTGGCACGACCCTGGAGTTCCTCTCGCCTTTCCTGTGGAGAGCGCCTCCTCTTGAGATGCGACGGGAACGCCGGGAATTCTTTCCCTACGAAACAGGGAAAGGATCCCTCATCTCGAGCTAGGAGGCGGAAACGGGGCTCCCCTGGATGTGTGCGGGACCCCACGTGCTTCCTCTCGAGTGGAGACGGGTATGTCGCGGAACTGCTTCAGTTGCAGCAAGGGTGGGAAGGACCCTTTGGAAGTTTCAGTGGTTAGATGTGATTAGCCTCGAGAAGCCTCAGCGGAAATGGGCCTCATCTCGCCTGGAGGGCAAAACCTCGTGGATTTTCTCGAGTTGCGGCAGGTGCTCTCGACTTACGACGGGGACTTCAGGGACCCGCTCTGGTGGCCTCAGGAAAGGCCAGTCCCCATGCGAGTTCCTCGGGGGCTTCTCGGGATTCCTCTCCCGTCGATGCCGGGGCCTAAGACCTTGTGTGGAGTCGGGGCCGGAACCTGAGGATTCCTCTGCAGTGCTGACATGGATCTTGGGGTACTTCTGGAGTCTCCCCAGGGGAGTCAGTCCTCGTCTCTAAAGCGGGCATGCACTTGCGCTTTCCTCCAGAGCGGTAGCAGCAGTGTCACGCAGTCCGCCGCGTGGATCAAAGGATCTATGGTTTTCCCTCGAGTCTTTCCCACGAGGCTTTCCCACGAGGCTTTCCCACAGGGCTGTCCCACGTGCACACGTGGTGGGAGTCGATCCTCGGCTTGAACGTCAAGGCAGTGCAGGGAAAACAGGTTTCTCTGGAATGGATTGACACATCTGGGGGACTCTTGGAATGGTGGCATGACCCTGGAGTTCCTCTCGCCTTTCCTGTGGAGAGCGCCTCCTCTTGAGATGCGACGGGAACGCCGGGAATTCTTTCCCTACGAAACAGGGAAAGGATCCCTCATCTCGAGCTAGGAGGCGGAAACGGGGCTCCCCTGGATGTGTGCTGGACCCACGTGCTTCCTCTCGAGTGGAGACGGGTATGTCGGGGAACTTCTTGAGTTGCAGCAAGGGTGTGAAGGACCCTTTGGAAATTCCAGTGGTTAGACGTGATTAGCCTCGAGAAGCCTCAGCGGAAATGGGCCTCATCTCACCTGGAGGGCAAAACCTCCTGGATTTCCTCGAGTTGCGGCAGGTGCTCTCGACTTACGACGGGGACCTCAGGGACCCGCTTTGGTGGCCTCAGGAAAGGCCAGTCCCCATGCGAGTTCCTCGGGGGCCTCTCGGGATTCCTCTCCCGTCGATGCCGGGGCCTAAGACCTTGTGTGGAGTCGGGGCCGGAACCTGAGGATTCCTCTCCAGTGCTGACATGGATCTTGGGGTACTTCTGGAGTCTCCCCAGGGGAGTCAGTCCTCGTCTCGAATGCGGGCATGCACTTGTGCTTTCCTCCAGAGCGGTAGCAGCAGTGTCACGCAGTCCGCCGCGTGGATCAAAGGATCTATGGTTTTCCCTCGAGTCTTTCCCACGAGGCTTTCCCACGAGGCTTTCCCACAGGGCTGTCCCACGTGCACACGTGGTGGGAGTCGATCCTCGGCTTGAACGTCAAGGCAGTGCAGGGAAAACAGGTTCCTCTGGAATGGACTGACACATCTGGGGGACTCTTGGAATGGTGGCACGACCCTGGAGTTCCTCTCGCCTTTCCTGTGGAGAGCGCCTCCTCTTGAGATGCGACGGGAACGCCGGGAATTCTTTCCCTACGAAACAGGGAAAGGATCCCTCATCTCGAGCTAGGAGGCGGAAACGGGGCTCCCCTGGATGTGTGCGGGACCCACGTGCTTCCTCTCGAGTGGAGACGGGTATGTCGGGGAACTTCTTGAGTTGCAGCAAGGTTGTGAAGAACCCTTTGGAAGTTCCAGTCGTTAGACGTGATTAGCCTCGAGAAGCCTCAGCGGAAATGGGCCTCATCTCGCCTGGAGGGCAAAACCTCCTTGATTTCCTCGAGTTGCTGCAGGTGCTCTCGACTTACGACGGGGACCTCAGGGACCCGCTCTGGTGGCCTCAGGAAAGGCCAGTCCCCATGCGAGTTCCTCGGGGGCCTCTCGGGATTCCTCTCCCGTCGATGCCGGGGCCTAAGACCTTGTGTGGAGTCGGGGCCGGAACCTGAGGATTCCTCTCCAGTGCTGACATGGATCTTGGGGTACTTCTGGAGTCTCCCCAGGGGAGTCAGTCCTCGTCTCGAATGCGGGCATGCACTTGCGCTTTCCTCCAGAGCGGTAGAAGCAGTGTCACGCTGTCCGCCGCGTGGATCAAAGGATCTATGGTTTTCCCTCGCGTCTTTCCCACGAGGCTTTCCCACGAGGCTTTCCCACAGGGCTGTCCCACGTGCACACGTGGTGGGAGTCGATCCTCGGCTTGAACGTCAAGGCAGTGCAGGGAAAACAGGTTCCTCTGGAATGGACTGACACATCTGGGGGTCTCTTGGAATGGTGGCACGACCCTGGAGTTCCTCTCGCCTTTCCTGTGGAGAGCGCCTCCTCTTGAGATGCGACGGGAACGCCGGGAATTCTTTCCCTACGAAACAGGGAAAGGATCCCTCATCTCGAGCTAGGAGGCGGAAACGGGGCTCCCCTGGATGTGTGCGGGACCCACGTGCTTCCTCTCGAGTGAAGACGGGTATGTCGGGGAACTTCTTGAGTTGCAGCTAGTGTGTGAAGGACCCTTTGGAAGTTCCAGTGGTTAGACGTGATTAGCCTCGAGAAGCCTCAGCGGAAATGGCCCTCATCTCGCCTGGAGGGCAAAACCTCCTTGATTTCCTCGAGTTGCTGCAGGTGCTCTCGACTTACGACGGGGACCTCAGGGACCCGCTCTGGTGGCCTCAGGAAAGGCCAGTCCCCATACGAGTTCCTCGGGGGCCTCTCGGGATTCCTCTCCCGTCGATGCCGGGGCCTAAGACCTTGTGTGGAGTCGGGGCCGGAACCTGAGGATTCCTCTCCAGTGCTGACATGGATCTTGGGGTACTTCTGGAGTCTCCCCAGGGGAGTCAGTCCTCGTCTCGAATGCGGGCATGCACTTGCGCTTTCCTCCAGAGCGGTAGCAGCAGTGTCACGCAGTCCGCCGCGTGGATCAAAGGATCTATGGTTTTCCCTCGAGTCTTTCCCACGAGGCTTTCCCACGAGGCTTTCCCACAGGGCTGTCCCACGTGCACACGTGGTGGGAGTCGATCCTCGGCTTGAACGTCAAGGCAGTGCAGGGAAAACAGGTTCCTCTGGAATGGACTGACACATCTGGGGGACTCTTGGAATTGTGGCACGACCCTGGAGTTCCTCTCGCCTTTCCTGTGGAGAGCGCCTCCTCTTGAGATGCGACGGGAACGCCGGGAATTCTTTCCCTACGAAACAGGGAAAGGATCCCTCATCTCGAGCTAGGAGGCGGAAACGGGGCTCCCCTGGCTGTGTGCGGGACACCACGTGCTTCCTCTCGAGTGCAGACGGGTATGTCGGGGAACTTCTTGAGTTGCAGCAAGGGTGTGAAGGACCCTTTGGAAGTTCCAGTGGTTAGATGTGATTGGCCTCGAGAAGCCTCAGCGGAAATGGGCCTCATCTCGCCTGGAGGTGAAAACCTCCTGGATTTTCTCGAGTTGCGGCAGGTGCTCTCGACTTACGACGGGGACCTCAGGGACCCGCTCTGGTGGCCTCAGGAAAGGCCAGTCCCCATGCGAGTTCCTCGGGGGCCTCTCGGGATTCCTCTCCCGTCGATGCCGGGGCCTAAGACCTTGTGTGGAGTCGGGGCCGGAACCTGAGGATTCCTCTCCAGTGCTGACATGGATCTTGGGGTACTTCTGGAGTCTCCCCAGGGGAGTCAGTCCTCGTCTCGAAAGCGGGCATGCACTTGCGCTTTCCTCCAGAGCGGTAGCAGCAGTGTCACGCAGTCCGCCGCGTGGATCAAAGGATCTATGGTTTTCCCTCGAGTCTTTCCCACGAGGCTTTCCCACGAGGCTTTCCCACAGGGCTGTCCCACGTGCACACGTGGTGGGAGTCGATCCTCGGCTTGAACGTCAAGGCAGTGCAGGGAAAACAGGTTCCTCTGGAATGGATTGACACATCTGGGGGACTCTTGGAATGGTGGCATGACCCTGGAGTTCCTCTCGCCTTTCCTGTGGAGAGCGTCTCCTCTTGAGATGCGACGGGAACGCCGGGAATTCTTTCCCTACGAAACAGGGAAAGGATCCCTCATCTCGAGCTAGGAGGCGGAAACGGGGCTCCCCTGGATGTGTGCTGGACCCACGTGCTTCCTCTCGAGTGGAGACGGGTATGTCGGGGAACTTCTTGAGTTGCAGCAAGGGTGTGAAGGACCCTTTGGAAGTTCCAGTGGTTAGACGTGATTAGCCTCGAGAAGCCTCAGCGCAAATGGGCCTCATCTCGCCTGGAGGGCAAAACCTCCTGGATTTCCTCGAGTTGCGGCAGGTGCTCTCGACTTACGACGGGGACCTCAGGGACCCGCTTTGGTGGCCTCATGAAAGGCCAGTCCCCATGCGAGTTCCTCGGGGGCCTCTCGGGATTCCTCTCCCGTCGATGCCGGGGCCTAAGACCTTGTGTGGAGTCGGGGCCGGAACCTGAGGATTCCTCTCCAGTGCTGACATGGATCTTGGGGTACTTCTGGAGTCTCCCCAGGGGAGTCAGTCCTCGTCTCGAATGCGGGCATGCACTTGCGCTTTCCTCCAGAGCGGTAGCAGCAGTGTCACGCAGTCCGCCGCGTGGATCAAAGGATCTATGGTTTTCCCTCGAGTCTTTCCCACGAGGCTTTCCCACGAGGCTTTCCCACAGGGCTGTCCCACGTGCACACGTGGTGGGAGTCGATCCTCGGCTTGAACGTCAAGGCAGTGCAGGGAAAACAGGTTCCTCTGGAATGGACTGACACATCTGGGGGACTCTTGGAATGGTGTCACGACCCTGGAGTTCCTCTCGCCTTTCCTGTGGAGAGCGCCTCCTCTTGAGATGCGACGGGAACGCCGGGAATTCTTTCCCTACGAAACAGGGAAAGGATCCCTCATCTCGAGCTAGGAGGCGGAAACGGGGCTCCCCTGGATGTGTGCGGGACCCACGTGCTTCCTCTCGAGTGGAGACGGGTATGTCGGGGAACTTCTTGAGTTGCAGCAACGTTGTGAAGAACCCTTTGGAAGTTCCAGTCGTTAGACGTGATTAGCCTCGAGAAGCCTCAGCGGAAATGGGCCTCATCTCGCCTGGAGGGCAAAACCTCGTGGATTTTCTCGAGTTGCGGTAGGTGCTCTCGACTTACGACGGGGACCTCAGGGACCCGCTCTGGTGGCCTCAGGAAAGGCCAGTCCCCATGCGAGTTCCTCGGGGGCCTCTCGGGATTCCTCTCCCGTCGATTCCGGGGCCTAAGACCTTGTGTGGAGTCGGGGCCGGAACCTGAGGATTCATCTCCAGTGCTGACATGGATCTTGGGGTTCTTCTGGAGTCTCCCCAGGGGAGTCAGTCCTCGTCTCGAATGCGGGCATGCACTTGCGCTTTCCTCCAGAGCGGTAGCAGCAGTGTCACGCAGTCCGCCGCGTGGATCAAAGGATCTATGGTTTTCCCTCGAGGCTTTCCCACGAGGCTTTCCCACAGGGCTGTCCCACGTGAACACGTGGTGGGAGTCGATCCTCGGCTTGAACGTCAGGGCAGTGCAGGGAAAACAGGTTCCTCTGGAATGGACTGACACATCTGGGGGACTCTTGGAATGGTGTCACGACCCTGCAGTTCCTCTCGCCTTTCCTGTGGAGAGCGCCTCCTCTTGAGATGCGACGGGAACGCCGGGAATTCTTTCCCTACGAAACAGGGAAAGGATCCCTCATCTCGAGCTAGGAGGCGGAAACGGGGCTCCCCTGGATGTGGGCGGGACACCACGTGCTTCCTCTCGAGTGGAGACGGGTATGTCGGGGAACTTCTTGAGTTGCAGCAATGGTGTGAAGGACCCTTTGGAAGTTCCAGTGGTTAGATGTGATTGGCCTCGAGAAGCCTCATTGGAAATGGGCCTCATCTCTCCTGGAAGGCAAAACCTCCTGGATTTTCTCGAGTTGCGGCAGGTGCTCTCGACTTACGACGGGGACCTCAGGGACCCGCTCTGGTGGCCTCAGGAAAGGCCAGTCCCCATGCGAGTTCCTCGGGGGCCTCTCGGGATTCCTCTCCCGTCGATGCCGGGGCCTAATACCTTGTGTGGAGTCGGGGCCGGAACCTGAGGATTCCTCTCCAGTGCTGACATGCATCTTGGGGTACGTCTGGAGTCTCCCCAGGGGAGTCAGTCCTCGTCTCGAATGCGGGCATGCATTGCGCTTTCCTCCAGAGCGGTAGCAGCAGTGTCACGCAGTCCGCCGCGTGGATCAAAGGATCTATGGTTTTCCCTCGAGTCTTTCCCACGAGGCTTTCCCACGAGGCTTTCCCACAGGGCTTTCCCACGTGCACACGTGGTAGGAGTCGATCCTCGGCTTGAACGTCAAGGCAGTGCAGGGAAAACAGGTTCCTCTGGAATGGACTGACACATCTGGGGGACTCTTGGAATGGTGGCACGACCCTGGAGTTCATCTCGCCTTTCCTGTGGAGAGCGCCTCCTCTTGAGATGCGACGGGAACGCCGGGAATTCTTTCCCTACGAAACAGGGAAAGGATCCCTCATCTCGAGCTAGGAGGCGGAAACGGGGCTCCCCTGGATGTGTGCGGGACACCACGTGCTTCCTCTCGAGTGGAGACGGGTATGTCGGGGAACTTCTTGAGTTGCAGCAATGGTGTGAAGGACCCTTTGGAAGTTCCAGTGGTTAGATGTGATTGGCCTCGAGAAGCCTCAGCGGAAATGGGCCTCATCTCGCCTGGAGGGCAAAACCTCCTGGATTTTCTCGAGTTGTGGCAGGTGCTCTCGACTTACGACGGGGACCTCAGGGAACCGCTCTGGTGGCCTCAGGAAAGGCCAGTCCCCATGCGAGTTCTTCGGGGGCCTCTCGGGATTCCTCTCCCGTTGATGCCGGGGCCTAAGACCTTGTGTGGAGTCGGGGCCGGAACCTGAGGATTCCTCTCCAGTGCTGACATGGATCTTGGGGTACGTCTGGAGTCACCCCAGGGGAGTCAGTCCTCGTCTCGAATGCGGGCATGCATTGCGCTTTCCTCCAGAGCGGTAGCAGCAGTGTCACGCAGTCCGCCGCGTGGATCAAAGGATCTATGGTTTTCCCTCGAGTCTTTCCCACGAGGCTTTCCCACGAGGCTTTCCCCCAGGGCTGTCCCACGTGCACACGTGGTGGGAGTCGATCCTCGGCTTGAACGTCAAGGCAGTGCAGGGAAAAAAGGTTCCTCTGGAATGGACTGACACATCTGGGGGACTCTTGGAATGGTGTCACGACCCTGGAGTTCCTCTCGCCTTTCCTGTGGAGAGCGCCTCCTCTTGAGATGCGACGGGAACGCCGGGAATTCTTTCCCTACGAAACAGGGAAAGGATCCCTCATCTCGAGCTAGGAGGCGGAAACGGGGCTCTCCTGGATGTGTGCGGGACCCCACGTGCTTCCTCTCGAGTGGAGACGGGTATGTCGGGGAACTTCTTGTGTTGCAGCAATGGTGTGAAGGACCCTTTGGAAGTTCCAGTGGTTAGATGTGATTGGCCTCGAGAAGCCTCAGCGGAAATGGGCCTCATCTGGCCTGGAGGGCAAAACCTCCTGGATTTTCTCGAGTTGCGGCAGGTGCTCTCGACTTACGACGGGGACCTCAGAGACCCGCTCTGGTGGCCTCAGGAAAGGCCAGTCCCCATGCGAGTTCCTCGGGGGCCTCTCGGGATTCCTCTCCCGTCGATGCCGGGGCCTAAGACCTTGTGTTTAGTCGGGGCCGGAACCTGAGGATTCCTCTCCAGTGCTGACATGGATCTTGGGGTACTTCTGGAGTCTCCCCAGGGGAGTCAGTCCTCGTCTCAAATGCGGGCATGCACTTGCGCTTTCCTCCAGAGCGGTAGCAGCAGTGTCACGCAGTCCGCCGCGTGGATCAAAGGATCTATGGTTTTCCCTCGAGTCTTTCCCACGAGGCTTTCCCACGAGGCTTTCCCACAGGGCTGTCCCACGTGCACACGTGGTGGGAGTCGATCCTCGGCTTGAACGTCAAGGCAGTGCAGGGAAAACAGGTTCCTCTGGAATGGACTGACACATCTGGGGGACTCTTGGAATGGTGTCACGAACCTGGAGTTCCTCTCGCCTTTCCTGTGGAGAGCGCCTCCTCTTGAGATGCGACGGGAACGCCGGGAATTCTTTCCCTACGAAACGGGGAAAGGATCCCTCATCTCGAGCTAGGAGGCGGAAACGGGGCTCCCCTGGATGTGTGCGGGACCCCACGTGCTTCCTCTCGAGTGGAGACGGGTATGTCGGGGAATTTCTTGAGTTGCAGCAAGGGTGTGAAGGACCCTTTGGAAGTTCCAGTGGTTAGATGTGATTGGCCTCGAGAAGCCTCAGCGGAAATGGGCCTCATCTGGCCTGGAGGGCAAAACCTCCTGGATTTTCTCGAGTTGCGGCACGTGCTCCCGACTTACGACGGGGACCTCAGGGACCCGCTCTGGTGGCCTCAGGAAAGGCCAGTCCCCATGCGAGTTCCTCGGGGGCCTCTCGGGATTCCTCTCCCGTCGATGCCGGGGCCTAAGACCTTGTGTGGAGTCGGGGCCGGAACCTGAGGATTCCTCTCCAGTGCTGACATGGATCTTGGGGTACTTCTGGAGTCTCCCCAGGGGAGTCAGTCCTCGTCTCGAATGCGGGCATGCACTTGCGCTTTCCTCCAGAACGGTAGCAGCAGTGTCACGCAGTCCGCCCAATGGATCAACGGATCTATGGTTTTCCCTCGAGTCTTTTCCACGAGGCTTTCCCACGAGGCTTTCCCACAGGGCTGTCCCACGTGCACACGTGGTGGGAGTCGATCCTCGGCTTGAACGTCAAGGCAGTGCAGGGAAAACAGGTTCCTCTGGAATGGACTGACACATTTGGGGTCTCTTGGAATGGTGGCACGACCCTGGAGTTCCTCTCGCCTTTCCATTGGAGAGCGCCTCCTCTTGAGATGCGACGGGAACGCCGGGAATTCTTTCCCTACCAAACAGGGAAAGGATCCCTCATCTCGAGCTAGGAGGCGGAAACGGGGCTCCCCTGGAGGTGTGCGGGACCACGTGCTTCCTCTCGAGTGGAGACGGGTATGTCGGGGATCTTCTTGAGTTGCAGCAAGGGTGTGAAGGACCCTTTAGAAGTTCCAGTGGTGAGACGTGATTAGCCTCGAGAAGCCTCAGCGGAAATGGGCCTCATCTGGCCTGGAGGGCAAAACCTCCTGGATTTTCTCGAGTTGCGGCAGGTGCTCTCGACTTACGACGGGGACCTCAGAGACCCGCTCTGGTGGCCTCAGGAAAGGCCAGTCCCCATGCGAGTTCCTCGGGGGCCTCTGGGGATTCATCTCCCGTCGATGCCGGGGCCTAAGACCTTGTGTGGAGTCGGGGCCGGAACCTGAGGATTCCTCTCCAGTGCTGACATGGATCTTGGGGTACTTCTGGAGTCTCCCCAGGGGAGTCAGTCCTCGTCTCGAATGCGGGCATGCACTTGCGCTTTCCTCCAGAGCGGTAGCAGCAGTGTCACGCAGTCCGCCGCGTGAATCAAAGGATCTATGGTTTTCCCTCGAGTCTTTCCCACGAGGCTTACCCACGACGCTTTCCCATAGGGCTGTCCCACGTGCACACGTGGTGGGAGTCGATCCTCGGCTTGAACGTCAAGGCAGTGCAGGGAAAACAGGTTCCTCTGGAATGGACTGACACATCTGGGGGACTCTTGGAATGGTGGCACGACCCTTCAGTTCCTCTCGCCTTTCCTGTGGAGAGCGCCTCCTCTTGAAATGCGCCGGGAACGCCGGGATTTCTTTTCCTACGAAACAGGGAAAGGATCCCGCATCTCGAGCTAGGAGGCAGAAACGGGGCTCCCCTGGATGTGTGCGGGACCCACGTTCTTCCTCTCGAGTGGAGACGGGTATGTCGGGGAACTTCTTGAGTTGCAGCAAGGGTGTGAAGGACCCTTTGGAAGTTCCAGTGGTTAGACGTGATTAGCCTCGAGAAGCCTCAGCGGAAATGGGCCTCATCTCGCCTGGAGGGCAAAACCTCCTGGATTTTCTCGAGTTGCGGCAGGTGCTCTCGACCTACGACGGGGACCTCAGGGACCCGCTCTGGTGGCCTCAGGAAAAGCCAGTCCCCATGCGAGTTCCTCGGGGGCCTCTGGGGATTCATCTCCCGTCGATGCCGGGGCCTAAGTCCTTGTGTGCAGTCGGGGTCGGAACCTGAGGATTCCTCTCCAGTGCTGACATGGACCTTGGGGTACTTCTGGAGTCTCCCCAGGGGAGTCAGTCCTCGTCTCGAATGAGGGCATGCACTTGCGCTTTCCTCCAGAGCGGTAGCAGCAGTGTCACGCAGTCCGCCACGTGGATCAAAGGATCTATGGTTTTCCCTCGAGTCTTTTCCACGAGGCTTTCCCACGAGGCTTTCCCACAGGGCTTTCCCACGTGCACACGTGGTAGGAGTCGATCCTCGGCTTGAACGTCAAGGCAGTGCAGGGAAAACAGGTTCCTCTGGAATGGACTGACACATCTGGGGGACTCTTGGAATGGTGGCACGACCCTGGAGTTCCTCTCGCCTTTCCTGTGGAGAGCGCCTCCTCTTGAGATGCGACGGGAACGCCGGGAATTCTTTCCCTACGAAACAGGGAAAGGATCCCTCATCTCGAGCTAGGAGGCGGAAACGGGGCTCCCCTGGATGTGTGCGGGACACTACGTGCTTCCTCTCGAGTGGAGACGGGTATGTCGGGGAACTTCTCCAGTTGCAGCAATGGTGTGAAGGACCCTTTGGAAGTTCCAGTGGTTAGATGTGATTGGCCTCGAGAAGCCTCAGCGGAAATGGGCCTCATCTCGCCTGGAGGGCAAAACCTCCTGGATTTTCTCGAGTTGCGGCAGGTGCTCTCGACTTACGACGGGGACCTCAGGGAACCGCTCTGGTGGCCTCAGGAAAGGCCAGTCCCCATGCGAGTTCTTCGGGGGCCTCTCGGGATTCCTCTCCCGTTGATGCCGGGGCCTAAGACCTTGTGTGGAGTCGGGGCCGGAACCTGAGGATTCCTCTCCAGTGCTGACATGGATCTTGGGGTACTTCTGGAGTCTCCCCAGGGGAGTCAGTCCTCGTCTCGAATGCGGGCATGCACTTGCGCTTTCCTCCAGAGCGGTAGCAGCAGTGTCACGCAGTCCGCCGCGTGGATCAAAGGATCTATGGTTTTCCCTCGAGTCTTTCCCACGAGGCTTTCCCACGAGGCTTTCCCACAGGGCTGTCCCACGTGCACACGTGGTGGGAGTCGATCCTCGGCTTGAACGTCAAGGCAGTGCAGGGAAAACAGGTTCCTCTGGAATGGACTGACACATCTGGGGGACTCTTGGAATGGTGTCACGAACCTGGAGTTCCTCTCGCCTTTCCTGTGGAGAGCGCCTCCTCTTGAGATGCGACGGGAACGCCGGGAATTCTTTCCCTACGAAACGGGGAAAGGATCCCTCATCTCGAGCTAGGAGGCGGAAACGGGGCTCCCCTGGATGTGTGCGGGACCCCACGTGCTTCCTCTCGAGTGGAGACGGGTATGTCGGGGAACTTCTTGAGTTGCAGCAATGGTGTGAAGGACCCTTTGGAAGTTCCAGTGGTTAGATGTGATTGGCCTCGAGAAGCCTCAGCGGAAATGGGCCTCATCTCGCCTGGAGGGCAAAACCTCCTGGATTTTCTCGAGTTGCGGCACGTGCTCTCGACTTACGACGGGGACCTCAGGGACCCGCTCTGGTGGCCTCAGGAAAGGCCAGTCCCCATGCGAGTTCCTCGGGGGCCTCTCGGGATTCCTCTCCCGTCGATGCCGGGGCCTAAGACCTTGTGTGGAGTCGGGGCCGGAACCTGAGGATTCCTCTCCAGTGCTGACATGGATCTTGGGGTACTTCTGGAGTCTCCCCAGGGGAGTCAGTCCTCGTCTCGAATGCGGGCATGCACTTGCGCTTTCCTCCAGAACGGTAGCAGCAGTGTCACGCAGTCCGCCCAATGGATCAAAGGATCTATGGTTTTCCCTCGAGTCTTTTCCACGAGGCTTTCCCACGAGGCTTTCCCACAGGGCTGTCCCACGTGCACACGTGGTGGGAGTCGATCCTCGGCTTGAACGTCAAGGCAGTGCAGGGAAAACAGGTTCCTCTGGAATGGACTGACACATTTGGGGTCTCTTGGAATGGTGGCACGACCCTGGAGTTCCTCTCGCCTTTCCTTTGGAGAGCGCCTCCTCTTGAGATGCGACGGGAACGCCGGGAATTCTTTCCCTACCAAACAGGGAAAGGATCCCTCATTTCGAGCTAGGAGGCGGAAACGGGGCTCCCCTGGAGGTGTGCGGGACCCACGTGCTTCCTCTCGAGTGGAGACGGGTATGTCGGGGATCTTCTTGAGTTGCAGCAAGGGTGTGAAGGACCCTTTGGAAGTTCCAGTGGTTAGACGTGATAAGCCTCGAGAAGCCTCAGCGGAAATGGGCCTCATCGCGCCTGGAGGGCAAAACCTCCTGGATTTTCTCGGGTTGCGGCAGGTGCTCTCGACTTACGACGGGGACCTCAGGTACCCGCTCTGGTGGCCTCAGGAAAGGCCAGTCCTGATGCGAGTTCCTCGGGGGCCTCTCGGTATTCCTCTCCCGTCGATGCCGGGGCCTAAGACCTTGTGTGGAGTCGGGGCCGGAACCTGAGGATTCCTCTCCAGTGCTGACATGGATCTTGGGGTACTTCTGGAGTCTCCCCAGGGGAGTCAGTCCTCGTCTCGAATGCGGGCATGCACTTGCGCTTTCCTCCAGAGCGGTAGCAGCAGTGTCACGCAGTCCGCCGCGTGGATCAAAGGATCTATGGTTTTCCCTCGAGTCTTTCCCACGAGGCTTACCCACGACGCTTTCCCATAGGGCTGTCCCACGTGCACACGTGGTGGGAGTCGATCCTCGGCTTGAACGTCAAGGCAGTGCAGGGAAAATAGGTTCCTCTGGAATGGACTGACACATCTGGGGGACTCTTGGAATGGTGGCACGACCCTTCAGTTCCTCTCGCCTTTCCTGTGGAGAGCGCCTCCTCTTGAGATGCGCCGGGAACTCCGGGAATTCTTTTCCTACGAAACAGGGAAAGGATCCCGCATCTCGAGCTAGGAGGCAGAAACGGGGCTCCCCTGGATGTGTGCGGGACCCACGTTCTTCCTCTCGAGTGGAGACGGGTATGTCGGGGAACTTCTTGAGTTGCAGCAAGGGTGTGAAGGACCCTTTGGAAGTTCCAGTGGTTAGACGTGATTAGCCTCGAGAAGCCTCAGCGGAAATGGGCCTCATCTCGCCTGGAGGGCAAAACCTCCTGGATTTTCTCGAGTTGCGGTAGGTGCTCTCGACCTACGACGGGGACCTCAGGGACCCGCTCTGGTGGCCTCAGGAAAGGCCAGTCCCCATGCGAGTTCCGCGGGGGCCTCTGGGGATTCATCTCCCGTCGATGCCGGGGCCTAAGTCCTTGTGTGGAGTCGGGGTCGGAACCTGAGGATTCCTCTCCAGTGCTGACATGGATCTTGGGGTACTTCTGGAGTCTCCCCAGGGGAGTCAGTCTTCGTCTCGAATGCCGGCATGCACTTGCGCTTTCCTCCAGAGCGGTAGCAGCAGTGTCACGCAGTCCGCCGCGTGGATCAAAGGATCTATGGTTTTCCCTCGAGTCTTTTCCACGAGGCTTTCCCTCGAGGCTTTCCCACAGGGCTGTCCCACGTGCACACGTGATGGGAGTCGATCCTTGGCTTGAACGTCAAGGCAGTGCAGGGAAAACAGGTTCCTCTGGAATGGACTGACACATCTGGGGGACTCTTGGAATGGTGGCACGACCCTGGAGTTCCTCTCGCTTTTCCTGTGGAGAGCGCCTCCTCTTGAGATGCGACGGGAACGCCGGGAATTCATTCCCTACGAAACAGGGAAAGGATCCCTCATCTCGAGCTAGGAGGCGGAAACGGAGCTCACCTGGATGTGGGCGGGACACCACGTGCTTCCATTCTAGTGGAGACGGGTATGTCGGGGAACTTCTTGAGTTGCAGCAATGGTGTGAAGGACCCTTTGGAAGTTCCAGTGGTTAGATGTGATTGGCCTCGAGAAGCCTCAGCGGAAATGGGCCTCATCTCGCCTGGAGGGCAAAACCTCCTGGATTTTCTCGAGTTGCGGCAGGTGCTCTCGACTTACGACGGGGACCTCAGGGACCCGCTCTGGTGGCCTCAGGAAAGGCCAGTCCCCATGCGAGTTCCTCGGGGGCCTCTCGGGATTCCTCTCCCGTCGATGCCGGGGCCTAAGACCTTGTGTGGAGTCGGGGCCGGAACCTGAGGATTCCTCTCCAGTGCTGACATGGATCTTGGGGTACTTCTGGAGTCTCCCCAGGGGAGTCAGTCCTCGTCTCGAATGCGGGCATGCACTTGCGCTTTCCTCCAGAACGGTAGCAGCAGTGTCACGCAGTCCGCCCAATGGATCAAAGGATCTATGGTTTTCCCTCGAGTCTTTCCCACGAGGCTTTCCCACGAGGCTTTCCCACAGGGCTTTCCCACGTGCACACGTGGTAGGAGTCGATCCTCGGCTTGAACGTCAAGGCAGTGCAGGGAAAACAGGTTCCTCTGGAATGGACTGACACATCTGGGGGACTCTTGGAATGGTGGCACGACCCTGGAGTTCCTCTCGCCTTTCCTGTGGAGAGCGCCTCCTCTTGAAATGCGACGGGAACGCCGGGAATTCTTTCCCTACGAAACAGGGAAAGGATCCCTCATCTCGAGCTAGGAGGCGGAAACGGGGCTCCCCTGGATGTGTGCGGGACACCACGTGCTTCCTCTCGAGTGGAGACGGGTATGTCGGGGAACTTCTTGAGTTGCAGCAATGGTGTGAAGGACCCTTTGGAAGTTCCAGTGGTTAGATGTGATTGGCCTCGAGAAGCCTCAGCGGAAATGGGCCTCATCTCGCCTGGAGGGCAAAACCTCCTGGATTTTCTCGAGTTGCGGCAGGTGCTCTCGACTTACGACGGGGACCTCAGGGAACCGCTCTGGTGGCCTCAGGAAAGGCCAGTCCCCATGCGAGTTCTTCGGGGGCCTCTCGGGATTCCTCTCCCGTTGATGCCGGGGCCTAAGACCTTGTGTGGAGTCGGGGCCGGAACCTGAGGATTCCTCTCCAGTGCTGACATGGATCTTGGGGTACTTCTGGAGTCTCCCCAGGGGAGTCAGTCCTCGTCTCGAATGCGGGCATGCACTTGCGCTTTCCTCCAGAGCGGTAGCAGCAGTGTCACGCAGTCCGCCGCGTGGATCAAAGGATCTATGGCTTTCCCTCGAGTCTTTCCCACGAGGCTTTCCCACGAGGCTTTCCCACAGGGCTGTCCCACGTGCACACGTGGTGGGAGACGATCCTCGGCTTGAACGTCAAGGCAGTGAAGGGAAAACAGGTTCCTCTGGAATGGACTGACACATTTGGGGTCTCTTGGAATGGTGGCACGACCCTGGAGTTCCTCTCGCCTTTCCTTTGGAGAGCGCCTCCTCTTGAGATGCGACGGGAACGCCGGGAATTCTTTCCCTACCAAACAGGGAAAGGATCCCTCATCTCGAGCTAGGAGGCGGAAACGGGGCTCCCCTGGAGGTGTGCGGGACCCACGTGCTTCCTCTCGAGTGGAGACAGGTATGTCGGGGAACTTCTTGAGTTGCAGCAAGGGTGTGAAGGACCCTTTGGAAGTTCCAGTGGTTAGACGTGATTAGCCTCGAGAAACCTCAGCGGAAATGGGCCTCATCGCGCCTGGAGGGCAAAACCTCCTGGATTTTCTCGAGTTGCGGCAGGTGCTCTCGACTTACGACGGGGACCTCAGAGACCCGCTCTGGTGGCCTCAGGAAAGGCCAGTCCTGATGCGAGTTCCTCGGGGGCCTCTCGGTATTCCTCTCCCGTCGATGCCGGGGCCTAAGACCTTGTGTGGAGTCGGGGCCGGAACCTGAGGATTCCTCTCCAGTGCTGACATGGATCTTGGGGTACTTCTGGAGTCTCCCCAGGGGAGTCAGTCCTCGTCTCGAATGCGGGCATGCACTTGCGCTTTCCTCCAGAGCGGTAGCAGCAGTGTCACGCAGTCCGCCGCGTGGATCAAAGGATCTATGGTTTTCCCTCGAGTCTTTCCCACGAGGCTTACCCACGACGCTTTCCCATAGGGCTGTCCCACGTGCACACGTGGTGGGAGTCGATCCTCGGCTTGAACGTCAAGGCAGTGCAGGGAAAATAGGTTCCTCTGGAATGGACTGACACATCTGGGGGACTCTTGGAATGGTGGCACGACCCTTCAGTTCCTCTCGCCTTTCCTGTGGAGAGCGCCTCCTCTTGAGATGCGCCGGGAACTCCGGGAATTCTTTTCCTACGAAACAGGGAAAGGATCCCGCATCTCGAGCTAGGAGGCAGAAACGGGGCTCCCCTGGATGTGGGCGGGACCCACGTTCTTCCTCTCGAGTGGAGACGGGTATGTCGGGGAACTTCTTGAGTTGCAGCAAGGGTGTGAAGGACCCTTTGGAAGTTCCAGTGGTTAGACGTGATTAGCCTCGAGAAGCCTCAGCGGAAATGGGCCTCATCTCGCCTGGAGGGCAAAACCTCCTGGATTTTCTCGAGTTGCGGCAGGTGCTCTCGACCTACGACGGGGACCTCAGGGACCCGCTCTGGTGGCCTCAGGAAAGGCCAGTCCCCATGCGAGTTCCTCGGGGGCCTCTGGGGATTCATCTCCCGTCGATGCCGGGGCCTAAGTCCTTGTGTGGAGTCGGGGTCGGAACCTGAGGATTCCTCTCCAGTGCTGACATGGATCTTGGGGTACTTCTGGAGTCTCCCCAGGGGAGTCAGTCTTCGTCTCGAATGCCGGCATGCACTTGCGCTTTCCTCCAGAGCGGTAGCAGCAGTGTCACGCAGTCCGCCGCGTGGATCAAAGGATCTATGGTTTTCCCTCGAGTCTTTTCCACGAGGCTTTCCCTCGAGGCTTTCCCACAGGGCTGTCCCACGTGCACACGTGATGGGAGTCGATCCTTGGCTTGAACGTCAAGGCAGTGCAGGGAAAACAGGTTCCTCTGGAATGGACTGACACATCTGGGGTACTCTTGGAATGGTGGCACGACCCTGGAGTTCCTCTCGCCTTTCCTGTCGAGAGCGCCTCCTCTTGAGATGCGACGGGAACGCCGGGAATTCTTTCCCTACGAAACAGGGAAAGGATCCCTCATCTCGAGCTAGGAGGCGGAAACGGGGCTCACCTGGATGTGTGCGGGACCCCACGTGCTTCCTCTCGAGTGGAGACGGGTATGTCGGGGAACTTCTTGAGTTGCAGCAATGGTGTGAAGGACCCTTTGGAAGTTCCAGTGGTTAGATGTGATTGGCCTCGAGAAGCCTCAGCGGAAATGGGCCTCATCTGGCCTGGAGGGCAAAACCTCCTGGATTTTCTCGAGTTGCGGCAGGTGCTCTCGACTTACGACGGGGACCTCAGGGACCCGCTCTGGTGGCCTCAGGAAAGGCCAGTCCCCATGCGAGTTCCTCGGGGGCCTCTCGGGATTCCTCTCCCGTCGATGCCGGGGCCTAAGACCTTGTGTGGAGTCGGGGCCGGAACCTGAGGATTCCTCTCCAGTGCTGACATGGATCTTGGGGTACTTCTGGAGTCTCCCCAGGGGAGTCAGTCCTCGTCTCGAATGCGGGCATGCACTTGCGCTTTCCTCCAGAGCGGTAGCAGCAGTGTCACGCAGTCCGCCGCGTGGATCAAAGGATCTATGGTTTTCCCTCGAGTCTTTCCCACGAGGCTTACCCACGACGCTTTCCCATAGGGCTGTCCCACGTGCACACGTGGTGGGAGTCGATCCTCGGCTTGAACGTCAAGGCAGTGCAGGGAAAACAGGTTCCTCTGGAATGGACTGACACATCTGGGGGACTCTTGGAATGGTGGCGCGACCCTTCAGTTCCTCTCGCCTTTCCTGTGGAGAGCTCCTCCTCTTGAGATGCGACGGGAATGCCGGGAATTCTTTTCCTACGAAACAGGGAAAGGATCCCGCATCTCGAGCTAGGAGGCGGAAACGGGGCTCCCCTGGATGTGTGCGGGACACCACGTGCTTCCTCTCGAGTGGAGACGGGTATGTCGGGGAACTTCTTGAGTTGCAGCAATGGTGTGAAGGACCCTTTGGAAGTTCCAGTGGTTAGATGTGATTGGCCTCGAGAAGCCTCAGCGGAAATGGGCCTCATCTCGCCTGGAGGGCAAAACTTCCTGGATTTTCTCGAGTTGCGGCAGGTGCTCTCGACTTACGACGGGGACCTCAGGGAACCGCTCTGGTGGCCTCAGGAAAGGCCAGTCCCCATGCGAGTTCTTCGGGGGCCTCTCGGGATTCCTCTCCCGTTGATGCCGGGGCCTAAGACCTTGTGTGGAGTCGGGGCCGGAACCTGAGGATTCCTCTCCAGTGCTGACATGGATCTTGGGGTACTTCTGGAGTCTCCCCAGGGGAGTCAGTCCTCGTCTCGAATGCGGGCATGCACTTGCGCTTTCCTCCAGAGCGGTAGCAGCAGTGTCACGCAGTCCGCCGCGTGGATCAAAGGATCTATGGTTTTCCCTCGAGTCTTTCCCACGAGGCTTTCCCACGAGGCTTTCCCACAGGGCTGTCCCACGTGCACACGTGGTGGGAGTCGATCCTCGGCTTGAACGTCAAGGCAGTGCAGGGAAAACAGGTTCCTCTGGAATGGACTGACACATCTGGGGGACTCTTGGAATGGTGTCACGAACCTGGAGTTCCTCTCGCCTTTCCTGTGGAGAGCGCCTCCTCTTGAGATGCGACGGGAACGCCGGGAATTCTTTCCCTACGAAACGGGGAAAGGATCCCTCATCTCGAGCTAGGAGGCGGAAACGGGGCTCCCCTGGATGTGTGCGGGACCCCACGTGCTTCCTCTCGAGTGGAGACGGGTATGTCGGGGAACTTCTTGAGTTGCAGCAATGGTGTGAAGGACCCTTTGGAAGTTCCAGTGGTTAGATGTGATTGGCCTCGAGAAGCCTCAGCGGAAATGGGCCTCATCTCGCCTGGAGGGCAAAACCTCCTGGATTTTCTCGAGTTGCGGCACGTGCTCTCGACTTACGACGGGGACCTCAGGGACCCGCTCTGGTGGCCTCAGGAAAGGCCAGTCCCCATGCGAGTTCCTCGGGGGCCTCTCGGGATTCCTCTCCCGTCGATGCCGGGGCCTAAGACCTTGTGTGGAGTCGGGGCCGGAACCTGAGGATTCCTCTCCAGTGCTGACATGGATCTTGGGGTAATTCTGGAGTCTCCCCAGGGGAGTCAGTCCTCGTCTCGAAAGCGGGCATGCACTTGCGCTTTCCTCCAGAGCGGTAGCAGCAGTGTCACGCAGTCCGCCGCGTGGATCAAAGGATCTATGGTTTTCCCTCGAGTCTTTCCCACGAGGCTTTCCCACGAGGCTTTCCCACAGGGCTGTCCCACGTGCACACGTGGTGGGAGTCGATCCTCGGCTTGAACGTCAAGGCAGTGCAGGGAAAACAGGTTCCTCTGGAATGGATTGACACATCTGGGGGACTCTTGGAATGGTGGCATGACCCTGGAGTTCCTCTCGCCTTTCCTGTGGAGAGCGTCTCCTCTTGAGATGCGACGGGAACGCCGGGAATTCTTTCCCTACGAAACAGGGAAAGGATCCCTCATCTCGAGCTAGGAGGCGGAAACGGGGCTCCCCTGGATGTGTGCTGGACCCACGTGCTTCCTCTCGAGTGGAGACGGGTATGTCGGGGAACTTCTTGAGTTGCAGCAAGGGTGTGAAGGACCCTTTGGAAGTTCCAGTGGTTAGACGTGATTAGCCTCGAGAAGCCTCAGCGCAAATGGGCCTCATCTCGCCTGGAGGGCAAAACCTCCTGGATTTCCTCGAGTTGCGGCAGGTGCTCTCGACTTACGACGGGGACCTCAGGGACCCGCTCTGGTGGCCTCAGGAAAGGCCAGTCCCCATGCGAGTTCCTCGGGGGCCTCTCGGGATTCCTCTCCCGTCGATGCCGGGGCCTAAGACCTTGTGTGGAGTCGGGGCCGGAACCTGAGGATTCATCTCCAGTGCTGACATGGATCTTGAGGTACTTCTGGAGTCTCCCCAGGGGAGTCAGTCCTCGTCTCGAATGCGGGCATGCACTTGCGCTTTCCTCCAGAGCGGTAGCAGCAGTGTCACGCAGTCCGCCGCGTGGATCAAAGGATCTATGGTTTTCCCTCGAGGCTTTCCCACGAGGCTTTCCCACAGGGCTGTCCCAAGTGAACACGTGGTGGGAGTCGATCCTCGGCTTGAACGTCAGGGCAGTGCAGGGAAAACAGGTTCCTCTGGAATGGACTGACACATCTGGGGGACTCTTGGAATGGTGTCACGACCCTGCAGTTCCTCTCGCCTTTCCTGTGGAGAGCGCCTCCTCTTGAGATGCGACGGGAACGCCGGGAATTCTTTCCCTACGAAACAGGGAAAGGATCCCTCATCTCGAGCTAGGAGGCGGAAACGGAGCTCACCTGGATGTGGGCGGGACACCACGTGCTTCCATTCTAGTGGAGACGGGTATGTCGGGGAACTTCTTGAGTTGCAGCAATGGTGTGAAGGACCCTTTGGAAGTTCCAGTGGTTAGATGTGATTGGCCTCGAGAAGCCTCAGCGGAAATGGGCCTCATCTCGCCTGGAGGGCAAAACCTCCTGGATTTTCTCGAGTTGCGGCACGTGCTCTCGACTTACGACGGGGACCTCAGGGACCCGCTCTGGTGGCCTCAGGAAAGGCCAGTCCCCATGCGAGTTCCTCGGGGGCCTCTCGGGATTCCTCTCCCGTCGATGCCGGGGCTTAAGACCTTGTGTGGAGTCGGGGCCGGAACCTGAGGATTCCTCTCCAGTGCTGACATGGATCTTGGGGTACTTCTGGAGTCTCCCCAGGGGAGTCAGTCCTCGTCTCGAATGCGGGCATGCACTTGCGCTTTCCTCCAGAACGGTAGCAGCAGTGTCACGCAGTCCGCCCAATGGATCAAAGGATCTATGGTTTTCCCTCGAGTCTTTCCCACGAGGCTTTCCCACGAGGCTTTCCCACAGGGCTTTCCCACGTGCACACGTGGTAGGAGTCGATCCTCGGCTTGAACGTCAAGGCAGTGCAGGGAAAATAGGTTCCTCTGGAATGGACTGACACATCTGGGGGACTCTTGGAATGGTGGCACGACCCTGGAGTTCCTCTCGCCTTTCCTGTGGAGAGCGCCTCCTCTTGAAATGCGACGGGAACGCCGGGAATTCTTTCCCTACGAAACAGGGAAAGGATCCCTCATCTCGAGCTAGGAGGCGGAAACGGGGCTCCCCTGGATGTGTGCGGGACACCACGTGCTTCCTCTCGAGTGGAGACGGGTATGTCGGGGAACTTCTTGAGTTGCAGCAATGGTGTGAAGGACCCTTTGGAAGTTCCAGTGGTTAGATGTGATTGGCCTCGAGAAGCCTCAGCGGAAATGGGCCTCATCTCGCCTGGAGGGCAAAACCTCCTGGATTTTCTCGAGTTGCGGCAGGTGCTCTCGACTTACGACGGGGACCTCAGGGAACCGCTCTGGTGGCCTCAGGAAAGGCCAGTCCCCATGCGAGTTCTTCGGGGGCCTCTCGGGATTCCTCTCCCGTTGATGCCGGGGCCTAAGACCTTGTGTGGAGTCGGGGCCGGAACCTGAGGATTCCTCTCCAGTGCTGACATGGATCTTGGGGTACTTCTGGAGTCTCCCCAGGGGAGTCAGTCCTCGTCTCGAATGCGGGCATGCACTTGCGCTTTCCTCCAGAGCGGTAGCAGCAGTGTCACGCAGTCCGCCGCGTGGATCAAAGGATCTATGGTTTTCCCTCGAGTCTTTTCCACGAGGCTTTCCCTCGAGGCTTTCCCACAGGGCTGTCCCACGTGCACACGTGATGGGAGTCGATCCTTGGCTTGAACGTCAAGGCAGTGCAGGGAAAACAGGTTCCTCTGGAATGGACTGACACATCTGGGGGACTCTTGGAATGGTGGCACGACCCTGGAGTTCCTCTCGCCTTTCCTGTGGAGAGCGCCTCCTCTTGAGATGCGACGGGAACGCCGGGAATTCTTTCCCTACGAAACGGGGAAAGGATCCCTCATCTCGAGCTAGGAGGCGGAAACGGGGCTCCCCTGGATGTGTGCGGGACCCCACGTGCTTCCTCTAGAGTGGAGACGGGTATGTCGGGGAACTTCTTGAGTTGCAGCAATGGTGTGAAGGACCCTTTGGAAGTTCCAGTGGTTAGATGTGATTGGCCTCGAGAAGCCTCAGCGGAAATGGGCCTCATCTCGCCTGGAGGGCAAAACCTACTGGATTTTCTCGAGTTGCGGCACGTGCTCTCGACTTACGACGGGGACCTCAGGGACCCGCTCTGGTGGCCTCAGGAAAGGCCAGTCCCCATGCGAGTTCCTCGGGGGCCTCTCGGGATTCCTCTCCCGTCGATGCCGGGGCCTAAGACCTTGTGTGGAGTCGGGGCCGGAACCTGAGGATTCCTCTCCAGTGCTGACATGGATCTTGGGGTACTTCTGGAGTCTCCCCAGGGGAGTCAGTCCTCGTCTCGAATGCGGGCATGCACTTGCGCTTTCCTCCAGAGCGGTAGCAGCAGTGTCACGCAGTCCGCCGCGTGGATCAAAGGATCTATGGTTTTCCCTCGAGTCTTTCCCACGAGGCTTAACCACGACGCTTTCCCTTAGGGCTGTCCCACGTGCACACGTGGTGGGAGTCGATCCTCGGCTTGAACGTCAAGGCAGTGCAGGGAAAACAGGTTCCTCTGGAATGGACTGACACATCTGGGGGACTCTTGGAATGGTGGCGCGACCCTTCAGTTCCTCTCGCCTTTCCTGTGCAGAGCTCCTCCTCTTGAGATGCGCCGGGAATGCCGGGAATTCTTTCCCTACGAAACAGGGAAAGGATCCCGCATCTCGAGCTAGGAGGCGGAAACGGGGCTCCCCTGGATGTGTGCGGGACACCACGTGCTTCCTCTCGAGTGGAGACGGGTATGTCGGGGAACTTCTTGAGTTGCAGCAATGGTGTGAAGGACCCTTTGGAAGTTCCAGTGGTTAGATGTGATTGGCCTCGAGAAGCCTCAGCGGAAATGGGCCTCATCTCGCCTGGAGGGCAAAACTTCCTGGATTTTCTCGAGTTGCGGCAGGTGCTCTCGACTTACGACGGGGACCTCAGGGAACCGCTCTGGTGGCCTCAGGAAAGGCCAGTCCCCATGCGAGTTCCTCGGGGGCCTCTCGGGATTCCTCTCCCGTTGATGCCGGGGCCTAAGACCTTGTGTGGAGTCGGGGCCGGAACCTGAGGATTCCTCTCCAGTGCTGACATGGATCTTGGGGTACTTCTGGAGTCTCCCCAGGGGAGTCAGTCCTCGTCTCGAATGCGGGCATGCACTTGCGCTTTCCTCCAGAGCGGTAGCAGCAGTGTCACGCAGTCCGCCGCGTGGATCAAAGGATCTATGGTTTTCCCTCGAGTCTTTCCCACGAGGCTTTCCCACGAGGCTTTCCCACAGGGCTGTCCCACGTGCACACGTGGTGGGAGTCGATCCTCGGCTTGAACGTCAAGGCAGTGCAGGGAAAACAGGTTCCTCTGGAATGGACTGACACATCTGGGGGACTCTTGGAATGGTGTCACGAACCTGGAGTTCCTCTCGCCTTTCCTGTGGAGAGCGCCTCCTCTTGAGATGCGACGGGAACGCCGGGAATTCTTTCCCTACGAAACGGGGAAAGGATCCCTCATCTCGAGCTAGGAGGCGGAAACGGGGCTCCCCTGGATGTGTGCGGGACCCCACGTGCTTCCTCTCGAGTGGAGACGGGTATGTCGGGGAACTTCTTGAGTTGCAGCAATGGTGTGAAGGACCCTTTGGAAGTTCCAGTGGTTAGATGTGATTGGCCTCGAGAAGCCTCAGCGGAAATGGGCCTCATCTCGCCTGGAGGGCAAAACCTCCTGGATTTTCTCGAGTTGCGGCACGTGCTCTCGACTTACGACGGGGACCTCAGGGACCCGCTCTGGTGGCCTCAGGAAAGGCCAGTCCCCATGCGAGTTCCTCGGGGGCCTCTCGGGATTCCTCTCCCGTCGATGCCGGGGCCTAAGACCTTGTGTGGAGTCGGGGCCGGAACCTGAGGATTCCTCTCCAGTGCTGACATGGATCTTGGGGTACTTCTGGAGTCTCCCCAGGGGAGTCAGTCCTCGTCTCGAATGCGGGCATGCACTTGCGCTTTCCTCCAGAACGGTAGCAGCAGTGTCACGCAGTCCGCCCAATGGATCAAAGGATCTATGGTTTTCCCTCGAGTCTTTTCCACGAGGCTTTCCCACGAGGCTTTCCCACAGGGCTGTCCCACGTGCACACGTTGTGGGAGTCGATCCTCGGCTTGAACGTCAAGGCAGTGCAGGGAAAACAGGTTCCTCTGGAATGGACTGACACATTTGGGGTCTCTTGGAATGGTGGCACGACCCTGGAGTTCCTCTCGCCTTTCCTTTGGAGAGCGCCTCCTCTTGAGATGCGACGGGAACGCCGGGAATTCTTTCCCTACCAAACAGGGAAAGGATCCCTCATTTCGAGCTAGGAGGCGGAAACGGGGCTCCCCTGGAGGTGTGCGGGACCCACGTGCTTCCTCTCGAGTGGAGACGGGTATGTCGGGGATCTTCTTGAGTTGCAGCAAGGGTGTGAAGGACCCTTTGGAAGTTCCAGTGGTTAGACGTGATAAGCCTCGAGAAGCCTCAGCGGAAATGGGCCTCATCGCGCCTGGAGGGCAAAACCTCCTGGATTTTCTCGAGTTGCGGCAGGTGCTCTCGACTTACGACGGGGACCTCAGAGACCCGCTCTGGTGGCCTCAGGAAAGGCCAGTCCCCATGCGAGTTCCTCGGGGTCCTCTGGGGATTCATCTCCCGTCGATGCCGGGGCCTAAGACCTTGTGTGGAGTCGGGGCCGGAACCTGAGGATTCCTCTCCAGTGCTGACATGGATCTTGGCGTACTTCTGGAGTCTCCCCAGGGGAGTCAGTCCTCGTCTCGAATGCGGGCATGCACTTGCGCTTTCCTCCAGAGCGGTAGCAGCAGTGTCACGCAGTCCGCCGCGTGGATCAAAGGATCTATGGTTTTCCCTCGAGTCTTTCCCACGAGGCTTACCCACGACGCTTTCCCATAGGGCTGTCCCACGTGCACACGTGGTGGGAGTCGATCCTCGGCTTGAACGTCAAGGCAGTGCAGGGAAAACAGGTTCCTCTGGAATGGACTGACACATCTGGGGGACTCTTGGAATGGTGGCACGACCCTTCAGTTCCTCTCGCCTTTCCTGTGGAGAGCGCCTCCTCTTGAAATGCGCCGGGAACGCCGGGATTTCTTTTCCTACGAAACAGGGAAAGGATCCCGCATCTCGAGCTAGGAGGCAGAAACGGGGCTTCCCTGGATGTGTGCGGGACCCACGTTCTTCCTCTCGAGTGGAGACGGGTATGTCGGGGAACTTCTTGAGTTGCAGCAAGGGTGTGAAGGACCCTTTGGAAGTTCCAGTGGTTAGACGTGATTAGCCTCGAGAAGCCTCAGCGGAAATGGGCCTCATCTCGCCTGGAGGGCAAAACCTCCTGGATTTTCTCGAGTTGCGGCAGGTGCTCTCGACCTACGACGGGGACCTCAGGGACCCGCTCTGGTGGCCTCAGGAAAGGCCAGTCCCCATGCGAGTTCCTCGGGGGCCTCTCGGGATTCCTCTCCCGTCTATGCCGGGGCCTAAGACCTTGTGTGGAGTCGGGGCCGGAACCTGAGGATTCCTCTCAAGTGCTGACATGGATCTTGGGGTACTTCTGGAGTCTCCCCAGGGGAGTCAGTCCTCGTCTCGAATGCGGGCATGCACTTGCGCTTTCCTCCAGAGCGGTAGCAGCAGTGTCACGCAGTCCGCCACGTGGATCAAAGGATCTATGGTTTTCCCTCGAGTCTTTCCCACGAGGCTTTCCCACGAGGCTTTCCCACAGGGCTGTCCCACGTGCACACGTGGTGGGAGTCGATCCTTGGCTTGAACGTCAAGGCAGTGCAGGGAAAACAGGTTCCTCTGGAATGGACTGACACATCTGGGGGACTCTTGGAATGGTGGCACGACCCTGGAGTTCCTCTCGCCTTTCCTGTGGAGAGCGCCTCCTCTTGAAATGCGACGGGAACGCCGGGAATTCTTTCCCTACGAAACAGGGAAAGGATCCCTCATCTCGAGCTAGGAGGCGGAAACGGGGCTCCCCTGGATGTGTGCGGGACACCACGAGCTTCCTCTCGAGTGGAGACGGGTATGTCGGGGAACTTCTTGAGTTGCAGCAATGGTGTGAAGGACCCTTTGGAAGTTCCAGTGGTTAGATGTGATTGGCCTCGAGAAGCCTCAGCGGAAATGGGCCTCATCTCGCCTGGAGGGCAAAACCTCCTGGATTTTCTCGAGTTGCGGCAGGTGCTCTCGACTTACGACGAGGACCTCAGGGAACCGCTCTGGTGGCCTCAGGAAAGGCCAGTCCCCATGCGAGTTCTTCGGGGGCCTCTCGGGATTCCTCTCCCGTTGATGCCGGGGCCTAAGACCTTGTGTGGAGTCGGGGCCGGAACCTGAGGATTCCTCTCCAGTGCTGACATGGATCTTGGGGTACTTCTGGAGTCTCCCCAGGGGAGTCAGTCCTCGTCTCGAATGCGGGCATGCACTTGCGCTTTCCTCCAGAGCGGTAGCAGCAGTGTCACGCAGTCCGCCGCGTGGATCAAAGGATCTATGGCTTTCCCTCGAGTCTTTCCCACGAGGCTTTCCCACGAGGCTTTCCCACAGGGCTGTCCCACGTGCACACGTGGTGGGAGACGATCCTCGGCTTGAACGTCAAGGCAGTGCAGGGAAAACAGGTTCCTCTGGAATGGACTGACACATTTGGGGTCTCTTGGAATGGTGGCACGACCCTGGAGTTCCTCTCGCCTTTCCTTTGGAGAGCGCCTCCTCTTGAGATGCGACGGGAACGCCGGGAATTCTTTCCCTACCAAACAGGGAAAGGATCCCTCATCTCGAGCTAGGAGGCGGAAACGGGGCTCCCCTGGAGGTGTGCGGGACCCACGTGCTTCCTCTCGAGTGGAGACAGGTATGTCGGGGAACTTCTTGAGTTGCAGCAAGGGTGTGAAGGACCCTTTGGAAGTTCCAGTGGTTAGACGTGATTAGCCTCGAGAAGCCTCAGCGGAAATGGGCCTCATCGCGCCTGGAGGGCAAAACCTCCTGGATTTTCTCGAGTTGCGGCAGGTGCTCTCGACTTACGACGGGGACCTCAGAGACCCGCTCTGGTGGCCTCAGGAAAGGCCAGTCCCCATGCGAGTTCCTCGGGGGCCTCTCGGGATTCCTCTCCCGTCGATGCCGGGGCCTAATACCTTGTGTGGAGTCGGGGCCGGAACCTGAGGATTCCTCTCCAGTGCTGACATGCATCTTGGGGTACGTCTGGAGTCTCCCCAGGGGAGTCAGTCCTCGTCTCGAATGCGGGCATGCATTGCGCTTTCCTCCAGAGCGGTAGCAGCAGTGTCACGCAGTCCGCCGCGTGGATCAAAGGATCTATGGTTTTCCCTCGAGTCTTTCCCACGAGGCTTTCCCACGAGGCTTTCCCACAGGGCTTTCCCACGTGCACACGTGGTAGGAGTCGATCCTCGGCTTGAACGTCAAGGCAGTGCAGGGAAAACAGGTTCCTCTGGAATGGACTGACACATCTGGGGGACTCTTGGAATGGTGGCACGACCCTGGAGTTCATCTCGCCTTTCCTGTGGAGAGCGCCTCCTCTTGAGATGCGACGGGAACGCCGGGAATTCTTTCCCTACGAAACAGGGAAAGGATCCCTCATCTCGAGCTAGGAGGCGGAAACGGGGCTCCCCTGGATGTGTGCGGGACACCACGTGCTTCCTCTCGAGTGGAGACGGGTATGTCGGGGAACTTCTTGAGTTGCAGCAATGGTGTGAAGGACCCTTTGGAAGTTCCAGTGGTTAGATGTGATTGGCCTCGAGAAGCCTCAGCGGAAATGGGCCTCATCTCGCCTGGAGGGCAAAACCTCCTGGATTTTCTCGAGTTGTGGCAGGTGCTCTCGACTTACGACGGGGACCTCAGGGAACCGCTCTGGTGGCCTCAGGAAAGGCCAGTCCCCATGCGAGTTCTTCGGGGGCCTCTCGGGATTCCTCTCCCGTTGATGCCGGGGCCTAAGACCTTGTGTGGAGTCGGGGCCGGAACCTGAGGATTCCTCTCCAGTGCTGACATGGATCTTGGGGTACGTCTGGAGTCACCCCAGGGGAGTCAGTCCTCGTCTCGAATGCGGGCATGCATTGCGCTTTCCTCCAGAGCGGTAGCAGCAGTGTCACGCAGTCCGCCGCGTGGATCAAAGGATCTATGGTTTTCCCTCGAGTCTTTCCCACGAGGCTTTCCCACGAGGCTTTCCCCCAGGGCTGTCCCACGTGCACACGTGGTGGGAGTCGATCCTCGGCTTGAACGTCAAGGCAGTGCAGGGAAAAAAGGTTCCTCTGGAATGGACTGACACATCTGGGGGACTCTTGGAATGGTGTCACGACCCTGGAGTTCCTCTCGCCTTTCCTGTGGAGAGCGCCTCCTCTTGAGATGCGACGGGAACGCCGGGAATTCTTTCCCTACGAAACAGGGAAAGGATCCCTCATCTCGAGCTAGGAGGCGGAAACGGGGCTCTCCTGGATGTGTGCGGGACCCCACGTGCTTCCTCTCGAGTGGAGACGGGTATGTCGGGAAACTTCTTGAGTTGCAGCAATGGTGTGAAGGACCCTTTGGAAGTTCCAGTGGTTAGATGTGATTGGCCTCGAGAAGCCTCAGCGGAAATGGGCCTCATCTGGCCTGGAGGGCAAAACCTCCTGGATTTTCTCGAGTTGCGGCAGGTGCTCTCGACTTACGACGGGGACCTCAGGGACCCGCTCTGGTGGCCTCAGGAAAGGCCAGTCCCCATGCGAGTTCCTCGGGGGCCTCTCGGGATTCCTCTCCCGTCGATGCCGGGGCCTAAGACCTTGTGTGGAGTCGGGGCCGGAACCTGAGGATTCCTCTCCAGTGCTGACATGGATCTTGGGGTACTTCTGGAGTCTCCCCAGGGGAGTCAGTCCTCGTCTCGAATGCGGGCATGCACTTGCGCTTTCCTCCAGAGCGGTAGCAGCAGTGTCACGCAGTCCGCCGCGTGGATCAAAGGATCTATGGTTTTCCCTCGAGTCTTTCCCACGAGGCTTACCCACGACGCTTTCCCATAGGGCTGTCCCACGTGCACACGTGGTGGGAGTCGATCCTCGGCTTGAACGTCAAGGCAGTGCAGGGAAAATAGGTTCCTCTGGAATGGACTGACACATCTGGGGGACTCTTGGAATGGTGGCACGACCCTTCAGTTCCTCTCGCCTTTCCTGTGGAGAGCGCCTCCTCTTGAGATGCGCCGGGAACTCCGGGAATTCTTTTCCTACGAAACAGGGAAAGGATCCCGCATCTCGAGCTAGGAGGCAGAAACGGGGCTCCCCTGGATGTGTGCGGGACCCACGTTCTTCCTCTCGAGTGGAGACGGGTATGTCGGGGAACTTCTTGAGTTGCAGCAAGGGTGTGAAGGACCCTTTGGAAGTTCCAGTGGTTAGACGTGATTAGCCTCGAGAAGCCTCAGCGGAAATGGGCCTCATCTCGCCTGGAGGGCAAAACCTCCTGGATTTTCTCGAGTTGCGGTAGGTGCTCTCGACCTACGACGGGGACCTCAGGGACCCGCTCTGGTGGCCTCAGGAAAGGCCAGTCCCCATGCGAGTTCCGCGGGGGCCTCTGGGGATTCATCTCCCGTCGATGCCGGGGCCTAAGTCCTTGTGTGGAGTCGGGGTCGGAACCTGAGGATTCCTCTCCAGTGCTGACATGGATCTTGGGGTACTTCTGGAGTCTCCCCAGGGGAGTCAGTCTTCGTCTCGAATGCCGGCATGCACTTTCGCTTTCCTCCAGAGCGGTAGCAGCAGTGTCACGCAGTCCGCCGCGTGGATCAAAGGATCTATGGTTTTCCCACGAGTCTTTCCCACGAGGCTTTCCCACGAGGCTTTCCCACAGGGCTGTCCCACGTGCACACGTGGTGGGAGTCGATCATCGGCTTGAACGTCAAGGCAGTGCAGTGAAAACAGCTTCCTCTGTAATGGACTGACACATCTGGGGGTCTCTTGGAATGGTGGCACGACCCTGGAGTTCCTCTCGCCTTTCCTGTGGAGAGCGCCTCCTCTTGAGATGCGACGGGAACGCCGGGAATTCTTTCCCTACGAAACAGGGAAAGGATCCCTCATCTCGGGCTAGGAGGCGGAAATGGGGCTCCCCTGGATGTGTGCGGGACCCCACGTGCTTCCTCTCGAGTGGAGACGGCTATGTCGGGGAACTTCTTGAGTTGCAGCAAGGGTGTGAAAGACCCTTTGGAAGTTCCAGTGGTTAGATGTGATTAGCCTCGAGAAGCCTCAGCGGAAATGGGCCTCATCTCGCCTGGAGGGCAAAACCTCCTGGATTTTCTCGAGTTGCGGCAGGTGCTCTCGACTTACGACGGGGACCTCAGGGACCCGCTCTGGTGGCCTCAGGAAAGGCCAGTCCCCATGCGAGTTCCTCGGGGGCCTCTCGGGATTCCTCTCCCGTAGATGCCGGGGCCTAAGACCTTGTGTGGAGTCGGGGCCGGAACCTGAGGATTCCTCTCCAGTGCTGACATGGATCTTGGGGTACTTCTGGAGTCTCCCCAGGGGAGTCAGTCCTCGTCTCGAATGCGGGCATGCACTTGCGCTTTCCTCCAGAGCGGTAGCAGCAGTGTCACGCAGTCCGCCGCGTGGATCAAAGGATCTATGGTTTTCCCTCGAGTATTTCCCACGAGGCATTCCCACGAGGCTTTCCCACAGGGCTGTCCCACGTGCACACGTGGTGGGAGTCGATCCTCGGCTTGAACGTCAAGGCAGTGCAGGGAAAACAGGTTCCTCTGGAATGGACTGACACATCTGGGGGACTGTTGGAATGGTGGCACGACCCTGGAGTTCCTCTCGCCTTTCCTGTGGAGAGCGCCTCCTCTTGAGATGCGACGGGAACGCCGGGAATTCTTTCCCTACGAAACAGGGAAAGGATCCCTCATCTCGGGCTAGGAGGCGGAAATGGGGCTCCCCTGGATGTGTGCGGGACCCCACATGCTTCCTCTCGAGTGCAGACGGCTATGTCGGGGAACTTCTTGAGTTGCAGCAAGGGTGTGAAGGACCCTTTGGAAGTTCCAGTGGTTAGTTGTGATTAGCCTCGAGAAGCCTCAGAGGAAATGGGCCTCATCTCGCCTGGAGGGCAAAACCTCCTGGATTTTCTCGAGTTGGGGCAGGTGCTCTCGACTTACGACGGGGACCTCAGGGACCCGCTCTGGTGGCCTCAGGAAAGGCCAGTCCCCATGCGAGTTCCTCGGGGGATTCCTCTCCCGTCGATGCCGGGGCCTAAGACCTTGTGTGGAGTCGGGGCCGGAACCTGAGGATTCCTCTCCAGTGCTGACATGGATCTTGGGGTACTTCTGGAGTCTCCCCAGGGGAGTCAGTCCTCGTCTCGAATGCGGGCATGCACTTGTGCTTTCCTCCAGAGCGGTAGCAGCAGTGTCACGCAGTCCGCCGCGTGGATCAAAGGATCTATGGTTTTCCCTCGAGTCTTTCCCACGAGGCTTTCCCACAGGGCTGTCCCACGTGCACACGTGTTGGGAGTCGATCCTCGGCTTGAACGTCAAGGCAGTGCAGGGAAAACAGGTTCCTCTGGAATGGACTGACACATCTGGGGGACTCTTGGAATGGTGGCACGACCCTGGAGTTCCTCTCGCCTTTCCTGTGGAGAGCGCCTCCTCTTGAGATGCGACGGGAACGCCGGGAATTCTTTCCCTACGAAACAGGGAAAGGATCCCTCATCTCGAGCTAGGAGGCGGAAACGGGGCTCCCCTGGATGTGTGCGGGACCCACGTGCTTCCTCTCGAGTGGAGACGGGTATGTCGGGGAACTTCTTGAGTTGCAGCAAGGTTGTGAAGAACCCTTTGGAAGTTCCAGTCGTTAGACGTGATTAGCCTCGAGAAGCCTCAGCGGAAATGGGCCTCATCTCGCCTGGAGGGCAAAACCTACTTGATTTCCTCGAGTTGCTGCAGGTGCTCTCGACTTACGACGGGGACCTCAGGGACCCGCTCTGGTGGCCTCAGGAAAGGCCAGTCCCCATGCGAGTTCCTCGGGGGCCTCTCGGGATTCCTCTCCCGTAGATGCCGGGGCCTAAGACCTTGTGTGGAGTCGGGGCCGGAACCTGAGGATTCCTCTCCAGTGCTGACATGGATCTTGGGGTACTTCTGGAGTCTCCCCAGGGGAGTCAGTCCTCGTCTCGAATGCGGGCATGCACTTGCGCTTTCCTCCAGAGCGGTAGCAGCAGTGTCACGCAGTCCGCCGCGTGGATCAAAGGATCTATGGTTTTCCCTCGAGTCTTTCCCACGAGGCTTTCCCACGAGGCTTTCCCACAGGGCTGTCCCACGTGCACACGTGGTGGGAGTCGATCCTCGGCTTGAACGTCAAGGCAGTGCAGGGAAAACAGGTTCCTCTGGAATGGATTGACACATCTGGGGGACTCTTGGAATGGTGGCATGACCCTGGAGTTCCTCTCGCCTTTCCTGTGGAGAGCGCCTCCTCTTGAGATGCGACGGGAACGCCGGGAATTCTTTCCCTACGAAACAGGGAAAGGATCCCTCATCTCGAGCTAGGAGGCAGAAACAGGGCTCCCCTGGATGTGTGCGGGACCCCACGTGCTTCCTCTCGAGTGGAGACGGGTATGTCGCGGAACTGCTTCAGTTGCAGCAAGGGTGGGAAGGACCCTTTGGAAGTTTCAGTGGTTAGATGTGATTAGCCTCGAGAAGCCTCAGCGGAAATGGGCCTCATCTCGCCTGGAGGGCAAAACCTCGTGGATTTTCTCGAGTTGCGGCAGGTGCTCTCGACTTACGACGGGGACTTCAGGGACCCGCTCTGGTGGCCTCAGGAAAGGCCAGTCCCCATGCGAGTTCCTCGGGGGCTTCTCGGGATTCCTCTCCCGTCGATGCCGGGGCCTAAGACCTTGTGTGGAGTCGGGGCCGGAACCTGAGGATTCCTCTCCAGTGCTGACATGGATCTTGGGGTACTTCTGGAGTCTCCCCAGGGGAGTCAGTCCTCGTCTCGAATGCGGGCATGCACTTGCGCTTTCCTCCAGAGCGGTAGCAGCAGTGTCACGCAGTCCGCCGCGTGGATCAAAGGATCTATGGTTTTCCCTCGAGTCTTTCCCACGAGGCTTTCCCACGAGGCTTTCCCACAGGGCTGTCCCACGTGCACACGTGGTGGGAGTCGATCCTCGGCTTGAACGTCAAGGCAGTGCAGGGAAAACAGGTTCCTCTGGAATGGACTGACACATCTGGGGGACTCTTGGAATTGTGGCACGACCCTGGAGTTCCTCTCGCCTTTCCTGTGGAGAGCGCCTCCTCTTGAGATGCGACGGGAACGCCGGGAATTCTTTCCCTACGAAACAGGGAAAGGATCCCTCATCTCGAGCTAGGAGGCGGAAACGGGGCTCCCCTGGCTGTGTGCGGGACACCACGTGCTTCCTCTCGAGTGCAGACGGGTATGTCGGGGAACTTCTTGAGTTGCAGCAAGGGTGTGAAGGACCCTTTGGAAGTTCCAGTGGTTAGATGTGATTGGCCTCGAGAAGCCTCAGCGGAAATGGGCCTCATCTCGCCTGGAGGTGAAAACCTCCTGGATTTTCTCGAGTTGCGGCAGGTGCTCTCGACTTACGACGGGGACCTCAGGGACCCGCTCTGGTGGCCTCAGGAAAGGCCAGTCCCCATGCGAGTTCCTCGGGGGCCTCTCGGGATTCCTCTCCCGTCGATGCCGGGGCCTAAGACCTTGTGTGGAGTCGGGGCCGGAACCTGAGGATTCCTCTCCAGTGCTGACATGGATCTTGGGGTACTTCTGGAGTCTCCCCAGGGGAGTCAGTCCTCGTCTCGAAAGCGGGCATGCACTTGCGCTTTCCTCCAGAGCGGTAGCAGCAGTGTCACGCAGTCCGCCGCGTGGATCAAAGGATCTATGGTTTTCCCTCGAGTCTTTCCCACGAGGCTTTCCCACGAGGCTTTCCCACAGGGCTGTCCCACGTGCACACGTGGTGGGAGTCGATCCTCGGCTTGAACGTCAAGGCAGTGCAGGGAAAACAGGTTCCTCTGGAATGGATTGACACATCTGGGGGACTCTTGGAATGGTGGCATGACCCTGGAGTTCCTCTCGCCTTTCCTGTGGAGAGCGTCTCCTCTTGAGATGCGACGGGAACGCCGGGAATTCTTTCCCTACGAAACAGGGAAAGGATCCCTCATCTCGAGCTAGGAGGCGGAAACGGGGCTCCCCTGGATGTGTGCTGGACCCACGTGCTTCCTCTCGAGTGGAGACGGGTATGTCGGGGAACTTCTTGAGTTGCAGCAAGGGTGTGAAGGACCCTTTGGAAGTTCCAGTGGTTAGACGTGATTAGCCTCGAGAAGCCTCAGCGCAAATGGGCCTCATCTCGCCTGGAGGGCAAAACCTCGTGGATTTCCTCGAGTTGCGGCAGGTGCTCTCGACTTACGACGGGGAGCTCAGGGACCCGCTTTGGTGGCCTCAGGAAAGGCCAGTCCCCATGCGAGTTCCTCGGGGGCCTCTCGGGATTCCTCTCCCGTCGATGCCGGGGCCTAAGACCTTGTGTGGAGTCGGGGCCGGAACCTGAGGATTCCTCTCCAGTGCTGACATGGATCTTGGGGTACTTCTGGAGTCTCCCCAGGGGAGTCAGTCCTCGTCTCGAATGCGGGCATGCACTTGCGCTTTCCTCCAGAGCGGTAGCAGCAGTGTCACGCAGTCCGCCGCGTGGATCAAAGGATCTATGGTTTTCCCTCGAGTCTTTCCCACGAGGCTTTCCCACGAGGCTTTCCCACAGGGCTGTCCCACGTGCACACGTGGTGGGAGTCGATCCTCGGCTTGAACGTCAAGGCAGTGCAGGGAAAACAGGTTCCTCTGGAATGGACT
This sequence comes from Ovis canadensis, assembly GCF_042477335.2. Classification (NCBI taxonomy): domain Eukaryota; kingdom Metazoa; phylum Chordata; class Mammalia; order Artiodactyla; family Bovidae; genus Ovis; species Ovis canadensis. The sequence continues at coordinate 10,274,266 of NC_091266.1, forward strand.
GACACATCTGGGGGACTCTTGGAATGGTGTCACGACCCTGGAGTTCCTCTCGCCTTTCCTGTGGAGAGCGCCTCCTCTTGAGATGCGACGGGAACGCCGGGAATTCTTTCCCTACGAAACAGGGAAAGGATCCCTCATCTCGAGCTAGGAGGCGGAAACGGGGCTCCCCTGGATGTGTGCGGGACCCACGTGCTTCCTCTCGAGTGGAGACGGGTATGTCGGGGAACTTCTTGAGTTGCAGCAACGTTGTGAAGAACCCTTTGGAAGTTCCAGTCGTTAGACGTGATTAGCCTCGAGAAGCCTCAGCGGAAATGGGCCTCATCTCGCCTGGAGGGCAAAACCTCCTGGATTTTCTCGAGTTGCGGTAGGTGCTCTCGACTTACGACGGGGACCTCAGGGACCCGCTCTGGTGGCCTCAGGAAAGGCCAGTCCCCATGCGAGTTCCTCGGGGGCCTCTCGGGATTCCTCTCCCGTCGATGCCGGGGCCTAAGACCTTGTGTGGAGTCGGGGCCGGAACCTGAGGATTCATCTCCAGTGCTGACATGGATCTTGGGGTTCTTCTGGAGTCTCCCCAGGGGAGTCAGTCCTCGTCTCGAATGCGGGCATGCACTTGCGCTTTCCTCCAGAGCGGTAGCAGCAGTGTCACGCAGTCCGCCGCGTGGATCAAAGGATCTATGGTTTTCCCTCGAGGCTTTCCCACGAGGCTTTCCCACAGGGCTGTCCCACGTGAACACGTGGTGGGAGTCGATCCTCGGCTTGAACGTCAGGGCAGTGCAGGGAAAACAGGTTCCTCTGGAATGGACTGACACATCTGGGGGACTCTTGGAATGGTGTCACGACCCTGCAGTTCCTCTCGCCTTTCCTGTGGAGAGCGCCTCCTCTTGAGATGCGACGGGAACGCCGGGAATTCTTTCCCTACGAAACAGGGAAAGGATCCCTCATCTCGAGCTAGGAGGCGGAAACGGGGCTCCCCTGGATGTGGGCGGGACACCACGTGCTTCCTCTCGAGTGGAGACGGGTATGTCGGGGAACTTCTTGAGTTGCAGCAATGGTGTGAAGGACCCTTTGGAAGTTCCAGTGGTTAGATGTGATTGGCCTCGAGAAGCCTCATTGGAAATGGGCCTCATCTCTCCTGGAAGGCAAAACCTCCTGGATTTTCTCGAGTTGCGGCAGGTGCTCTCGACTTACGACGGGGACCTCAGGGACCCGCTCTGGTGGCCTCAGGAAAGGCCAGTCCCCATGCGAGTTCCTCGGGGGCCTCTCGGGATTCCTCTCCCGTCGATGCCGGGGCCTAATACCTTGTGTGGAGTCGGGGCCGGAACCTGAGGATTCCTCTCCAGTGCTGACATGCATCTTGGGGTACGTCTGGAGTCTCCCCAGGGGAGTCAGTCCTCGTCTCGAATGCGGGCATGCATTGCGCTTTCCTCCAGAGCGGTAGCAGCAGTGTCACGCAGTCCGCCGCGTGGATCAAAGGATCTATGGTTTTCCCTCGAGTCTTTCCCACGAGGCTTTCCCACGAGGCTTTCCCACAGGGCTTTCCCACGTGCACACGTGGTAGGAGTCGATCCTCGGCTTGAACGTCAAGGCAGTGCAGGGAAAACAGGTTCCTCTGGAATGGACTGACACATCTGGGGGACTCTTGGAATGGTGGCACGACCCTGGAGTTCATCTCGCCTTTCCTGTGGAGAGCGCCTCCTCTTGAGATGCGACGGGAACGCCGGGAATTCTTTCCCTACGAAACAGGGAAAGGATCCCTCATCTCGAGCTAGGAGGCGGAAACGGGGCTCCCCTGGATGTGTGCGGGACACCACGTGCTTCCTCTCGAGTGGAGACGGGTATGTCGGGGAACTTCTTGAGTTGCAGCAATGGTGTGAAGGACCCTTTGGAAGTTCCAGTGGTTAGATGTGATTGGCCTCGAGAAGCCTCAGCGGAAATGGGCCTCATCTCGCCTGGAGGGCAAAACCTCCTGGATTTTCTCGAGTTGTGGCAGGTGCTCTCGACTTACGACGGGGACCTCAGGGAACCGCTCTGGTGGCCTCAGGAAAGGCCAGTCCCCATGCGAGTTCTTCGGGGGCCTCTCGGGATTCCTCTCCCGTTGATGCCGGGGCCTAAGACCTTGTGTGGAGTCGGGGCCGGAACCTGAGGATTCATCTCCAGTGCTGACATGGATCTTGGGGTACGTCTGGAGTCACCCCAGGGGAGTCAGTCCTCGTCTCGAATGCGGGCATGCATTGCGCTTTCCTCCAGAGCGGTAGCAGCAGTGTCACGCAGTCCGCCGCGTGGATCAAAGGATCTATGGTTTTCCCTCGAGTCTTTCCCACGAGGCTTTCCCACGAGGCTTTCCCCCAGGGCTGTCCCACGTGCACACGTGGTGGGAGTCGATCCTCGGCTTGAACGTCAAGGCAGTGCAGGGAAAAAAGGTTCCTCTGGAATGGACTGACACATCTGGGGGACTCTTGGAATGGTGTCACGACCCTGGAGTTCCTCTCGCCTTTCCTGTGGAGAGCGCCTCCTCTTGAGATGCGACGGGAACGCCGGGAATTCTTTCCCTACGAAACAGGGAAAGGATCCCTCATCTCGAGCTAGGAGGCGGAAACGGGGCTCTCCTGGATGTGTGCGGGACCCCACGTGCTTCCTCTCGAGTGGAGACGGGTATGTCGGGGAACTTCTTGTGTTGCAGCAATGGTGTGAAGGACCCTTTGGAAGTTCCAGTGGTTAGATGTGATTGGCCTCGAGAAGCCTCAGCGGAAATGGGCCTCATCTGGCCTGGAGGGCAAAACCTCCTGGATTTTCTCGAGTTGCGGCAGGTGCTCTCGACTTACGACGGGGACCTCAGAGACCCGCTCTGGTGGCCTCAGGAAAGGCCAGTCCCCATGCGAGTTCCTCGGGGGCCTCTCGGGATTCCTCTCCCGTCGATGCCGGGGCCTAAGACCTTGTGTTTAGTCGGGGCCGGAACCTGAGGATTCCTCTCCAGTGCTGACATGGATCTTGGGGTACTTCTGGAGTCTCCCCAGGGGAGTCAGTCCTCGTCTCGAATGCGGGCATGCACTTGCGCTTTCCTCCAGAGCGGTAGCAGCAGTGTCACGCAGTCCGCCGCGTGGATCAAAGGATCTATGGTTTTCCCTCGAGTCTTTCCCACGAGGCTTTCCCACGAGGCTTTCCCACAGGGCTGTCCCACGTGCACACGTGGTGGGAGTCGATCCTCGGCTTGAACGTCAAGGCAGTGCAGGGAAAACAGGTTCCTCTGGAATGGACTGACACATCTGGGGGACTCTTGGAATGGTGTCACGAACCTGGAGTTCCTCTCGCCTTTCCTGTGGAGAGCGCCTCCTCTTGAGATGCGACGGGAACGCCGGGAATTCTTTCCCTACGAAACGGGGAAAGGATCCCTCATCTCGAGCTAGGAGGCGGAAACGGGGCTCCCCTGGATGTGTGCGGGACCCCACGTGCTTCCTCTCGAGTGGAGACGGGTATGTCGGGGAATTTCTTGAGTTGCAGCAAGGGTGTGAAGGACCCTTTGGAAGTTCCAGTGGTTAGATGTGATTGGCCTCGAGAAGCCTCAGCGGAAATGGGCCTCATCTGGCCTGGAGGGCAAAACCTCCTGGATTTTCTCGAGTTGCGGCACGTGCTCCCGACTTACGACGGGGACCTCAGGGACCCGCTCTGGTGGCCTCAGGAAAGGCCAGTCCCCATGCGAGTTCCTCGGGGGCCTCTCGGGATTCCTCTCCCGTCGATGCCGGGGCCTAAGACCTTGTGTGGAGTCGGGGCCGGAACCTGAGGATTCCTCTCCAGTGCTGACATGGATCTTGGGGTACTTCTGGAGTCTCCCCAGGGGAGTCAGTCCTCGTCTCGAATGCGGGCATGCACTTGCGCTTTCCTCCAGAACGGTAGCAGCAGTGTCACGCAGTCCGCCCAATGGATCAAAGGATCTATGGTTTTCCCTCGAGTCTTTTCCACGAGGCTTTCCCACGAGGCTTTCCCACAGGGCTGTCCCACGTGCACACGTGGTGGGAGTCGATCCTCGGCTTGAACGTCAAGGCAGTGCAGGGAAAACAGGTTCCTCTGGAATGGACTGACACATTTGGGGTCTCTTGGAATGGTGGCACGACCCTGGAGTTCCTCTCGCCTTTCCATTGGAGAGCGCCTCCTCTTGAGATGCGACGGGAACGCCGGGAATTCTTTCCCTACCAAACAGGGAAAGGATCCCTCATCTCGAGCTAGGAGGCGGAAACGGGGCTCCCCTGGAGGTGTGCGGGACCACGTGCTTCCTCTCGAGTGGAGACGGGTATGTCGGGGATCTTCTTGAGTTGCAGCAAGGGTGTGAAGGACCCTTTAGAAGTTCCAGTGGTGAGACGTGATTAGCCTCGAGAAGCCTCAGCGGAAATGGGCCTCATCTGGCCTGGAGGGCAAAACCTCCTGGATTTTCTCGAGTTGCGGCAGGTGCTCTCGACTTACGACGGGGACCTCAGAGACCCGCTCTGGTGGCCTCAGGAAAGGCCAGTCCCCATGCGAGTTCCTCGGGGGCCTCTGGGGATTCATCTCCCGTCGATGCCGGGGCCTAAGACCTTGTGTGGAGTCGGGGCCGGAACCTGAGGATTCCTCTCCAGTGCTGACATGGATCTTGGGGTACTTCTGGAGTCTCCCCAGGGGAGTCAGTCCTCGTCTCGAATGCGGGCATGCACTTGCGCTTTCCCCCAGAGCGGTAGCAGCAGTGTCACGCAGTCCGCCGCGTGAATCAAAGGATCTATGGTTTTCCCTCGAGTCTTTCCCACGAGGCTTACCCACGACGCTTTCCCATAGGGCTGTCCCACGTGCACACGTGGTGGGAGTCGATCCTCGGCTTGAACGTCAAGGCAGTGCAGGGAAAACAGGTTCCTCTGGAATGGACTGACACATCTGGGGGACTCTTGGAATGGTGGCACGACCCTTCAGTTCCTCTCGCCTTTCCTGTGGAGAGCGCCTCCTCTTGAAATGCGCTGGGAACGCCGGGATTTCTTTTCCTACGAAACAGGGAAAGGATCCCGCATCTCGAGCTAGGAGGCAGAAACGGGGCTCCCCTGGATGTGTGCGGGACCCACGTTCTTCCTCTCGAGTGGAGACGGGTATGTCGGGGAACTTCTTGAGTTGCAGCAAGGGTGTGAAGGACCCTTTGGAAGTTCCAGTGGTTAGACGTGATTAGCCTCGAGAAGCCTCAGCGGAAATGGGCCTCATCTCGCCTGGAGGGCAAAACCTCCTGGATTTTCTCGAGTTGCGGCAGGTGCTCTCGACCTACGACGGGGACCTCAGGGACCCGCTCTGGTGGCCTCAGGAAAAGCCAGTCCCCATGCGAGTTCCTCGGGGGCCTCTGGGGATTCATCTCCCGTCGATGCCGGGGCCTAAGTCCTTGTGTGCAGTCGGGGTCGGAACCTGAGGATTCCTCTCCAGTGCTGACATGGACCTTGGGGTACTTCTGGAGTCTCCCCAGGGGAGTCAGTCCTCGTCTCGAATGAGGGCATGCACTTGCGCTTTCCTCCAGAGCGGTAGCAGCAGTGTCACGCAGTCCGCCACGTGGATCAAAGGATCTATGGTTTTCCCTCGAGTCTTTTCCACGAGGCTTTCCCACGAGGCTTTCCCACAGGGCTGTCCCACGTGCACACGTGGTAGGAGTCGATCCTCGGCTTGAACGTCAAGGCAGTGCAGGGAAAACAGGTTCCTCTGGAATGGACTGACACATCTGGGGGACTCTTGGAATGGTGGCACGACCCTGGAGTTCCTCTCGCCTTTCCTGTGGAGAGCGCCTCCTCTTGAGATGCGACGGGAACGCCGGGAATTCTTTCCCTACGAAACAGGGAAAGGATCCCTCATCTCGAGCTAGGAGGCGGAAACGGGGCTCCCCTGGATGTGTGCGGGACACTACGTGCTTCCTCTCGAGTGGAGACGGGTATGTCGGGGAACTTCTCCAGTTGCAGCAATGGTGTGAAGGACCCTTTGGAAGTTCCAGTGGTTAGATGTGATTGGCCTCGAGAAGCCTCAGCGGAAATGGGCCTCATCTCGCCTGGAGGGCAAAACCTCCTGGATTTTCTCGAGTTGCGGCAGGTGCTCTCGACTTACGACGGGGACCTCAGGGAACCGCTCTGGTGGCCTCAGGAAAGGCCAGTCCCCATGCGAGTTCTTCGGGGGCCTCTCGGGATTCCTCTCCCGTCGATGCCGGGGCCTAAGACTTTGTGTGGAGTCGGGGCCGGAACCTGAGGATTCCTCTCCAGTGCTGACATGGATCTTGGGGTACTTCTGGAGTCTCCCCAGGGGAGTCAGTCCTCGTCTCGAATGCGGGCATGCACTTGCGCTTTCCTCCAGAGCGGTAGCAGCAGTGTCACGCAGTCCGCCGCGTGGATCAAAGGATCTATGGTTTTCCCTCGAGTCTTTCCCACGAGGCTTTCCCACGAGGCTTTCCCACAGGGCTGTCCCACGTGCACACGTGGTGGGAGTCGATCCTCGGCTTGAACGTCAAGGCAGTGCAGGGAAAACAGGTTCCTCTGGAATGGACTGACACATCTGGGGGACTCTTGGAATGGTGTCACGAACCTGGAGTTCCTCTCGCCTTTCCTGTGGAGAGCGCCTCCTCTTGAGATGCGACGGGAACGCCGGGAATTCTTTCCCTACGAAACGGGGAAAGGATCCCTCATCTCGAGCTAGGAGGCGGAAACGGGGCTCCCCTGGATGTGTGCGGGACCCCACGTGCTTCCTCTCGAGTGGAGACGGGTATGTCGGGGAACTTCTTGAGTTGCAGCAATGGTGTGAAGGACCCTTTGGAAGTTCCAGTGGTTAGATGTGATTGGCCTCGAGAAGCCTCAGCGGAAATGGGCCTCATCTCGCCTGGAGGGCAAAACCTCCTGGATTTTCTCGAGTTGCGGCACGTGCTCTCGACTTACGACGGGGACCTCAGGGACCCGCTCTGGTGGCCTCAGGAAAGGCCAGTCCCCATGCGAGTTCCTCGGGGGCCTCTCGGGATTCCTCTCCCGTCGATGCCGGGGCCTAAGACCTTGTGTGGAGTCGGGGCCGGAACCTGAGGATTCCTCTCCAGTGCTGACATGGATCTTGGGGTACTTCTGGAGTCTCCCCAGGGGAGTCAGTCCTCGTCTCGAATGCGGGCATGCACTTGCGCTTTCCTCCAGAACGGTAGCAGCAGTGTCACGCAGTCCGCCCAATGGATCAAAGGATCTATGGTTTTCCCTCGAGTCTTTTCCACGAGGCTTTCCCACGAGGCTTTCCCACAGGGCTGTCCCACGTGCACACGTGGTGGGAGTCGATCCTCGGCTTGAACGTCAAGGCAGTGCAGGGAAAACAGGTTCCTCTGGAATGGACTGACACATTTGGGGTCTCTTGGAATGGTGGCACGACCCTGGAGTTCCTCTCGCCTTTCCTTTGGAGAGCGCCTCCTCTTGAGATGCGACGGGAACGCCGGGAATTCTTTCCCTACCAAACAGGGAAAGGATCCCTCATTTCGAGCTAGGAGGCGGAAACGGGGCTCCCCTGGAGGTGTGCGGGACCCACGTGCTTCCTCTCGAGTGGAGACGGGTATGTCGGGGATCTTCTTGAGTTGCAGCAAGGGTGTGAAGGACCCTTTGGAAGTTCCAGTGGTTAGACGTGATAAGCCTCGAGAAGCCTCAGCGGAAATGGGCCTCATCGCGCCTGGAGGGCAAAACCTCCTGGATTTTCTCGAGTTGCGGCAGGTGCTCTCGACTTACGACGGGGACCTCAGGTACCCGCTCTGGTGGCCTCAGGAAAGGCCAGTCCTGATGCGAGTTCCTCGGGGGCCTCTCGGTATTCCTCTCCCGTCGATGCCGGGGCCTAAGACCTTGTGTGGAGTCGGGGCCGGAACCTGAGGATTCCTCTCCAGTGCTGACATGGATCTTGGGGTACTTCTGGAGTCTCCCCAGGGGAGTCAGTCCTCGTCTCGAATGCGGGCATGCACTTGCGCTTTCCTCCAGAGCGGTAGCAGCAGTGTCACGCAGTCCGCCGCGTGGATCAAAGGATCTATGGTTTTCCCTCGAGTCTTTCCCACGAGGCTTACCCACGACGCTTTCCCATAGGGCTGTCCCACGTGCACACGTGGTGGGAGTCGATCCTCGGCTTGAACGTCAAGGCAGTGCAGGGAAAATAGGTTCCTCTGGAATGGACTGACACATCTGGGGGACTCTTGGAATGGTGGCACGACCCTTCAGTTCCTCTCGCCTTTCCTGTGGAGAGCGCCTCCTCTTGAGATGCGCCGGGAACTCCGGGAATTCTTTTCCTACGAAACAGGGAAAGGATCCCGCATCTCGAGCTAGGAGGCAGAAACGGGGCTCCCCTGGATGTGTGCGGGACCCACGTTCTTCCTCTCGAGTGGAGACGGGTATGTCGGGGAACTTCTTGAGTTGCAGCAAGGGTGTGAAGGACCCTTTGGAAGTTCCAGTGGTTAGACGTGATTAGCCTCGAGAAGCCTCAGCGGAAATGGGCCTCATCTCGCCTGGAGGGCAAAACCTCCTGGATTTTCTCGAGTTGCGGTAGGTGCTCTCGACCTACGACGGGGACCTCAGGGACCCGCTCTGGTGGCCTCAGGAAAGGCCAGTCCCCATGCGAGTTCCGCGGGGGCCTCTGGGGATTCATCTCCCGTCGATGCCGCGGCCTAAGTCCTTGTGTGGAGTCGGGGTCGGAACCTGAGGATTCCTCTCCAGTGCTGACATGGATCTTGGGGTACTTCTGGAGTCTCCCCAGGGGAGTCAGTCTTCGTCTCGAATGCCGGCATGCACTTGCGCTTTCCTCCAGAGCGGTAGCAGCAGTGTCACGCAGTCCGCAGCGTGGATCAAAGGATCTATGGTTTTCCCTCGAGTCTTTTCCACGAGGCTTTCCCTCGAGGCTTTCCCACAGGGCTGTCCCACGTGCACACGTGATGGGAGTCGATCCGTGGCTTGAACGTCAAGGCAGTGCAGGGAAAACAGGTTCCTCTGGAATGGACTGACACATCTGGGGGACGCTTGGAATGGTGGCACGACCCTGGAGTTCCTCTCGCCGTTCCTGTGGAGAGCGCCTCCTCTTGAGATGCGACGGGAACGCCGGGAATTCATTCCCTACGAAACAGGGAAAGGATCCCTCATCTCGAGCTAGGAGGCGGAAACGGAGCTCACCTGGATGTGGGCGGGACACCACGTGCTTCCATTCTAGTGGAGACGGGTATGTCGGGGAACTTCTTGAGTTGCAGCAATGGTGTGAAGGACCCTTTGGAAGTTCCAGTGGTTAGATGTGATTGGCCTCGAGAAGCCTCAGCGGAAATGGGCCTCATCTCGCCTGGAGGGCAAAACCTCCTGGATTTTCTCGAGTTGCGGCAGGTGCTCTCGACTTACGACGGGGACCTCAGGGACCCGCTCTGGTGGCCTCAGGAAAGGCCAGTCCCCATGCGAGTTCCTCGGGGGCCTCTCGGGATTCCTCTCCCGTCGATGCCGGGGCCTAAGACCTTGTGTGGAGTCGGGGCCGGAACCTGAGGATTCCTCTCCAGTGCTGACATGGATCTTGGGGTACTTCTGGAGTCTCCCCAGGGGAGTCAGTCCTCGTCTCGAATGCGGGCATGCACTTGCGCTTTCCTCCAGAACGGTAGCAGCAGTGTCACGCAGTCCGCCCAATGGATCAAAGGATCTATGGTTTTCCCTCGAGTCTTTCCCACGAGGCTTTCCCACGAGGCTTTCCCACAGGGCTTTCCCACGTGCACACGTGGTAGGAGTCGATCCTCGGCTTGAACGTCAAGGCAGTGCAGGGAAAACAGGTTCCTCTGGAATGGACTGACACATCTGGGGGACTCTTGGAATGGTGGCACGACCCTGGAGTTCCTCTCGCCTTTCCTGTGGAGAGCGCCTCCTCTTGAAATGCGACGGGAACGCCGGGAATTCTTTCCCTACGAAACAGGGAAAGGATCCCTCATCTCGAGCTAGGAGGCGGAAACGGGGCTCCCCTGGATGTGTGCGGGACACCACGTGCTTCCTCTCGAGTGGAGACGGGTATGTCGGGGAACTTCTTGAGTTGCAGCAATGGTGTGAAGGACCCTTTGGAAGTTCCAGTGGTTAGATGTGATTGGCCTCGAGAAGCCTCAGCGGAAATGGGCCTCATCTCGCCTGGAGGGCAAAACCTCCTGGATTTTCTCGAGTTGCGGCAGGTGCTCTCGACTTACGACGGGGACCTCAGGGAACCGCTCTGGTGGCCTCAGGAAAGGCCAGTCCCCATGCGAGTTCTTCGGGGGCCTCTCGGGATTCCTCTCCCGTTGATGCCGGGGCCTAAGACCTTGTGTGGAGTCGGGGCCGGAACCTGAGGATTCCTCTCCAGTGCTGACATGGATCTTGGGGTACTTCTGGAGTCTCCCCAGGGGAGTCAGTCCTCGTCTCGAATGCGGGCATGCACTTGCGCTTTCCTCCAGAGCGGTAGCAGCAGTGTCACGCAGTCCGCCGCGTGGATCAAAGGATCTATGGCTTTCCCTCGAGTCTTTCCCACGAGGCTTTCCCACGAGGCTTTCCCACAGGGCTGTCCCACGTGCACACGTGGTGGGAGTCGATCCTCGGCTTGAACGTCAAGGCAGTGAAGGGAAAACAGGTTCCTCTGGAATGGACTGACACATTTGGGGTCTCTTGGAATGGTGGCACGACCCTGGAGTTCCTCTCGCCTTTCCTTTGGAGAGCGCCTCCTCTTGAGATGCGACGGGAACGCCGGGAATTCTTTCCCTACCAAACAGGGAAAGGATCCCTCATCTCGAGCTAGGAGGCGGAAACGGGGCTCCCCTGGAGGTGTGCGGGACCCACGTGCTTCCTCTCGAGTGGAGACGGGTATGTCGGGGAACTTCTTGAGTTGCAGCAAGGGTGTGAAGGACCCTTTGGAAGTTCCAGTGGTTAGACGTGATTAGCCTCGAGAAGCCTCAGCGGAAATGGGCCTCATCGCGCCTGGAGGGCAAAACCTCCTGGATTTTCTCGAGTTGCGGCAGGTGCTCTCGACTTACGACGGGGACCTCAGAGACCCGCTCTGGTGGCCTCAGGAAAGGCCAGTCCTGATGCGAGTTCCTCGGGGGCCTCTCGGTATTCCTCTCCCGTCGATGCCGGGGCCTAAGACCTTGTGTGGAGTCGGGGCCGGAACCTGAGGATTCCTCTCCAGTGCTGACATGGATCTTGGGGTACTTCTGGAGTCTCCCCAGGGGAGTCAGTCCTCGTCTCGAATGCGGGCATGCACTTGCGCTTTCCTCCAGAGCGGTAGCAGCAGTGTCACGCAGTCCGCCGCGTGGATCAAAGGATCTATGGTTTTCCCTCGAGTCTTTCCCACGAGGCTTACCCACGACGCTTTCCCATAGGGCTGTCCCACGTGCACACGTGGTGGGAGTCGATCCTCGGCTTGAACGTCAAGGCAGTGCAGGGAAAATAGGTTCCTCTGGAATGGACTGACACATCTGGGGGACTCTTGGAATGGTGGCACGACCCTTCAGTTCCTCTCGCCTTTCCTGTGGAGAGCGCCTCCTCTTGAGATGCGCCGGGAACTCCGGGAATTCTTTTCCTACGAAACAGGGAAAGGATCCCGCATCTCGAGCTAGGAGGCAGAAACGGGGCTCCCCTGGATGTGGGCGGGACCCACGTTCTTCCTCTCGAGTGGAGACGGGTATGTCGGGGAACTTCTTGAGTTGCAGCAAGGGTGTGAAGGACCCTTTGGAAGTTCCAGTGGTTAGACGTGATTAGCCTCGAGAAGCCTCAGCGGAAATGGGCCTCATCTCGCCTGGAGGGCAAAACCTCCTGGATTTTCTCGAGTTGCGGCAGGTGCTCTCGACCTACGACGGGGACCTCAGGGACCCGCTCTGGTGGCCTCAGGAAAGGCCAGTCCCCATGCGAGTTCCTCGGGGGCCTCTGGGGATTCATCTCCCGTCGATGCCGGGGCCTAAGTCCTTGTGTGGAGTCGGGGTCGGAACCTGAGGATTCCTCTCCAGTGCTGACATGGATCTTGGGGTACTTCTGGAGTCTCCCCAGGGGAGTCAGTCTTCGTCTCGAATGCCGGCATGCACTTGCGCTTTCCTCCAGAGCGGTAGCAGCAGTGTCACGCAGTCCGCCGCGTGGATCAAAGGATCTATGGTTTTCCCTCGAGTCTTTTCCACGAGGCTTTCCCTCGAGGCTTTCCCACAGGGCTGTCCCACGTGCACACGTGATGGGAGTCGATCCTTGGCTTGAACGTCAAGGCAGTGCAGGGAAAACAGGTTCCTCTGGAATGGACTGACACATCTGGGGTACTCTTGGAATGGTGGCACGACCCTGGAGTTCCTCTCGCCTTTCCTGTGGAGAGCGCCTCCTCTTGAGATGCGACGGGAACGCCGGGAATTCTTTCCCTACGAAACAGGGAAAGGATCCCTCATCTCGAGCTAGGAGGCGGAAACGGGGCTCACCTGGATGTGTGCGGGACCCCACGTGCTTCCTCTCGAGTGGAGACGGGTATGTCGGGGAACTTCTTGAGTTGCAGCAATGGTGTGAAGGACCCTTTGGAAGTTCCAGTGGTTAGATGTGATTGGCCTCGAGAAGCCTCAGCGGAAATGGGCCTCATCTGGCCTGGAGGGCAAAACCTCCTGGATTTTCTCGAGTTGCGGCAGGTGCTCTCGACTTACGACGGGGACCTCAGGGACCCGCTCTGGTGGCCTCAGGAAAGGCCAGTCCCCATGCGAGTTCCTCGGGGGCCTCTCGGGATTCCTCTCCCGTCGATGCCGGGGCCTAAGACCTTGTGTGGAGTCGGGGCCGGAACCTGAGGATTCCTCTCCAGTGCTGACATGGATCTTGGGGTACTTCTGGAGTCTCCCCAGGGGAGTCAGTCCTCGTCTCGAATGCGGGCATGCACTTGCGCTTTCCTCCAGAGCGGTAGCAGCAGTGTCACGCAGTCCGCCGCGTGGATCAAAGGATCTATGGTTTTCCCTCGAGTCTTTCCCACGAGGCTTACCCACGACGCTTTCCCATAGGGCTGTCCCACGTGCACACGTGGTGGGAGTCGATCCTCGGCTTGAACGTCAAGGCAGTGCAGGGAAAACAGGTTCCTCTGGAATGGACTGACACATCTGGGGGACTCTTGGAATGGTGGCGCGACCCTTCAGTTCCTCTCGCCTTTCCTGTGGAGAGCTCCTCCTCTTGAGATGCGACGGGAATGCCGGGAATTCTTTTCCTACGAAACAGGGAAAGGATCCCGCATCTCGAGCTAGGAGGCGGAAACGGGGCTCCCCTGGATGTGTGCGGGACACCACGTGCTTCCTCTCGAGTGGAGACGGGTATGTCGGGGAACTTCTTGAGTTGCAGCAATGGTGTGAAGGACCCTTTGGAAGTTCCAGTGGTTAGATGTGATTGGCCTCGAGAAGCCTCAGCGGAAATGGGCCTCATCTCGCCTGGAGGGCAAAACTTCCTGGATTTTCTCGAGTTGCGGCAGGTGCTCTCGACTTACGACGGGGACCTCAGGGAACCGCTCTGGTGGCCTCAGGAAAGGCCAGTCCCCATGCGAGTTCTTCGGGGGCCTCTCGGGATTCCTCTCCCGTTGATGCCGGGGCCTAAGACCTTGTGTGGAGTCGGGGCCGGAACCTGAGGATTCCTCTCCAGTGCTGACATGGATCTTGGGGTACTTCTGGAGTCTCCCCAGGGGAGTCAGTCCTCGTCTCGAATGCGGGCATGCACTTGCGCTTTCCTCCAGAGCGGTAGCAGCAGTGTCACGCAGTCCGCCGCGTGGATCAAAGGATCTATGGTTTTCCCTCGAGTCTTTCCCACGAGGCTTTCCCACGAGGCTTTCCCACAGGGCTGTCCCACGTGCACACGTGGTGGGAGTCGATCCTCGGCTTGAACGTCAAGGCAGTGCAGGGAAAACAGGTTCCTCTGGAATGGACTGACACATCTGGGGGACTCTTGGAATGGTGTCACGAACCTGGAGTTCCTCTCGCCTTTCCTGTGGAGAGCGCCTCCTCTTGAGATGCGACGGGAACGCCGGGAATTCTTTCCCTACGAAACGGGGAAAGGATCCCTCATCTCGAGCTAGGAGGCGGAAACGGGGCTCCCCTGGATGTGTGCGGGACCCCACGTGCTTCCTCTCGAGTGGAGACGGGTATGTCGGGGAACTTCTTGAGTTGCAGCAATGGTGTGAAGGACCCTTTGGAAGTTCCAGTGGTTAGATGTGATTGGCCTCGAGAAGCCTCAGCGGAAATGGGCCTCATCTCGCCTGGAGGGCAAAACCTCCTGGATTTTCTCGAGTTGCGGCACGTGCTCTCGACTTACGACGGGGACCTCAGGGACCCGCTCTGGTGGCCTCAGGAAAGGCCAGTCCCCATGCGAGTTCCTCGGGGGCCTCTCGGGATTCCTCTCCCGTCGATGCCGGGGCCTAAGACCTTGTGTGGAGTCGGGGCCGGAACCTGAGGATTCCTCTCCAGTGCTGACATGGATCTTGGGGTAATTCTGGAGTCTCCCCAGGGGAGTCAGTCCTCGTCTCGAAAGCGGGCATGCACTTGCGCTTTCCTCCAGAGCGGTAGCAGCAGTGTCACGCAGTCCGCCGCGTGGATCAAAGGATCTATGGTTTTCCCTCGAGTCTTTCCCACGAGGCTTTCCCACGAGGCTTTCCCACAGGGCTGTCCCACGTGCACACGTGGTGGGAGTCGATCCTCGGCTTGAACGTCAAGGCAGTGCAGGGAAAACAGGTTCCTCTGGAATGGATTGACACATCTGGGGGACTCTTGGAATGGTGGCATGACCCTGGAGTTCCTCTCGCCTTTCCTGTGGAGAGCGTCTCCTCTTGAGATGCGACGGGAACGCCGGGAATTCTTTCCCTACGAAACAGGGAAAGGATCCCTCATCTCGAGCTAGGAGGCGGAAACGGGGCTCCCCTGGATGTGTGCTGGACCCACGTGCTTCCTCTCGAGTGGAGACGGGTATGTCGGGGAACTTCTTGAGTTGCAGCAAGGGTGTGAAGGACCCTTTGGAAGTTCCAGTGGTTAGACGTGATTAGCCTCGAGAAGCCTCAGCGCAAATGGGCCTCATCTCGCCTGGAGGGCAAAACCTCCTGGATTTCCTCGAGTTGCGGCAGGTGCTCTCGACTTACGACGGGGACCTCAGGGACCCGCTCTGGTGGCCTCAGGAAAGGCCAGTCCCCATGCGAGTTCCTCGGGGGCCTCTCGGGATTCCTCTCCCGTCGATGCCGGGGCCTAAGACCTTGTGTGGAGTCGGGGCCGGAACCTGAGGATTCATCTCCAGTGCTGACATGGATCTTGGGGTACTTCTGGAGTCTCCCCAGGGGAGTCAGTCCTCGTCTCGAATGCGGGCATGCACTTGCGCTTTCCTCCAGAGCGGTAGCAGCAGTGTCACGCAGTCCGCCGCGTGGATCAAAGGATCTATGGTTTTCCCTCGAGGCTTTCCCACGAGGCTTTCCCACAGGGCTGTCCCACGTGAACACGTGGTGGGAGTCGATCCTCGGCTTGAACGTCAGGGCAGTGCAGGGAAAACAGGTTCCTCTGGAATGGACTGACACATCTGGGGGACTCTTGGAATGGTGTCACGACCCTGCAGTTCCTCTCGCCTTTCCTGTGGAGAGCGCCTCCTCTTGAGATGCGACGGGAACGCCGGGAATTCTTTCCCTACGAAACAGGGAAAGGATCCCTCATCTCGAGCTAGGAGGCGGAAACGGAGCTCACCTGGATGTGGGCGGGACACCACGTGCTTCCATTCTAGTGGAGACGGGTATGTCGGGGAACTTCTTGAGTTGCAGCAATGGTGTGAAGGACCCTTTGGAAGTTCCAGTGGTTAGATGTGATTGGCCTCGAGAAGCCTCAGCGGAAATGGGCCTCATCTCGCCTGGAGGGCAAAACCTCCTGGATTTTCTCGAGTTGCGGCAGGTGCTCTCGACTTACGACGGGGACCTCAGGGACCCGCTCTGGTGGCCTCAGGAAAGGCCAGTCCCCATGCGAGTTCCTCGGGGGCCTCTCGGGATTCCTCTCCCGTCGATGCCGGGGCTTAAGACCTTGTGTGGAGTCGGGGCCGGAACCTGAGGATTCCTCTCCAGTGCTGACATGGATCTTGGGGTACTTCTGGAGTCTCCCCAGGGGAGTCAGTCCTCGTCTCGAATGCGGGCATGCACTTGCGCTTTCCTCCAGAACGGTAGCAGCAGTGTCACGCAGTCCGCCCAATGGATCAAAGGATCTATGGTTTTCCCTCGAGTCTTTCCCACGAGGCTTTCCCACGAGGCTTTCCCACAGGGCTTTCCCACGTGCACACGTGGTAGGAGTCGATCCTCGGCTTGAACGTCAAGGCAGTGCAGGGAAAATAGGTTCCTCTGGAATGGACTGACACATCTGGGGGACTCTTGGAATGGTGGCACGACCCTGGAGTTCCTCTCGCCTTTCCTGTGGAGAGCGCCTCCTCTTGAAATGCGACGGGAACGCCGGGAATTCTTTCCCTACCAAACAGGGAAAGGATCCCTCATCTCGAGCTAGGAGGCGGAAACGGGGCTCCCCTGGATGTGTGCGGGACACCACGTGCTTCCTCTCGAGTGGAGACGGGTATGTCGGGGAACTTCTTGAGTTGCAGCAATGGTGTGAAGGACCCTTTGGAAGTTCCAGTGGTTAGATGTGATTGGCCTCGAGAAGCCTCAGCGGAAATGGGCCTCATCTCGCCTGGAGGGCAAAACCTCCTGGATTTTCTCGAGTTGCGGCAGGTGCTCTCGACTTACGACGGGGACCTCAGGGAACCGCTCTGGTGGCCTCAGGAAAGGCCAGTCCCCATGCGAGTTCTTCGGGGGCCTCTCGGGATTCCTCTCCCGTTGATGCCGGGGCCTAAGACCTTGTGTGGAGTCGGGGCCGGAACCTGAGGATTCCTCTCCAGTGCTGACATGGATCTTGGGGTACTTCTGGAGTCTCCCCAGGGGAGTCAGTCCTCGTCTCGAATGCGGGCATGCACTTGCGCTTTCCTCCAGAGCGGTAGCAGCAGTGTCACGCAGTCCGCAGCGTGGATCAAAGGATCTATGGTTTTCCCTCGAGTCTTTTCCACGAGGCTTTCCCTCGAGGCTTTCCCACAGGGCTGTCCCACGTGCACACGTGATGGGAGTCGATCCTTGGCTTGAACGTCAAGGCAGTGCAGGGAAAACAGGTTCCTCTGGAATGGACTGACACATCTGGGGGACTCTTGGAATGGTGGCACGACCCTGGAGTTCCTCTCGCCTTTCCTGTGGAGAGCGCCTCCTCTTGAGATGCGACGGGAACGCCGGGAATTCTTTCCCTACGAAACGGGGAAAGGATCCCTCATCTCGAGCTAGGAGGCGGAAACGGGGCTCCCCTGGATGTGTGCGGGACCCCACGTGCTTCCTCTCGAGTGGAGACGGGTATGTCGGGGAACTTCTTGAGTTGCAGCAATGGTGTGAAGGACCCTTTGGAAGTTCCAGTGGTTAGATGTGATTGGCCTCGAGAAGCCTCAGCGGAAATGGGCCTCATCTCGCCTGGAGGGCAAAACCTACTGGATTTTCTCGAGTTGCGGCACGTGCTCTCGACTTACGACGGGGACCTCAGGGACCCGCTCTGGTGGCCTCAGGAAAGGCCAGTCCCCATGCGAGTTCCTCGGGGGCCTCTCGGGATTCCTCTCCCGTCGATGCCGGGGCCTAAGACCTTGTGTGGAGTCGGGGCCGGAACCTGAGGATTCCTCTCCAGTGCTGACATGGATCTTGGGGTACTTCTGGAGTCTCCCCAGGGGAGTCAGTCCTCGTCTCGAATGCGGGCATGCACTTGCGCTTTCCTCCAGAGCGGTAGCAGCAGTGTCACGCAGTCCGCCGCGTGGATCAAAGGATCTATGGTTTTCCCTCGAGTCTTTCCCACGAGGCTTACCCACGACGCTTTCCCTTAGGGCTGTCCCACGTGCACACGTGGTGGGAGTCGATCCTCGGCTTGAACGTCAAGGCAGTGCAGGGAAAACAGGTTCCTCTGGAATGGACTGACACATCTGGGGGACTCTTGGAATGGTGGCGCGACCCTTCAGTTCCTCTCGCCTTTCCTGTGGAGAGCTCCTCCTCTTGAGATGCGCCGGGAATGCCGGGAATTCTTTTCCTACGAAACAGGGAAAGGATCCCGCATCTCGAGCTAGGAGGCGGAAACGGGGCTCCCCTGGATGTGTGCGGGACACCACGTGCTTCCTCTCGAGTGGAGACGGGTATGTCGGGGAACTTCTTGAGTTGCAGCAATGGTGTGAAGGACCCTTTGGAAGTTCCAGTGGTTAGATGTGATTGGCCTCGAGAAGCCTCAGCGGAAATGGGCCTCATCTCGCCTGGAGGGCAAAACTTCCTGGATTTTCTCGAGTTGCGGCAGGTGCTCTCGACTTACGACGGGGACCTCAGGGAACCGCTCTGGTGGCCTCAGGAAAGGCCAGTCCCCATGCGAGTTCCTCGGGGGCCTCTCGGGATTCCTCTCCCGTTGATGCCGGGGCCTAAGACCTTGTGTGGAGTCGGGGCCGGAACCTGAGGATTCCTCTCCAGTGCTGACATGGATCTTGGGGTACTTCTGGAGTCTCCCCAGGGGAGTCAGTCCTCGTCTCGAATGCGGGCATGCACTTGCGCTTTCCTCCAGAGCGGTAGCAGCAGTGTCACGCAGTCCGCCGCGTGGATCAAAGGATCTATGGTTTTCCCTCGAGTCTTTCCCACGAGGCTTTCCCACGAGGCTTTCCCACAGGGCTGTCCCACGTGCACACGTGGTGGGAGTCGATCCTCGGCTTGAACGTCAAGGCAGTGCAGGGAAAACAGGTTCCTCTGGAATGGACTGACACATCTGGGGGACTCTTGGAATGGTGTCACGAACCTGGAGTTCCTCTCGCCTTTCCTGTGGAGAGCGCCTCCTCTTGAGATGCGACGGGAACGCCGGGAATTCTTTCCCTACGAAACGGGGAAAGGATCCCTCATCTCGAGCTAGGAGGCGGAAACGGGGCTCCCCTGGATGTGTGCGGGACCCCACGTGCTTCCTCTCGAGTGGAGACGGGTATGTCGGGGAACTTCTTGAGTTGCAGCAATGGTGTGAAGGACCCTTTGGAAGTTCCAGTGGTTAGATGTGATTGGCCTCGAGAAGCCTCAGCGGAAATGGGCCTCATCTCGCCTGGAGGGCAAAACCTCCTGGATTTTCTCGAGTTGCGGCACGTGCTCTCGACTTACGACGGGGACCTCAGGGACCCGCTCTGGTGGCCTCAGGAAAGGCCAGTCCCCATGCGAGTTCCTCGGGGGCCTCTCGGGATTCCTCTCCCGTCGATGCCGGGGCCTAAGACCTTGTGTGGAGTCGGGGCCGGAACCTGAGGATTCCTCTCCAGTGCTGACATGGATCTTGGGGTACTTCTGGAGTCTCCCCAGGGGAGTCAGTCCTCGTCTCGAATGCGGGCATGCACTTGCGCTTTCCTCCAGAACGGTAGCAGCAGTGTCACGCAGTCCGCCCAATGGATCAAAGGATCTATGGTTTTCCCTCGAGTCTTTTCCACGAGGCTTTCCCACGAGGCTTTCCCACAGGGCTGTCCCACGTGCACACGTTGTGGGAGTCGATCCTCGGCTTGAACGTCAAGGCAGTGCAGGGAAAACAGGTTCCTCTGGAATGGACTGACACATTTGGGGTCTCTTGGAATGGTGGCACGACCCTGGAGTTCCTCTCGCCTTTCCTTTGGAGAGCGCCTCCTCTTGAGATGCGACGGGAACGCCGGGAATTCTTTCCCTACCAAACAGGGAAAGGATCCCTCATTTCGAGCTAGGAGGCGGAAACGGGGCTCCCCTGGAGGTGTGCGGGACCCACGTGCTTCCTCTCGAGTGGAGACGGGTATGTCGGGGATCTTCTTGAGTTGCAGCAAGGGTGTGAAGGACCCTTTGGAAGTTCCAGTGGTTAGACGTGATAAGCCTCGAGAAGCCTCAGCGGAAATGGGCCTCATCGCGCCTGGAGGGCAAAACCTCCTGGATTTTCTCGAGTTGCGGCAGGTGCTCTCGACTTACGACGGGGACCTCAGAGACCCGCTCTGGTGGCCTCAGGAAAGGCCAGTCCCCATGCGAGTTCCTCGGGGTCCTCTGGGGATTCATCTCCCGTCGATGCCGGGGCCTAAGACCTTGTGTGGAGTCGGGGCCGGAACCTGAGGATTCCTCTCCAGTGCTGACATGGATCTTGGCGTACTTCTGGAGTCTCCCCAGGGGAGTCAGTCCTCGTCTCGAATGCGGGCATGCACTTGCGCTTTCCTCCAGAGCGGTAGCAGCAGTGTCACGCAGTCCGCCGCGTGGATCAAAGGATCTATGGTTTTCCCTCGAGTCTTTCCCACGAGGCTTACCCACGACGCTTTCCCATAGGGCTGTCCCACGTGCACACGTGGTGGGAGTCGATCCTCGGCTTGAACGTCAAGGCAGTGCAGGGAAAACAGGTTCCTCTGGAATGGACTGACACATCTGGGGGACTCTTGGAATGGTGGCACGACCCTTCAGTTCCTCTCGCCTTTCCTGTGGAGAGCGCCTCCTCTTGAAATGCGCCGGGAACGCCGGGATTTCTTTTCCTACGAAACAGGGAAAGGATCCCGCATCTCGAGCTAGGAGGCAGAAACGGGGCTTCCCTGGATGTGTGCGGGACCCACGTTCTTCCTCTCGAGTGGAGACGGGTATGTCGGGGAACTTCTTGAGTTGCAGCAAGGGTGTGAAGGACCCTTTGGAAGTTCCAGTGGTTAGACGTGATTAGCCTCGAGAAGCCTCAGCGGAAATGGGCCTCATCTCGCCTGGAGGGCAAAACCTCCTGGATTTTCTCGAGTTGCGGCAGGTGCTCTCGACCTACGACGGGGACCTCAGGGACCCGCTCTGGTGGCCTCAGGAAAGGCCAGTCCCCATGCGAGTTCCTCGGGGGCCTCTGGGGATTCCTCTCCCGTCTATGCCGGGGCCTAAGACCTTGTGTGGAGTCGGGGCCGGAACCTGAGGATTCCTCTCCAGTGCTGACATGGAACTTGGGGTACTTCTGGAGTCTCCCCAGGGGAGTCAGTCCTCGTCTCGAATGCGGGCATGCACTTGCGCTTTCCTCCAGAGCGGTAGCAGCAGTGTCACGCAGTCCGCCGCGTGGATCAAAGGATCTATGGTTTTCCCTCGAGTCTTTCCCACGAGGCTTTCCCACGAGGCTTTCCCACAGGGCTGTCCCACGTGCACACGTGGTGGGAGTCGATCCTCGGCTTGAACGTCAAGGCAGTGCAGGGAAAACAGGTTCCTCGGGAATGGACTGAAACATCTGGGGGACTCTTGGAATGGTGTCTCGACCCTGGAGTTCCTCTCGCCTTTCCTGTGGAGAGCGCCTCCTCTTGAGATGCGACGGGAACGCCAGGAATTCTTTTCCTACGAAACAGGGAAAGGATCCCTCATCTCGAGCTAGGAGGCGGAAACGGGGCTCCCCTGGATGTGTGCGGGACCCACGTGCTTCCTCTCGAGTGGAGACGGGTATGTCGGGGAACTTCTTGAGTTGCAGCAAGGGTGTGAAGGACCCTTTGGAAGTTCCAGTGGTTAGACGTGATTAGCCTCGAGAAGCCTCAGCGGAAATGGGCCTCATCTCGCCTGGAGGGCAAAACCTCCTGGATTTTCTCGAGTTGAGGCAGGTGCTCTCGACTTACGATGGGGACCTCAGGGACCGGCTCTGGTGGCCTCAGGAAAGGCCAGTCCCCATGCGAGTTCCTCGGGGGCCTCTCGGGATTCCTCTCCCGTCGATGCCGGGGCCTAAGACCTTGTGTGGAGTCGGGGCCGGAACCTGAGGATTCCTCTCCAGTGCTGACATGGATCTTGGGGTACTTCTGGAGTCTCCCCAGGGGAGTCAGTCCTCGTCTCGAATGCGGGCATGCACTTGCGCTTTCCTCCAGAGCGGTAGCAGCAGTGTCCCGCAGTCCGCCGCGTGGATCAAAGGATCTATGGTTTTCCCTCGAGTCTTTCCCACGAGGCTTTCCCACGAGGCTTTCCCACAGGGCTGTCCCACGTGCACACGTGGTGGGAGTCGATCCTCGGCTTGAACGTCAAGGCAGTGCAGGGAAAACAGGTTCCTCTGGAATGGACTGACACATCTGGGGGACTCTTGGAATGGTGTCACGAACCTGGAGTTCCTCTCGCCTTTCCTGTGGAGAGCGCCTCCTCTTGAGATGCGACGGGAACGCCGGGAATTCTTTCCCTACGAAACGGGGAAAGGATCCCTCATCTCGAGCTAGGAGGCGGAAACGGGGCTCCCCTGGATGTGTGCGGGACCCCACGTGCTTCCTCTCGAGTGGAGACGGGTATGTCGGGGAACTTCTTGAGTTGCAGCAATGGTGTGAAGGACCCTTTGGAAGTTCCAGTGGTTAGATGTGATTGGCCTCGAGAAGCCTCAGCGGAAATGGGCCTCATCTCGCCTGGAGGGCAAAACCTCCTGGATTTTCTCGAGTTGCGGCACGTGCTCTCGACTTACGACGGGGACCTCAGGGACCCGCTCTGGTGGCCTCAGGAAAGGCCAGTCCCCATGCGAGTTCCTCGGGGGCCTCTCGGGATTCCTCTCCCGTCGATGCCGGGGCCTAAGACCTTGTGTGGAGTCGGGGCCGGAACCTGAGGATTCCTCTCCAGTGCTGACATGGATCTTGGGGTACTTCTGGAGTCTCCCCAGGGGAGTCAGTCCTCGTCTCGAATGCGGGCATGCACTTGCGCTTTCCTCCAGAACGGTAGCAGCAGTGTCACGCATTCCGCCCAATGGATCAAAGGATCTATGGTTTTCCCTCGAGTCTTTTCCACGAGGCTTTCCCACGAGGCTTTCCCACAGGGCTGTCCCACGTGCACACGTTGTGGGAGTCGATCCTCGGCTTGAACGTCAAGGCAGTGCAGGGAAAACAGGTTCCTCTGGAATGGACTGACACATTTGGGGTCTCTTGGAATGGTGGCACGACCCTGGAGTTCCTCTCGCCTTTCCTTTGGAGAGCGCCTCCTCTTGAGATGCGACGGGAACGCCGGGAATTCTTTCCCTACCAAACAGGGAAAGGATCCCTCATTTCGAGCTAGGAGGCGGAAACGGGGCTCCCCTGGAGGTGTGCGGGACCCACGTGCTTCCTCTCGAGTGGAGACGGGTATGTCGGGGATCTTCTTGAGTTGCAGCAAGGGTGTGAAGGACCCTTTGGAAGTTCCAGTGGTTAGACGTGATAAGCCTCGAGAAGCCTCAGCGGAAATGGGCCTCATCGCGCCTGGAGGGCAAAACCTCCTGGATTTTCTCGAGTTGCGGCAGGTGCTCTCGACTTACGACGGGGACCTCAGAGACCCGCTCTGGTGGCCTCAGGAAAGGCCAGTCCCCATGCGAGTTCCTCGGGGTCCTCTGGGGATTCATCTCCCGTCGATGCCGGGGCCTAAGACCTTGTGTGGAGTCGGGGCCGGAACCTGAGGATTCCTCTCCAGTGCTGACATGGATCTTGGCGTACTTCTGGAGTCTCCCCAGGGGAGTCAGTCCTCGTCTCGAATGCGGGCATGCACTTGCGCTTTCCTCCAGAGCGGT
This sequence comes from Ovis canadensis, assembly GCF_042477335.2. Classification (NCBI taxonomy): domain Eukaryota; kingdom Metazoa; phylum Chordata; class Mammalia; order Artiodactyla; family Bovidae; genus Ovis; species Ovis canadensis. The sequence continues at coordinate 10,297,757 of NC_091266.1, forward strand.
AGCAGCAGTGTCACGCAGTCCGCCGCGTGGATCAAAGGATCTATGGTTTTCCCTCGAGTCTTTCCCACGAGGCTTACCCACGACGCTTTCCCATAGGGCTGTCCCACGTGCACACGTGGTGGGAGTCGATCCTCGGCTTGAACGTCAAGGCAGTGCAGGGAAAACAGGTTCCTCTGGAATGGACTGACACATCTGGGGGACTCTTGGAATGGTGGCACGACCCTTCAGTTCCTCTCGCCTTTCCTGTGGAGAGCGCCTCCTCTTGAAATGCGCCGGGAACGCCGGGATTTCTTTTCCTACGAAACAGGGAAAGGATCCCGCATCTCGAGCTAGGAGGCAGAAACGGGGCTTCCCTGGATGTGTGCGGGACCCACGTTCTTCCTCTCGAGTGGAGACGGGTATGTCGGGGAACTTCTTGAGTTGCAGCAAGGGTGTGAAGGACCCTTTGGAAGTTCCAGTGGTTAGACGTGATTAGCCTCGAGAAGCCTCAGCGGAAATGGGCCTCATCTCGCCTGGAGGGCAAAACCTCCTGGATTTTCTCGAGTTGCGGCAGGTGCTCTCGACCTACGACGGGGACCTCAGGGACCCGCTCTGGTGGCCTCAGGAAAGGCCAGTCCCCATGCGAGTTCCTCGGGGGCCTCTGGGGATTCCTCTCCCGTCTATGCCGGGGCCTAAGACCTTGTGTGGAGTCGGGGCCGGAACCTGAGGATTCCTCTCCAGTGCTGACATGGAACTTGGGGTACTTCTGGAGTCTCCCCAGGGGAGTCAGTCCTCGTCTCGAATGCGGGCATGCACTTGCGCTTTCCTCCAGAGCGGTAGCAGCAGTGTCACGCAGTCCGCCGCGTGGATCAAAGGATCTATGGTTTTCCCTCGAGTCTTTCCCACGAGGCTTTCCCACAGGGCTGTCCCACGTGCACACGTGGTGGGAGTCGATCCTCGGCTTGAACGTCAAGGCAGTGCAGGGAAAACAGGTTCCTCTGGAATGGACTGACACATCTGGGGGACTCTTGGAATGGTGTCACGAACCTGGAGTTCCTCTCGCCTTTCCTGTGGAGAGCGCCTCCTCTTGAGATGCGACGGGAACGCCGGGAATTCTTTCCCTACGAAACGGGGAAAGGATCCCTCATCTCGAGCTAGGAGGCGGAAACGGGGCTCCCCTGGATGTGTGCGGGACCCCACGTGCTTCCTCTCGAGTGGAGACGGGTATGTCGGGGAACTTCTTGAGTTGCAGCAATGGTGTGAAGGACCCTTTGGAAGTTCCAGTGGTTAGATGTGATTGGCCTCGAGAAGCCTCAGCGGAAATGGGCCTCATCTCGCCTGGAGGGCAAAACCTCCTGGATTTTCTCGAGTTGCGGCACGTGCTCTCGACTTACGACGGGGACCTCAGGGACCCGCTCTGGTGGCCTCAGGAAAGGCCAGTCCCCATGCGAGTTCCTCGGGGGCCTCTCGGGATTCCTCTCCCGTCGATGCCGGGGCCTAAGACCTTGTGTGGAGTCGGGGCCGGAACCTGAGGATTCCTCTCCAGTGCTGACATGGATCTTGGGGTACTTCTGGAGTCTCTCCAGGGGAGTCAGTCCTCGTCTCGAATGCGGGCATGCACTTGCGCTTTCCTCCAGAACGGTAGCAGCAGTGTCACGCAGTCCGCCCAATGGATCAAAGGATCTATGGTTTTCCCTCGAGTCTTTTCCACGAGGCTTTCCCACGAGGCTTTCCCACAGGGCTGTCCCACGTGCACACGTTGTGGGAGTCGATCCTCGGCTTGAACGTCAAGGCAGTGCAGGGAAAACAGGTTCCTCTGGAATGGACTGACACATTTGGGGTCTCTTGGAATGGTGGCACGACCCTGGAGTTCCTCTCGCCTTTCCTTTGGAGAGCGCCTCCTCTTGAGATGCGACGGGAACGCCGGGAATTCTTTCCCTACCAAACAGGGAAAGGATCCCTCATTTCGAGCTAGGAGGCGGAAACGGGGCTCCCCTGGAGGTGTGCGGGACCCACGTGCTTCCTCTCGAGTGGAGACGGGTATGTCGGGGATCTTCTTGAGTTGCAGCAAGGGTGTGAAGGACCCTTTGGAAGTTCCAGTGGTTAGACGTGATAAGCCTCGAGAAGCCTCAGCGGAAATGGGCCTCATCGCGCCTGGAGGGCAAAACCTCCTGGATTTTCTCGAGTTGCGGCAGGTGCTCTCGACTTACGACGGGGACCTCAGAGACCCGCTCTGGTGGCCTCAGGAAAGGCCAGTCCCCATGCGAGTTCCTCGGGGTCCTCTGGGGATTCATCTCCCGTCGATGCCGGGGCCTAAGACCTTGTGTGGAGTCGGGGCCGGAACCTGAGGATTCCTCTCCAGTGCTGACATGGATCTTGGCGTACTTCTGGAGTCTCCCCAGGGGAGTCAGTCCTCGTCTCGAATGCGGGCATGCACTTGCGCTTTCCTCCAGAGCGGTAGCAGCAGTGTCACGCAGTCCGCCGCGTGGATCAAAGGATCTATGGTTTTCCCTCGAGTCTTTCCCACGAGGCTTACCCACGACGCTTTCCCATAGGGCTGTCCCACGTGCACACGTGGTGGGAGTCGATCCTCGGCTTGAACGTCAAGGCAGTGCAGGGAAAACAGGTTCCTCTGGAATGGACTGACACATCTGGGGGACTCTTGGAATGGTGGCACGACCCTTCAGTTCCTCTCGCCTTTCCTGTGGAGAGCGCCTCCTCTTGAAATGCGCCGGGAACGCCGGGATTTCTTTTCCTACGAAACAGGGAAAGGATCCCGCATCTCGAGCTAGGAGGCAGAAACGGGGCTTCCCTGGATGTGTGCGGGACCCACGTTCTTCCTCTCGAGTGGAGACGGGTATGTCGGGGAACTTCTTGAGTTGCAGCAAGGGTGTGAAGGACCCTTTGGAAGTTCCAGTGGTTAGACGTGATTAGCCTCGAGAAGCCTCAGCGGAAATGGGCCTCATCTCGCCTGGAGGGCAAAACCTCCTGGATTTTCTCGAGTTGCGGCAGGTGCTCTCGACCTACGACGGGGACCTCAGGGACCCGCTCTGGTGGCCTCAGGAAAGGCCAGTCCCCATGCGAGTTCCTCGGGGGCCTCTGGGGATTGCTCTCCCGTCTATGCCGGGGCCTAAGACCTTGTGTGGAGTCGGGGCCGGAACCTAAGGATTCCTCTCAAGTGCTGACATGGATCTTGGGGTACTTCTGGAGTCTCCCCAGGGGAGTCAGTCCTCGTCTCGAATGCGGGCATGCACTTGCGCTTTCCTCCAGAGCGGTAGCAGCAGTGTCACGCAGTCCGCCACGTGGATCAAAGGATCTATGGTTTTCCCTCGAGTCTTTCCCACGAGGCTTTCCCACGAGGCTTTCCCACAGGGCTGTCCCACGTGCACACGTGGTGGGAGTCGATCCTTGGCTTGAACGTCAAGGCAGTGCAGGGAAAACAGGTTCCTCTGGAATGGACTGACACATCTGGGGGACTCTTGGAATGGTGGCACGACCCTGGAGTTCCTCTCGCCTTTCCTGTGGAGAGCGCCTCCTCTTGAAATGCGACGGGAACGCCGGGAATTCTTTCCCTACGAAACAGGGAAAGGATCCCTCATCTCGAGCTAGGAGGCGGAAACGGGGCTCCCCTGGATGTGTGCGGGACACCACGAGCTTCCTCTCGAGTGGAGACGGGTATGTCGGGGAACTTCTTGAGTTGCAGCAATGGTGTGAAGGACCCTTTGGAAGTTCCAGTGGTTAGATGTGATTGGCCTCGAGAAGCCTCAGCGGAAATGGGCCTCATCTCGCCTGGAGGGCAAAACCTCCTGGATTTTCTCGAGTTGCGGCAGGTGCTCTCGACTTACGACGAGGACCTCAGGGAACCGCTCTGGTGGCCTCAGGAAAGGCCAGTCCCCATGCGAGTTCTTCGGGGGCCTCTCGGGATTCCTCTCCCGTTGATGCCGGGGCCTAAGACCTTGTGTGGAGTCGGGGCCGGAACCTGAGGATTCCTCTCCAGGTCTGACATGGATCTTGGGGTACTTCTGGAGTCTCCCCAGGGGAGTCAGTCCTCGTCTCGAATGCGGGCATGCACTTGCGCTTTCCTCCAGAGCGGTAGCAGCAGTGTCACGCAGTCCGCCGCGTGGATCAAAGGATCTATGGCTTTCCCTCGAGTCTTTCCCACGAGGCTTTCCCACGAGGCTTTCCCACAGGGCTGTCCCACGTGCACACGTGGTGGGAGACGATCCTCGGCTTGAACGTCAAGGCAGTGCAGGGAAAACAGGTTCCTCTGGAATGGACTGACACATTTGGGGTCTCTTGGAATGGTGGCACGACCCTGGAGTTCCTCTCGCCTTTCCTTTGGAGAGCGCCTCCTCTTGAGATGCGACGGGAACGCCGGGAATTCTTTCCCTACCAAACAGGGAAAGGATCCCTCATCTCGAGCTAGGAGGCGGAAACGGGGCTCCCCTGGAGGTGTGCGGGACCCACGTGCTTCCTCTCGAGTGGAGACAGGTATGTCGGGGAACTTCTTGAGTTGCAGCAAGGGTGTGAAGGACCCTTTGGAAGTTCCAGTGGTTAGACGTGATTAGCCTCGAGAAGCCTCAGCGGAAATGGGCCTCATCGCGCCTGGAGGGCAAAACCTCCTGGATTTTCTCGAGTTGCGGCAGGTGCTCTCGACTTCCGACGGGGACCTCAGAGACCCGCTCTGGTGGCCTCAGGAAAGGCCAGTCCCCATGCGAGTTCCTCGGGGGCCTCTCGGGATTCCTCTCCCGTCGATGCCGGGGCCTAATACCTTGTGTGGAGTCGGGGCCGGAACCTGAGGATTCCTCTCCAGTGCTGACATGCATCTTGGGGTACGTCTGGAGTCTCCCCAGGGGAGTCAGTCCTCGTCTCGAATGCGGGCATGCATTGCGCTTTCCTCCAGAGCGGTAGCAGCAGTGTCACGCAGTCCGCCGCGTGGATCAAAGGATCTATGGTTTTCCCTCGAGTCTTTCCCACGAGGCTTTCCCACGAGGCTTTCCCACAGGGCTTTCCCACGTGCACACGTGGTAGGAGTCGATCCTCGGCTTGAACGTCAAGGCAGTGCAGGGAAAACAGGTTCCTCTGGAATGGACTGACACATCTGGGGGACTCTTGGAATGGTGGCACGACCCTGGAGTTCATCTCGCCTTTCCTGTGGAGAGCGCCTCCTCTTGAGATGCGACGGGAACGCCGGGAATTCTTTCCCTACGAAACAGGGAAAGGATCCCTCATCTCGAGCTAGGAGGCGGAAACGGGGCTCCCCTGGATGTGTGCGGGACACCACGTGCTTCCTCTCGAGTGGAGACGGGTATGTCGGGGAACTTCTTGAGTTGCAGCAATGGTGTGAAGGACCCTTTGGAAGTTCCAGTGGTTAGATGTGATTGGCCTCGAGAAGCCTCAGCGGAAATGGGCCTCATCTCGCCTGGAGGGCAAAACCTCCTGGATTTTCTCGAGTTGTGGCAGGTGCTCTCGACTTACGACGGGGACCTCAGGGAACCGCTCTGGTGGCCTCAGGAAAGGCCAGTCCCCATGCGAGTTCTTCGGGGGCCTCTCGGGATTCCTCTCCCGTTGATGCCGGGGCCTAAGACCTTGTGTGGAGTCGGGGCCGGAACCTGAGGATTCCTCTCCAGTGCTGACATGGATCTTGGGGTACGTCTGGAGTCACCCCAGGGGAGTCAGTCCTCGTCTCGAATGCGGGCATGCATTGCGCTTTCCTCCAGAGCGGTAGCAGCAGTGTCACGCAGTCCGCCGCGTGGATCAAAGGATCTATGGTTTTCCCTCGAGTCTTTCCCACGAGGCTTTCCCACGAGGCTTTCCCCCAGGGCTGTCCCACGTGCACACGTGGTGGGAGTCGATCCTCGGCTTGAACGTCAAGGCAGTGCAGGGAAAAAAGGTTCCTCTGGAATGGACTGACACATCTGGGGGACTCTTGGAATGGTGTCACGACCCTGGAGTTCCTCTCGCCTTTCCTGTGGAGAGCGCCTCCTCTTGAGATGCGACGGGAACGCCGGGAATTCTTTCCCTACGAAACAGGGAAAGGATCCCTCATCTCGAGCTAGGAGGCGGAAACGGGGCTCTCCTGGATGTGTGCGGGACCCCACGTGCTTCCTCTCGAGTGGAGACGGGTATGTCGGGAAACTTCTTGAGTTGCAGCAATGGTGTGAAGGACCCTTTGGAAGTTCCAGTGGTTAGATGTGATTGGCCTCGAGAAGCCTCAGCGGAAATGGGCCTCATCTGGCCTGGAGGGCAAAACCTCCTGGATTTTCTCGAGTTGCGGCAGGTGCTCTCGACTTACGACGGGGACCTCAGGGACCCGCTCTGGTGGCCTCAGGAAAGGCCAGTCCCCATGCGAGTTCCTCGGGGGCCTCTCGGGATTCCTCTCCCGTCGCTGCCGGGGCCTAAGACCTTGTGTGGAGTCGGGGCCGGAACCTGAGGATTCCTCTCCAGTGCTGACATGGATCTTGGGGTACTTCTGGAGTCTCCCCAGGGGAGTCAGTCCTCGTCTCGAATGCGGGCATGCACTTGCGCTTTCCTCCAGAGCGGTAGCAGCAGTGTCACGCAGTCCGCCGCGTGGATCAAAGGATCTATGGTTTTCCCTCGAGTCTTTCCCACGAGGCTTACCCACGACGCTTTCCCATAGGGCTGTCCCACGTGCACACGTGGTGGGAGTCGATCCTCGGCTTGAACGTCAAGGCAGTGCAGGGAAAATAGGTTCCTCTGGAATGGACTGACACATCTGGGGGACTCTTGGAATGGTGCCACGACCCTGGAGTTCCTCTCGCCTTTCCTTTGGAGAGCGCCTCCTCTTGAGATGCGACGGGAACGCAGGGAATTCTTTCCCTACCAAACAGAGAAAGGATCCCTCATCTCGAGCTAGGAGGCGGAAACGGGGCTCCCCTGGATGTGTGCGGGACCCACCTGCTTCCTCTCGAGTGGAGACGGGTATGTCGGGGATCTTCTTGAGTTGCAGCAAGGGTGTGAAGGACCCTTTGGAAGTTCCAGTTTTTAGACGTGATTAGCGTCGAGAAGCCTCAGCGGAAATGGGCCTCATCGCGCCTGGAGGGCAAAACCTCCTGGATTTTCTCGAGTTGCGGCAGGTGCTCTCGACTTACGACGGGGACCTCAGGGACCCGCTCTGGTGGCCTCAGGAAAGGCCAGTCCCCATGCGAGTTCCTCGGGGGCCTCTCGGGATTCCTCTCCCGTCGATGCCGGGGACTAAGACCTTGTGTGGAGTCGGGGCCGGAACCTGAGGATTCCTCTCCAGTGCTGACATGGAACTTGGGGTACTTCTGGAGTCTCCCCAGGGGAGTCAGTCCTCGTCTCGAATGCGGGCATGCACTTGCGTTTTCCTCCAGAGCGGTAGCAGCAGTGTCACGCAGTCCGCCGCGTGGATCAAAGGATCTATGGTTTTCCCTCGAGTCTTTCCCACGAGGCTTACCCACGACGCTTCCCATAGGGCTGTCCCACGTGCACACGTGGTGGGAGTCGATCCTCGGCTTGAACGTCAAGGCAGTGCAGGGAAAACAGGTTCCTCTGGAATGGACTGACACATCTGGGGGACTCTTGGAGTGGTGGCACGACCCTTCAGTTCCTCTCGCCTTTCCTGTGGAGAGCGCCTCCTCTTGAAATGCGCCGGGAACGCCGGGAATTCTTTTCCTACGAAACAGGGAAAGGATCCCGCATCTCGAGCTAGGAGGCAGAAACGGGGCTCCCCTGGATGTGTGCGGGACCCACGTTCTTCCTCTCGAGTGGAGACGGGTATGTCGGGGAACTTCTTGAGTTGCAGCAAGGGTGTGAAGGACCCTTTGGAAGTTCCAGTGGTTAGACGTGATTAGCCTCGAGAAGCCTCAGCGGAAATGGGCCTCATCTCGCCTGGAGGGCAAAACCTCCTGGATTTTCTCGAGTTGCGGCAGGTGCTCTCGTCCTACCACGGGGACCTCAGGGACCCGCTCTGGTGGCCTCAGGAAAGGCCAGTCCCCATGCGAGTTCCTCGGGGGCCTCTCGGGATTCCTCTCCCGTCGATGCCGGGGCCTAAGTCCTTGTGTGGAGTCGGGGTCGGAACCTGAGGATTCCTCTCCAGTGCTGACATGGATCTTGGGGTACTTCTGGAGTCTCCCCAGGGGAGTCAGTCCTCGTCTCGAATGCGGGCATGCACTTGCGCTTTCCTCCAGAGCGGTAGCAGCAGTGTCAGGCAGTCTGCCGCGTGGATCAAAGGATCTATGGTTTTCTCTCGAGTCTTTTCCACGAGGCTTTCCCACGAGGCTTTCCCACAGGGCTGTCCCACGTGCACACGTGGTGGGAGTCGATCCTTGGCTTGAACGTCAAGGCAGTGCAGGGAAAACAGGTTCCTCTGGAATGGACTGACACATCTGGGGGACTCTTGGAATGGTGGCACGACCCTGGAGTTCCTCTCGCCTTTCCTGTGAAGAGCGCCTCCTCTTGAGATGCGACGGGAACGCCGGGAATTCTTTCCCTACGAAACAGGGAAAGGATCCCTCATCTCGAGCTAGGAGGCGGAAACGGGGCTCCCCTGGATGTGTGCGGGACCCCACGTGCTTCCTCTCGAGTGGAGACGGGTATGTCGGGGAACTTCTTGAGTTGCAGCAATGGTGTGAAGGACCCTTTGGAAGTTCCAGTGGTTAGATGTGATTGGCCTCGAGAAGCCTCAGCGGAAATGGGCCTCATCTCGCCTGGAGGGCAAAACCTCCTGGATTTTCTCGAGTTGCGGCAGGTGCTCTCGACTTACGACGGGGACCTCAGGGACCCGCTCTGGTGGCCTCAGGAAAGGCCAGTCCCCATGCGAGTTCCTCGGGGGCCTCTGGGGATTCATCTCCCGTCGATGCCAGGGCCTAAGTCCTTGTGTGGAGTCGGGGTCGGAACCTGAGGATTCCTCTCCAGTGCTGACATGGATCTTGGGGTACTTCTGGAGTCTCCCCAGGGGAGTCAGTCTTCGTCTCGAATGCGGGCATGCACTTGCGCTTTCCTCCAGAGCGGTAGCAGCAGTGTCACGCACTCCGCCGCGTGGATCAAAGGATCTATGGTTTTCCCTCGAGTCTTTTCCACGAGGCTTTCCCACGAGGCTTTCCCACAGGGCTGTCCCACGTGCACACGTGATGGGAGTCGATCCTTGGCTTGAATGTCAAGGCAGTGCAGGGAAAACAGGTTCCTCTGGAATGGACTGACACATCTGGGGGACTCTTGGAATGGTGGCACGGCCCTGGAGTTCCTCTCGCCTTTCCTGTGGAGAGCGCCTCCTCTTGAGATGCGACGGGAACGGCGGGAATTCATTCCCTACGAAACAGGGAAAGGATCCCTCATCTCGAGCTAGGAGGCGGAAACGGAGCTCCCCTGGATGTGGGCGGGACACCACGTGCTTCCATTCGAGTGGAGACGGGTATGTCGGGGAACTTCTTGAGTTGCAGCAATGGTGTGAAGGACCCTTTGGAAGTTCCAGTGGTTAGATGTGATTGGCCTCGAGAAGCCTTAGCGGAAATGGGCCTCATCTGGCCTGGAGGGCAAAACCTCCTGGATTTTCTCGAGTTGCGGCAGGTGCTCTCGACTTACGACGGGGACCTCAGGGACCCGCTCTGGTGGCCTCAGGAAAGGCAAGTCCCCATGCGAGTTCCTCGGGGGCCTCTCGGGATTCCTCTCCCGTCGATGCCGGGGCCTAAGACCTTGTGTGGAGTCGGGGCCGGAACCTGAGGATTCCTCTCCAGTGCTGACATGGATCTTGGGGTACTTCTGGAGTCTCCCCAGGGGAGTCAGTCCTCGTCTCGAATGCGGGCATGCACTTGCGCTTTCCTCCAGAGCGGTAGCAGCAGTGTCACTCAGTCCGCCGCGTGGATCAAAGGATCTATGGTTTTCCCTCGAGTCTTTCCCACGAGGCTTACCCACGACGCTTTCCCATAGGGCTGTCCCACGTGCACACGTGGTGGGAGTCGATCCTCGGCTTGAACGTCAAGGCAGTGCAGGGAAAACAGGTTCCTCTGGAATGGACTGACACATCTGGGGGACTCTTGGAATGGTGGCGCGACCCTTCAGTTCCTCTCGCCTTTCCTGTGGAGAGCTCCTCCTCTTGAGATGCGCCGGGAATGCCGGGAATTCTTTTCCTACGAAACAGGGAAAGGATCCCGCATCTCGAGCTAGGAGGCAGAAACGGGGCTCCCCAGGATGTGTGCGGGACCCACGTGCTTCCTGTCGAGTGGAGAATGGTATGTCGGGGAACTTCTTGAGTTGCAGCAAGGGTGTGAAGGACCCTTTGGAAGTTCCAGTGGTTAGACGTGATTAGCCTCGAGAAGCCTCAGCGGAAATGGGCCTCATCTCGCCTGGAGGGCAAAACCTCCTGGATTTTCTCGAGTTGAGGCAGGTGCTCTCGACCTACGACGGGGACCTCAGGGACCCTCTCTGGTGGCCTCAGGAAAGGCCAGTCCCCATGCGAGTTCCTCGGGGGCCTCTCGGGATTCCTCTCCCGTCGATGCCGGGGCCTAAGACCTTGTGTGGAGTCGGGGCCGGAACCTGAGGATTCCTCTCCAGTGCTGACATGGATCTTGGGGTACTTCTGGAGTCTCCCCAGGGGAGTCAGTCCTCGTCTCGAATGCGGGCATGCACTTGCGCTTTCCTCCAGAGCGGTAGCAGCAGTGTCACGCAGTCCGCCGCGTGGATCAAAGGATCTATGGTTTTCCCTCGAGTCTTTCCCACGAGGCTTTCCCACGAGGCTTTCCCACAGGGCTGTCCCACGTGCACACGTGGTGGGAGTCGATCCTCGGCTTGAACGTCAAGGCAGTGCAGGGAAAACAGGTTCCTCTGGAATGGACTGACACATCTGGGGGACTCTTGGAATGGTGTCACGAACCTGGAGTTCCTCTCGCCTTTCCTGTGGAGAGCGCCTCCTCTTGAGATGCGACGGGAACGCCGGGAATTCTTTCCCTACGAAACGGGGAAAGGATCCCTCATCTCGAGCTAGGAGGCGGAAACGGGGCTCCCCTGGATGTGTGCGGGACCCCACGTGCTTCCTCTCGAGTGGAGACGGGTATGTCGGGGAACTTCTTGAGTTGCAGCAATGGTGTGAAGGACCCTTTGGAAGTTCCAGTGGTTAGATGTGATTGGCCTCGAGAAGCCTCAGCGGAAATGGGCCTCATCTCGCCTGGAGGGCAAAACCTCCTGGATTTTCTCGAGTTGCGGCACGTGCTCTCGACTTACGACGGGGACCTCAGGGACCCGCTCTGGTGGCCTCAGGAAAGGCCAGTCCCCATGCGAGTTCCTCGGGGGCCTCTGGGGATTCCTCTCCCGTCGATGCCGGGGCCTAAGACCTTGTGTGGAGTCGGGGCCGGAACCTGAGGATTCCTCTCCAGTGCTGACATGGATCTTGGGGTACTTCTGGAGTCTCCCCAGGGGAGTCAGTCCTCGTCTCGAATGCGGGCATGCACTTGCGCTTTCCTCCAGAGCGGTAGCAGCAGTGTCACGCAGTCCGCCGCGTGGATCAAAGGATCTATGGTTTTCCCTCGAGTCTTTCCCACGAGGCTTTCCCACGAGGCTTTCCCACAGGGCTGTCCCACGTGCACACGTGGTGGGAGTCGATCCTCGGCTTGAACGTCAAGGCAGTGCAGGGAAAACAGGTTCCTCTGGAATGGACTGACACATCTGGGGGACTCTTGGAATGGTGTCACGAACCTGGAGTTCCTCTCGCCTTTCCTGTGGAGAGCGCCTCCTCTTGAGATGCGACGGGAACGCCGGGAATTCTTTCCCTACGAAACGGGGAAAGGATCCCTCATCTCGAGCTAGGAGGCGGAAACGGGGCTCCCCTGGATGTGTGCGGGACCCCACGTGCTTCCTCTCGAGTGGAGACGGGTATGTCGGGGAACTTCTTGAGTTGCAGCAATGGTGTGAAGGACCCTTTGGAAGTTCCAGTGGTTAGATGTGATTGGCCTCGAGAAGCCTCAGCGGAAATGGGCCTCATCTCGCCTGGAGGGCAAAACCTCCTGGATTTTCTCGAGTTGCGGCAGGTGCTCTCGACTTACGACGGGGACCTCAGGGACCCGCTCTGGTGGCCTCAGGAAAGGCCAGTCCCCATGCGAGTTCCTCGGGGGCCTCTCGGGATTCCTCTCCCGTCGATGCCGGGGCCTAAGACCTTGTGTGGAGTCGGGGCCGGAACCTGAGGATTCCTCTCCAGTGCTGACATGGATCTTGGGGTACTTCTGGAGTCTCCCCAGGGGAGTCAGTCCTCGTCTCGAATGGGGGCATGCACTTGCGCTTTCCTCCAGAACGGTAGCAGCAGTGTCACGCAGTCCGCCTAATGGATCAAAGGATCTATGGTTTTCCCTCGAGTCTTTTCCACGAGGCTTTCCCACGAGGCTTTCCCACAGGGCTGTCCCACGTGCACACGTGGTGGGAGACGATCCTCGGCTTGAACGTCAAGGCAGTGCAGGGAAAACAGGTTCCTCTGGAATGGACTGACACATTTGGGGTCTCTTGGAATGGTGGCACGACCCTGGAGTTCCTCTCGCCTTTCCTTTGGAGAGCGCCTCCTCTTGAGATGCGACGGGAACGCCGGGAATTCTTTCCCTACCAAACAGGGAAAGGATCCCTCATCTCGAGCTAGGAGGCGGAAACGGGGCTCCCCTGGAGGTGTGCGGGACCCACGTGCTTCCTCTCGAGTGGAGACGGGTATGTCGGGGATCTTCTTGAGTTGCAGCAAGGGTGTGAAGGACCCTTTGGAAGTTCCAGTGGTTAGACGTGATTAGCCTCGAGAAGCCTCAGCGGAAATGGGCCTCATCGCGCCTGGAGGGCAAAACCTCCTGGATTTTCTCGAGTTGCGGCAGGTGCTCTCGACTTACGACGGGGACCTCAGAGACCCGCTCTGGTGGCCTCAGGAAAGGCCAGTCCCCATGCGAGTTCCTCGGGGGCCTCTGGGGATTCATCTCCCGTCGATGCCGGGGCCTAAGACCTTGTGTGGAGTCGGGGCCGGAACCTGAGGATTCCTCTCCAGTGCTGACATGGATCTTGGGGTACTTCTGGAGTCTCCCCAGGGGAGTCAGTCCTCGTCTCGAATGCGGGCATGCACTTGCGCTTTCCTCCAGAGCGGTAGCAGCAGTGTCACGCAGTCCGCCGCGTGGATCAAAGGATCTATGGTTTTCCCTCGAGTCTTTCCCACGAGGCTTACCCACGACGCTTTCCCATAGGGCTGTCCTACGTGCACACGTGGTGGGAGTCGATCCTCGGCTTGAACGTCAAGGCAGTGCAGGGAAAACAGGTTCCTCTGGAATGGACTGACACATCTGGGGGACTCTTGGAATGGTGGCACGACCCTTCAGTTCCTCTCGCCTTTCCTGTGGAGAGCGCCTCCTCTTGAAATGCGCCGGGAACGCCGGGATTTCTTTTCCTACGAAACAGGGAAAGGATCCCGCATCTCGAGCTAGGAGGCAGAAACGGGGCTCCCCTGGATGTGTGCGGGACCCACGTTCTTCCTCTCGAGTGGAGACGGGTATGTCGGGGAACTTCTTGAGTTGCAGCAAGGGTGTGAAGGACCCTTTGGAAGTTCCAGTGGTTAGACGTGATTAGCCTCGAGAAGCCTCAGCGGAAATGGGCCTCATCTCGCCTGGAGGGCAAAACCTCCTGGATTTTCTCGAGTTGCGGCAGGTGCTCTCTACCTACGACGGGGACCTCAGGGACCCGCTCTGGTGGACTCAGGAAAGGCCAGTCCCCATGCGAGTTCCTCGGGGGCCTCTGGGGATTCATCTCCCGTCGATGCCGGGGCCTAAGTCCTTGTGTGGAGTCGGGGTCGGAACCTGAGGATTCCTCTCCAGTGCTGACATGGACCTTGGGGTACTTCTGGAGTCTCCCCAGGGGAGTCAGTCCTCGTCTCGAATGCGGGCATGCACTTGCGCTTTCCTCCAGAGCGGTAGCAGCAGTGTCACGCAGTCCGCCACGTGGATCAAAGGATCTATGGTTTTCCCTCGAGTCTTTTCCACGAGGCTTTCCCACGAGGCTTTCCCACAGGGCTGTCCCACGTGCACACGTGGTGGGAGTCGATCCTTGGCTTGAACGTCAAGGCAGTGCAGGGAAAACAGGTTCCTCTGGAATGGACTGACACATCTGGGGGACTCTTGGAATGGTGGCACGACCCTGGAGTTCCTCTCGCCTTTCCTGTGGAGAGCGCCTCCTCTTGAGATGCGACGGGAATGCCGGGAATTCATTCCCTACGAAACAGGGAAAGGATCCCTCATCTCGAGCTAGGAGGCGGAAACGGAGCTCCCCTGGATGTGGATGGGACACCACGTGCTTCCATTCGAGTGGAGACGGGTATGTCGGGGAACTTCTTGAGTGCAGCAATGGTGTGAAGGACCCTTTGGAAGTTCCAGTGGTTAAATGTGATTGGCCTCGAGAAGCCTCAGCGGAAATGGGCCTCATCTCGCCTGGAGGGCAAAACCTCCTGGATTTTCTCGAGTTGCGGCAGGTGCTCTCGACTTACGACGGGGACCTCTGGGACCCGCTCTGGTGGCCTCAGGAAAGGCCAGTCCCCATGCGAGTTCCTCGGGGGCCTCTCGGGATTCCTCTCCCGTCGATGCCGGGGCCTAAGACCTTGTGTGGAGTCGGGGCCGGAACCTGAGGATTCCTCTCCAGTGCTGACATGGATCTTGGGGTACTTCTGGAGTCTCCCCAGGGGAGTCAGTCCTCGTCTCGAATGCGGGCATGCACTTGCGCTTTCCTCCAGAGCGGTAGCAGCAGTGTCACGCAGTCTGCCGCGTGGATCAAAGGATCTATGGTTTTCCCTCGAGTCTTTCCCACGAGGCTTACCCACGAGGCTTTCCCACAGGGCTGTCCCACGTGCACACGTGGTGGGAGTCGATCCTCGGCTTGAACGTCAAGGCAGTGCAGGGAAAACAGGTTCCTCTGGAATGGACTGACACATCTGGGGGACTCTTGGAATGGTGGCACGACCCTGGAGTTCCTCTCGCCTTTCCTGTGGAGAGCGCCTCCTCTTGAGATGCGACGGGAACGCCGGGAATTCTTTTCCTACGAAACAGGGAAAGGATCCCTCATCTCGAGCTAGGAGGTGGAAACGGAGCTCCCCTGGATGTGGGCTGGACACCACGTGCTTCCTCTCGAGTGGAGACTGGTATGTCGGGGAACTTCTTGAGTTGCAGCAATGGTGTGAAGGACCCTTTGGAAGTTCCAGTGGTTAGATGTGATTGGCCTCGAGAAGCCTCAGCGGAAATGGGCCTCATCTCGCCTGGAGGGCAAAACCTCCTGGATTTTCTCGGGTTGCGGCAGGTGCTTTCGACTTACGACGGGGACCTCAGGTACCCGCTCTGGTGGCCTCAGGAAAGGCCAGTCCCCATGCGAGTTCCTCGGGGGCCCCTCGGGATTCCTCTCCCGTCTATGCCGGGGCCTAAGACCTTGTGTGGAGTCGGGGCCGGAACCTGAGGATTCATCTCCAGTGCTGACATGGATCTTGGGGTACTTCTGGAGTCTCCCCAGGGGAGTCAGTCCTCGTCTCGAATGCGGGCATGCACTTGCGCTTTCCTCCAGAGCGGTAGCAGCAGTGTCACGCAGTCCGCCGCGTGGATCAAAGGATCTATGGTTTTCCCTCGAGGCTTTCCCACGATGCTTTCCCACAGGGCTGTCCCACAGGAACACGTGGTGGGAGTCGATCCTCAGCTTGAACGTCAAGGCAGTGCAGGGAAAACAGGTTCCTCTGGAATGGACTGACACATCTGGGGGACTCTTGGAATGGTGTCACGACCCTGGAGTTCCTCTGGCCTTTCCTGTGGAGAGCGCCTCCTCTTGAGATGCGACGGGAACGCCGGGAATTCTTTCCCTACGAAACAGGGAAAGGATCCCTCATCTCGAGCTAGGAGGCGGAAACGGGGCTCCCCTGGATGTGTGCGGGACCACACGTGCTTCCTCTCGAGTGGAGACGGGTATGTCGGGGAACTTCTTGAGTTGCAGCAATGGTGTGAAGGACCCTTTGGAAGTTCCAGTGGTTAGATGTGATTGGCCTCGAGAAGCCTCAGCGGAAATGGGCCTCATCTCGCCTGGAGGGCAAAACCTCCTGGATTTTCTCGAGTTGCGGCAGGTGCTCTCGACTTACGACGGGGACCTCAGGGACCCGCTCTGGTGGCCTCAGGAAAGGCCAGTCCCCATGCGAGTTCCTCGGGGTCCTCTCGGGATTCCTCTCCCGTCGATGCCGGGGCCTAATACCTTGTGTGGAGTCGGGGCCGGAACCTGAGGATTCCTCTCCAGTGCTGACATGCATCTTGGGGTACGTCTGGAGTCTCCCCAGGGGAGTCAGTCCTCGTCTCGAATGCGGGCATGCATTGCGCTTTCCTCCAGAGCGGTAGCAGCAGTGTCACGCAGTCCGCCGCGTGGATCAAAGGATCTATGGTTTTCCCTCGAGTCTTTCCCACGAGGCTTTCCCACGAGGCTTTCCCACAGGGCTTTCCCACGTGCACACGTGGTGGGAGACGATCCTCGGCTTGAACGTCAAGGCAGTGCAGGGAAAACAGGTTCCTCTGGAATGGACTGACACATTTGGGGTCTCTTGGAATGGTGGCACGACCCTGGAGTTCCTCTCGCCTTTCCTTTGGAGAGCGCCTCCTCTTGAGATGCGACGGGAACGCCGGGAATTCTTTCCCTACCAAACAGGGAAAGGATCCCTCATCTCGAGCTAGGAGGCGGAAACGGGGCTCCCCTGGAGGTGTGCGGGACCCACGTGCTTCCTCTCGAGTGGAGACGGGTATGTCGGGGATCTTCTTGAGTTGCAGCAAGGGTGTGAAGGACCCTTTGGAAGTTCCAGTGGTTAGACGTGATTAGCCTCGAGAAGCCTCAGCGGAAATGGGCCTCATCGCGCCTGGAGGGCAAAACCTCCTGGATTTTCTCGAGTTGCGGCAGGTGCTCTCGACTTACGACGGGGACCTCAGAGACCCGCTCTGGTGGCCTCAGGAAAGGCCAGTCCCCATGCGAGTTCCTCGGGGGCCTCTGGGGATTCATCTCCCGTCGATGCCGGGGCCTAAGACCTTGTGTGGAGTCGGGGCCGGAACCTGAGGATTCCTCTCCAGTGCTGACATGGATCTTGGGGTACTTCTGGAGTCTCCCCAGGGGAGTCAGTCTTCGTCTCGAATGCGGGCATGCACTTGCGCTTTCCTGCAGAGCGGTAGCAGCAGTGTCACGCAGTCCGCCGCGTGGATCAAAGGATCTATGGTTTTCCCTCGAGTCTTTCCCACGAGGCTTACCCACGACGCTTTCCCATAGGGCTGTCCCACGTGCACACGTGGTGGGAGTCGATCCTTGGCTTGAACGTCAAGGCAGTGCAGGGAAAACAGGTTCCTCTGGAATGGACTGACACATCTGGGGGACTCTTGGAATGGTGGCACGACCCTTCAGTTCCTCTCGCCTTTCCTGTGGAGAGCGCCTCCTCTTGAAATGCGCCGGGAACGCGGGGATTTCTTTTCCTACGAAACAGGGAAAGGATCCCGCATCTCGAGCTAGGAGGCAGAAACGGGGCTCCCCTGGATGTGTGCGGGACCCACGTTCTTCCTCTCGAGTGGTGACGGGTATGTCGGGGAACTTCTTGAGTTGCAGCAAGGGTGTGAAGGACCCTTTGGAAGTTCCAGTGGTTAGACGTGATTAGCCTCGAGAAGCCTCAGCGGAAATGGGCCTCATCTCGCCTGGAGGGCAAAACCTCCTGGATTTTCTCGAGTTGCGGCAGGTGCTCTCGACCTACGACGGGGACCTCAGGGACCCGCTCTGGTGGCCTCAGGAAAGGCCAGTCCCCATGCGAGTTCCTCGGGGGCCTCTGGGGATTCATCTCCCGTCGATGCCGGGGCCTAAGTCCTTGTGTGGAGTCGGGGTCGGAACCTGAGGATTCCTCTCCAGTGCTGACATGGATCTTGGGGTACTTCTGGAGTCTCCCCAGGGGAGTCAGTCTTCGTCTCGAATGCCGGCATGCACTTGCGCTTTCCTCCAGAGCGGTAGCAGCAGTGTCACGCAGTCCGCCGCATGGATCAAAGGATCTATGGTTTTCCCTCGAGTCTTTTCCACGAGGCTTTCCCTCGAGGCTTTCCCACAGGGCTGTCCCACGTGCACACGTGATGGGAGTCGATCCTTGGCTTGAACGTCAAGGCAGTGCAGGGAAAACAGGTTCCTCTGGAATGGACTGACACATCTGGGGGACTCTTGGAATGGTGGCACGACCCTGGAGTTCCTCTCGCCTTTCCTGTGGAGAGCGCCTCCTCTTGAGATGCGACGGGAACGCCGGGAATTCTTTCCCTACGAAACAGGGAAAGGATCCCTCATCTCGAGCTAGGAGGCGGAAACGGGGCTCCCCTGGATGTGGGCGGGACACCACGTGCTTCCATTCGAGTGGAGACGGGTATGTCGGGGAACTTCTTGAGTTGCAGCAATGGTGTGAAGGACCCTTTGGAAGTTCCAGTGGTTAGATGTGATTGGCCTCGAGAAGCCTCAGCGGAAATGGGCCTCATCTGGCCTGGAGGGCAAAACCTCCTGGATTTTCTCGAGTTGCGGCAGGTGCTCTCGACTTACGACGGGGACCTCAGGGACCCGCTCTGGTGGCCTCAGGAAAGGCCAGTCCCCATGCGAGTTCCTCGGGGGCCTCTCGGGATTCCTCTCCCGTCGATGCCGGGGCCTAAGACCTTGTGTGGAGTCGGGGCCGGAACCTGAGGATTCCTCTCCAGTGCTGACATGGATCTTGGGGTACTTCTGGAGTCTCCCCAGGGGAGTCAGTCCTCGTCTCGAATGCGGGCATGCACTTGCGCTTTCCTCCAGAGCGGTAGCAGCAGTGTCACGCAGTCCGCCGCGTGGATCAAAGGATCTATGGTTTTCCCTCGAGTCTTTCCCACGAGGCTTACCCACGACGCTTTCCCATAGGGCTGTCCCACGTGCACACGTGGTGGGAGTCGATCCTCGGCTTGAACGTCAAGGCAGTGCAGGGAAAACAGGTTCCTCTGGAATGGACTGACACATCTGGGGGACTCTTGGAATGGTGGCGCGACCCTTCAGTTCCTCTCGCCTTTCCTGTGGAGAGCTCCTCCTCTTGAGATGGGCCGGGAATGCCGGGAATTCTTTTCCTACGAAACAGGGAAAGGATCCCGCATCTCGAGCTAGGAGGCAGAAACGGGGCTCCCCTGGATGTGTGCGGGACCCACGTGCTTCCTCTCGAGTGGAGAATGGTATGTCGGGGAACTTCTTGAGTTGCAGCAAGGGTGTGAAGGACCCTTTGGAAGTTCCAGTGGTTAGACGTGATTAGCCTCGAGAAGCCTCAGCGGAAATGGGCCTCATCTCGCCTGGAGGGCAAAACCTCCTGGATTTTCTCGAGTTGCGGCAGGTGCTCTCGACCTACGACGGGGACCTCAGGGACCCGCTCTGGTGGCCTCAGGAAAGGCCAGTCCCCATGCGAGTTCCTCGGGGGCACCTGGGGATTCATCTCCCGTCGATGCCGGGGCCTAAGTCCTTGTGTGGAGTCGGGGTCGGAACCTGAGGATTCCTCTCCAGTGCTGACATGGATCTTGGGGTACTTCTGGAGTCTCCCCAGGGGAGTCAGTCTTCGTCTCGAATGCGGGCATGCACTTGCGCTTTCCTCCAGAGCGGTAGCAGCAGTGTCACGCAGTCCGCCGCGTGGATCAAAGGATCTATGGTTTTCCCTCGAGTCTTTTCCACGAGGCTTTCCCACGAGGCTTTCCCACAGGGCTGTCCCACGTGCACACGTGATGGGAGTCGATCCTTGGCTTGAACGTCAAGGCAGTGCAGGGAAAACAGGTTCCTCTGGAATGGACTGACACATCTGGGGGACTCTTGGAAAGGTGGCACGACCCTGGAGTTCCTCTCGCCTTTCCTGTGGAGAGAGCCTCCTCTTGAGATGCGACGGGAACGCCGGGAATTCATTCCCTACGAAACAGGGAAAGGATCCCTCATCTCGAGCTAGGAGGCGGAAACGGAGCTCCCCTAGATGTGGGCGGGACACCACGTGCTTCCATTCGAGTGGAGACGGGTATGTCGGGGAACTTCTTGAGTTGCAGCAATGGTGTGAAGGACCCTTTGGAAGTTCCAGTGGTTAGATGTGATTGGCCTCGAGAAGCCTCAGCGGAAATGGGCCTCATCTCGCCTGGAGGGCAAAACCTCCTGGATTTTCTCGAGTTGCGGCAGGAGCTCTCGACTTACGACAGGGACCTCAGGGACCCGCTCTGGTGGCCTCAGGAAAGGCCAGTCCCCATTCGAGTTCCTCGGGGGCCTCTCGGGATTCCTCTCCCGTCGATGCCGGGGCCTAAGACCTTGTGTGGAGTCGGGGTCGGAACCTGAGGATTCCTCTCCAGTGCTGACATGGATCTTGGGGTACTTCTGGAGTCTCCCCAGGGGAGTCAGTCCTCGTCTCGAATGCGGGCATGCACTTGCGCTTTCCTCCAGAGCGGTAGCAGCAGTGTCACGCAGTCCGCCGCGTGGATCAAAGGATCTATGGTTTTCCCTCGAGTCTTTCCCACGAGGCTTACCCACGACGCTTTCCCATAGGGCTGTCCCACGTGCACACGTGGTGGGAGTCGATCCTCGGCTTCAACGTCAAGGCAGTGCAGGGAAAACAGGTTCCTCTGGAATGGACTGACACATCTGGGGGACTCTTGGAATGGTGGCGCGACCCTTCAGTTCCTCTCGCCTTTCCAGTGGAGAGCGCCTCCTCTTGAGATGCGCCGGGAATGCCGGGAATTCTTTTCCTACGAAACAGGGAAAGGATCCCGCATCTCGAGCTAGGAGGCAGAAACGGGGCTCCCCTGGATGTGTGCGGGACCCACGTGCTTCCTCTCGAGTGGAGAATGGTATGTCGGGGAACTTCTTGAGTTGCAGCAAGGGTGTGAAGGACCCTTTGGAAGTTCCAGTGGTTAGACGTGATTAGCCTCGAGAAGCCTCAGCGGAAATGGGCCTCATCTCGCCTGGAGGGCAAAACCTCCTGGATTTTCTCGAGTTGCGGCAGGTGCTCTCGACCTACGACGGGGACCTCAGGGACCCGCTCTGGTGGCCTCAGGAAAGGCCAGTCCCCATGCGAGTTCCTCGGGGGCATCTGGGGATTCATCTCCCGTCGATGCCGGGGCCTAAGTCCTTGTGTGGAGTCGGGGTCGGAACCTGAGGATTCCTCTCCAGTGCTGACATGGATCTTGGGGTACTTCTGGAGTCTCCCCAGGGGAGTCAGTCTTCGTCTGGAATGCGGGCATGCACTTGGGCTTTCCTCCAGAGCGGTAGCAGCAGTGTCACGCAGTCCGCCGCGTGGATCAAAGGATCTATGGTTTTCCCTCGAGTCTTTTCCACGAGGCTTTCCCACGAGGCTTTCCCACAGGGCTGTCCCACGTGCACACGTGGTGGGAGTCGATCCTTGGCTTGAACGTCAAGGCAGTGCAGGGAAAACAGGTTCCTCTGGAATGGACTGACACATCTGGGGAACTCTTGGAATGGTGGCACGACCCTGGAGTTACTCTCGCCTTTCCTTTGGAGAGCGCCTCCTCTTGAGATGCGACGGGAACGCCGGGAATTCTTTCCCTACCTAACAGGGAAAGGATCCCTCATCTCGAGCTAGGAGGCGGAAACGGGGCTCCCCTGGATGTGTGCGGGACCCACGTGCTTCCTCTCGAGTGGAGACGGGTATGTCGGGGAACTTCTTGAGTTGCAGCAAGGGTGTGAAGGACCCTTTGGAAGTTCCAGTGGTTAGACGAGATTAGCCTTGAGAAGCTTCAGCGGAAATGGGCCTCATCTGGCCTGGAGGGCAAAACCTCCTGGATTTTCTCGAGTTGCGGCAGGTGCTCTCGACTTACGACGGGGACCTCAGGGACCCGCTCTGGTGGCCTCAGGAAAGGCCAGTCCCCATGTGAGTTCCTCGGGGGCCTCTCGGGATTCCTCTCCCATCGATGCCGGGGCCTAAGACCTTGTGTGGAGTCGGGGCCGGAACCTGAGGATTCCTCTCCAGTGCTGACATGGATCTTGGGGTACTTCTGGAGTCTCCCCAGGGGAGTCAGTCCTCGTCTCGAATGCGGGCATGCACTTGCGCTTTCCTCCAGAACGGTAGCAGCAGTGTCACGCAGTCAACCCAATGGATCAAAGGATCTATGGTTTTCCCTCGAGTCTTTTCCACGAGGCTTTCCCACGAGGCTTTCCCACAGGGCTGTCCCACGTGCACACGTGGTGGGAGTCGATCCTCGGCTTGAACGTCAAGCAGTGCAGGGAAAACAGGTTCCTCTGGAATGGACTGACACATCTGGGGGACTCTTGGAATGGTGGCACGACCCTGGAGTTCCTCTCGCCTTTCCTTTGGAGAGCGCCTCCTCTTGAGATGCGACGGGAACGCCGGGAATTCTTTCCCTACCAAACAGGGAAAGGATCCCTCATCTCGAGCTAGGAGGCGGAAACGGGGCTCCCCTGGATGTGTGCGGGACCCACGTGCTTCCTCTCGAGTGGAGACGGGTATGTCGGGGATCTTCTTGAGTTGCAGCAAGGGTGTGAAGGACCCTTTGGAAGTTCCAGTGGTTAGACGTGATTAGCCTCGAGAAGCCTCAGCGGAAATGGGCCTCATCGCGCCTGGAGGGCAAAACCTCCTGGATTTTCTCGAGTTGCGGCAGGTGCTCTCGACTTACGACGGGGACCTCAGGGACCCGCTCTGGTGGCCTCAGGAAAGGCCAGTCCCCATGCGAGTTCCTCGGGGGCCTCTCGGGATTCCTCTCCCGTCGATGCCGGGGCCTAAGACCTTGTGTGGAGTCGGGGCCGGAACCTGCGGATTCCTCTCCAGTGCTGACATGGATCTTGG